>NC_140956.1:123289181-123749181 GCF_014529385.1 Adiantum capillus-veneris
TCCAAATATTTTACACCCGTTAGGGTAGGAAATGATACCCTGTAGGGTATACATACTCACGCAGTAGGGTGGCAGATACCAAGTATGGTATAGAAAAATTGTAAAGTGTACACCCAGTAGGGCAGATGAACTCAATTCAAGGCGCCAAGTAAGACCCCCAATCATTACAATGTGTGACTAGGTTAGGACCCCCAAATGTTTCACCATTCAGGAGGGCAACTGATTGTGTGTTTGTAGTTTAAAGCCCTAAAACACAGCCCCAACCATAGTCGATAAAAAATTGATGGTGTATAAGAAGATAAATTGTTAACATTAGATTTGATAGTTACAAAAGTGGTCATGAAATACAGTGGTATTTAATTGCAGATAATGAAAATTAAGTTGTCGATGCTAAGGTAAACGATCCATACTCCAAACACGAGGGGGAAGAGCTGTTACCTGCCACCATCCAAGAGCACAAAATAGTTAGAACTATGTGAATGCTAATGGGTCGATAGGTGTCAAAACCCATCCCCAATTATCCATGTCACATGCAAAGGGCATGGACAGGTAACCCTAAACATCAACTTCTAGAATGAAAGAAAAGTTATTCTAGGGGTACAAGATAGAAATGCTAGTAAAATGATCATCTAGTGTACTAAAATTTGAGGCATATAGCTTTACTGATTTAAATGCCCATCTATCTCTGGGTGAGTATTATTAAGGCTTGTATGCAGGGTTTAGAAGGTTTTAAGAGGGTTTCGATCTTGATCTTGATCTTGATTTTAAAAGGCGTTGAAAATGAATTATAAAAAATTATTGCACTTACTGAATTATCAAAGCCTATATAGGTTTACGTAATCGGTAATTTGAACTTCATAAATGATAACTGTGCTTGGACCTAGTCTAGTTGTGTTATAACTAAGACAATTAAAATTGTACAAGCACGGTTTAACCATTACCATATGGAATATAAATTAAACGAAGTAAAAATGCTTTAACCTGCCAACAGTACTAGCATTATACAAAAACTAAATATTAACTTTGATGGGGTGTGTGTGTGAGAGAGAGTGTGAGAGAGAGAGAGAGAGAGAGAGAGAGAGAGATCTTGTATTAGCACAAACATTAGATAAAAACTAAATATGGGATAAAATCTAGATTATCATGCTGAGAGTACGCTTTATCTCTGTGTGTGTGTGTGCGCGCGCGCTTAGTGTTGAATTAATAATTTTCTTTGTGAGTGGGAAACTAAGAAAACATTACGTAAATTAACGTCTTTAAAAACTAAATTAAGTAAAACCTTATGTAAGAAAACTAACAAAATGTGTCTTATTGTTGTAGACGTTGAAGGATGAGAGAGACTTCTCGTCGTGGAATCAGAGGTGATAGAGGCCAACAAGTCGGTAAGGCTGTCAAATCCGGATAGAGAGAGAGAGAGAGAGAGAGAGAGAGAGAGAGGTGTGAACTAATGTTTAAACAATCTTCTTTTGTTATATATAAAAGTTATTGAAATGAGAAAGCTTGCATATTATATTAAATAGTAAATATTTGAATAGCCAACCCTGAGAACATTAATGCTATACAAAACCAGTTAATATAAGCACGTCTTTTGAAAAAGTGAGGCAAAAGTGACTATGTGTAGATCCGGATATCCTTCATAACAATAGAGAGAGAGAGAGAGAGAGAGAGAGAGAGAGAGAGAGAGAGAGAGAGAGCATCAAACTTCTATTGAAAATTGGAGAGAGAGAGAGAGAGGGAGCGAGGGAGTGTGTGTGTGTGTGGCCAGCTAGCCTAAATTACTGCATTACAATCATGCAGAGGCTCACGGCCACTAAGCAAGTAGCAGGAATTGTAGTGCAGTATAAGCACTAACTCTTCAACACTGCATTGGAGACCCAAATCAAAGTGAAAGAATCAACAGCAACAATTTTTGTTGATCTTGTCCTGGCTCTTAAGGTGTTTGCATGGATGCATTAAGATCCATATTGAAATCTTAGCAAGCACTTTTAAACCAAAAGGCAGCTGTCGGTATTTGGTAATCACAAGGTACCTCGTAGCGATCCATAGTTACATGCATACAGCTGCCAGTGAGGCATCCACTCCTTGTTGCCGTAACTCTTCTAAATTCTTGAGCAAAACATTGGAAACTATATATGCCATTTCAATACTTCTCAAGTGTAAAATTTTATGAAAGGATGTGTGTGTGTGTGTGTGTGTGAGAGAGAGAGAGAGAGAGAGGCTACCGATTGCCGATGCTTGAGATAACTTGTATTTTTTAAAGTATACACTCGGGATTGGACGAGTTTGGAGTCCTTGTACATGTGTTCTGGTTTGCACGACTTCTTGAGGACAGGCTGAGGATGCTCAAGGACCCACAATACTCAAAAATACAGACTTGCCTTTTCTAAAAAAACAAAAAAAGCAGGCAAGGATAGAGGGGCATCACCAACAAAAGGGAGACAGGGAGATAGTGATAGCCACCCCCATAATGCAAGCAATACATTAGATTTGGCCAGTGCAAACTTCGAAGTTGTGTAGATTTATAGACCATAAGCACATGGAATGGGTAGCATGTTTCTGGAAATGTGGAACGAGCAAGAATAGGGAATGGGATTAAAAAATTGCCCCCGGGGGCGTGGGGAGTGCCTAATGACTTGGCTCACAACTATCCAAACAAGAAGTAGAGAAGCTCCTCAAATTGCACGTATGCCTACCATGTGTGTCTTAAGAGTGCACATGTGTGTGTGTAGAGATGGTGGGCAAGTTGTGCAATTCTACAAAGGGCTTCTCAGATGTGAAAGAAACCTACTATTCATTTAAGTTGCTCAGTCTCCTCCTCAGCAGTCAGATTGTTTTCAATTGAATGGTAACCTCGAGAAGTTTGATAAAGAACTTCTCTATCTGAAGAATTGGTTGTGTGGGATGGTTTACCCTCCTTTTCAATGGTAGCGGTTTATTAAGATTATGTTGGTTCTTGATTTTGTGTTTTGTAGTACTAAGAAGTAAACTTGATTTGAGTTCATTTTATTCCCAAGCTGCTTCCTATTTCAACAAAATTCAATGCTTTTGTTTTGAGGAGCAGAGGCTCCTACCGGGGGAGAAAATCAACATGCCTATAAGTTTTATGATGAAGCTCTGTGATGTCATCGTACATTTGGTCTTGGCACAGATGTTGATTATTTCTCATTGGCATACTCATGTGTTTTTCTACATTGATCCAGAGTTTGCAACAGATCCAAAGATGGACAGCATAAACAATTTGATTTTGTCTTGCTCGTTCTTCAAGGTTGAGGAGTCAATGCTAAGTATGGAGCCTGATTTACCCTTGTAATTTTTTGTTGTAAAAGCGCACATTTGTAAGGTTCCCATTATGAGGAGAAGCCATCGTGCGTGAAGGAAAATCACTCACCGAAAACCAAAATTTTCACGGACAAGAATCAAAGGCAACTTTAGAGGCCTTGGGGACGGAGGCCCCCGACCCTTTTTTTTTCGCCGGAATATTATGGCCGGACGGCGGCCGGAAAGTGGTCGGAAAACAACCGGTCGGTTGGCCGGTGGCCGGTAGTCAATGGCCGATGGCCGGTGGCCGAATTCAAAAGTGGACTTGTCTTCTCAAGGACGGCCACACATGGGCGGATTGGAGGCCCGGGGGATTCGCCATGGAAAACTTATCGCACCATGTAAATGCAGGAGAGGGGGGTTTAATTATAAGTTGCATAAGAGTATAAGTTAGGGGTAGGCCCCCAATAATTTATCTCCCAAGTTTCAAAATAAGGGAGGGGGTATCATATTTATGGGGGGGTTGGGGGGGGGGGGGGGGGGGACTTGACCCGAGTTGATTACTTGTAATGATTGGTCACCACTGTAAAATAGAACTCAGAGGAATTTTTGGAAAGTGTTTTTATCAGGCTATACACATCAAATTTTGCATCAATCCGGTCATAGATAAGGGCTGATTTGGAGCAGTTCAAGGATTGATTTACACTAGCTTTGCATGGGTCAGAATTGGACGAGTAGCCAGAGTGCAGGCTGATTGGGCACATAGTTTGAAATTCAAACTAAGACACATTGAGTGTACATCTAGTTGTCAACAGAAGTGGTTCCTCAGTACGTTTCCAGTCACTATGCTACACACTCTTTGACTAGTTTTACTCAGTTAAATAATGTGAGACCTAAATTTTATATGTAAGATAGGGGTATGATAGTTTTCTTCATTGATTGTCATATAAGCATAGAAAGGGGGGTCATATTCTCTAAAATGATTCGTATATAGGGGTTTTATCAAATTTGTCCGCTCGCAGGTGGCGTTCCGTTTTGTATATAGAGTGAATCCCCCGGGATTGGAGGGTCCGATTTGGACTTATTCGCACAAGGACGGCTACACATGGCTGTCTCTCATAAGAGAGGGCAGCCCTTTTGGCCTATGAAAGGAGGCCATTTCTTCACACATTTGATATAGTGTGAAGTTAATGCAACAAGGTGAGTGTGAGCCTGGTGAGAGTGAAGCAAGGCGGGAGCTCTATCAAGGGTTTAATCCCTTCATAAACTACTTCTTCTTTTGAAGTGCTAAATCCATTGAGTGGCTGCTTTCCCGTGGACGTAGCCCACATTGGGTGAACCACGTATATCGTGTGTACTCTCTCTCTCTCTCTCTCTACTCTATAATCTCTTGTGTGTGAAATCTATCTCTCTAAATTAAGTAATCTACTCAAAAATCTATTTAGCTACGTCTTATTTCCTAATAGCCAAGCGTCCAGGATTAAGTAATCTATCTCTCTAAATTAAGTAATCTATCTCTCTAAATTAAGTAATCTACTCAAAAATCTATTTAGCTACGTCTTATTTCCTAATAGCCAAGCGTCCAGGATTAGTTTTGTCATGCTTTCTCCTTTCAGAATGTTACAACGTGCGTGAGGGTTTTGATTAATCCTCCAGTTTTCTGAAGAAATTCATGGATGCTGGAGAGGTGCATGATAAAGCTCCTTAGTCTTTATTAAAAAGGGATAGCTTGTATAGTGCAATAGTGGAGGAGGTTCATAAGTTGATGCAAACATATTCCATCGCCCTTTGTATAGCTGGATGGGTTCATTGTTTTCCTCAAAACTAGATGCACTCATTTTCGTTTTCAAAAATTTTTGTTACGAGATTTACAAGGTTAGCTATTTGAAATAATGTATGTTTTTTATTTCCACGTAGTTGCAACTGCTCACTTCTCTTTCACATACCAGTGTACTTCTGGAAGATTGATCTTGTGGAGGAGAGTGCATCCTTGGCGCGGTTCTGGTTATGAGCAACCCGGAACATTATCCTTTTTTTGGCACAACCAAGCTCTTCTTAAATGCCGTGCTAGCAGCTTTGGCTTCCACTTTTTGCTCCTCTCCTTCTCTGCACTGGCAAAACAAGTATTTGAAGAGAATAGGGAAGTGGGAATGCACAGCCAAAATGGATGTGGTTCTTTGATTGCATCGAATGTGTTCCTGTATTACTTTTGGAAAAACTTCTAGAATCTTGTTACCATTGCATTTTCCTTCTCTCATTTTTCTTGTTTGCAAGCACCAAATGAAGACCTGGGATGCTTGTAAATAAATGCAAATATTTGAACTTGTAATCTCGATTCTAGCAAGAAAATCAAAACTTGACTCATAATTCAAATACATTTATTTTCTTCTTAAGTTATGAGCAAGAAGGTGTTCATGTTAAGCAAGTTTAGCCTGTGGCATGTTGTTAAGGCATACAACTTGGCCAATATGCCTTTGTGGTGGGTTTGTGGGTATACCGAGTTAGTATGCATCTCTTGCAAGAAATCATAGATACTCTCAGAGGCACATGTGGATTAACCCTTTGATATAGGGGATAGCATTAATTATTATTATGAGTTTGTCCATGGATAGAAAGATTTAATCCATCCTGCATTTAGTATGTAATCTATTCATTATCTTTGCTTCACATATTTTCCCAGTCACATATTTAGCTCTCTTTTCTGTCTTGTGTGCTTATTCACTTGTCTAACTAGTTTACTAATTTTTTTGATTGCACATTGCGTGTTTGGATGCACATTAGGGTTACACTACTTTAAATGCTTGAAAATACACTCTAGGGCATAATCTCTTTGATCAAGGCAAGGCAATTCTCTGGAATGAAATGGCTCGTTTACGAACCTCGGGGGATTCACTCTATATACAAAACGGGACGCCACCTGTGAGCGGACAACTTTTATAAAACCCCTATATACAGCACATATTAGGGAATATGACCCCCCTTTCTACACTTATACAAAAATTAGGAAAGAAAACTATCATACCCCTATCTTACATATAAAATTTAGGTCTCACATTATCTAACTAAGTAAAACTAGTCAAAGAGTGTGTAGCATAGTGACTCACAATGTACTAAGGAACCACTTCTATTGATAACTATGAAGGGGATCGGGGAGCACCACAGACGGAGAGTGAGAGAGAGAGAAGGAGATACACACACAATGTGGGTGGGGAAACTGTGAAGTGGCAGCTCCCTCTATATAGTATACTCACTATAAGTATAGGGTAACAGTGGGCGGGCGCCCATGACCTGGGCGACCGGTCAAGGCACATAGGCCTTAACCCCAACAACCTCCCACTTAAAGGCCAATGTGCCTTTAAGCAAGATCTACTAGTGTACAACTAATAGAAGGTGATATATTCTCTCAACCTATGCCCACTGACTCTCGATGAGCTAGTGCATCTTGCTCTACTGATAGACAAACATCCCGCTGCATAAGCCACACAGAGCTAGCTCCAAGCTCTGCAAAGAGTCTACAAGAGCTCATATACTCTTGCAAGTATCGGTCCAATACCTGCAAACCTCCCCTATGCTCTATGCCGAGATCAGTCATCGAACAACTAATCAACCCTGCTACAAATGCTCCCACTGCATCTGCTATGTTGGGCCTCGAGATCAGCATCTCGTACATGAGGACACCGAACGTTGATGCAACCCTGGCAACCTCTGCCACCTCCAACTCAGAACTCAAATCATGGCAATCTTGTCCCCTATCATAGAGACCATGGCACTCTGACTCCGAGCTCTGGAGTGACTCCTCGTGCCCACCACATATCACATGTGTACCAAGAGTATCCATCTGTCCTGAATCTGCATCAAGCTCTGGTATAATCATATCAAGAAATGACTCCACAATAGCCAACATCTCAGCATCCATGTGAGTCATCTCTGTCATCACCTCTGATGACTCATCTTGTTATGACTCACTAGAGCTATCCCGCTCTACTTGTGCATCCGTAGACGCAACCTGCACAACAAGGTCACTGCTCTGCACTCCATGCAAAGCATCCTGCAACCCAGAAGCAAAAGAGACTCGCCTGGTCTCTCGCTCTCTACCTGGCTGCATGATCACAGAGACAACACCGTCTGTCACGTGATCCACATGCAATGGGTAACCTGTGCCACTCCTGGCACCTCTCGCAATCACTAGCGAACCCAAATGCAACGCAAGAGATTGCTCAAGCAGCGATACCCGACATCCACTATCCCGTAACTATCTGATTGAGATCAAATCCCGTTTCAAATCTGGCACATAACGCACATGATGCAGGGTAAATCTCATACCACTGGGCAAGGACAAACATACGTCTCTTGCACCCTCAATTTCATACAAAAAACCATCATCCATGTTCACACAACCAAGTCTCCCACTAGAAAACGTGCTAAACCACTCACGATGCGACGTGACATGGAAAGTAGCATCTGAATCTAGTAACCAATGTGAAGACAATGTGCAATCCGATATGCAATCCGTAGACATAAGATTGTCTGAAGACAAGCTAGATGTAAATGTGACATCGCCGTCACAAGCATACTCAGTAACCACCGTACTGATCTCACTAGCATTTGTCATGCCCAAATTTGCATCACACATTTGTCGCCTCCGTTGTCTCAAATACCTGAAACATCGACGCCTAATGAGCCCTCTATGTCCACAATGCCAACATGTCAAGTCTCTATGCCGTCGAGACTTGCATGTGGGACCAATCTCTCCCATGGACATAGAAGTGGGACTAGACTCCCCTGTAGAAATGGATGTCGTGTACATAGCATGTAAACTCTGCCATAAAGCATGAGTTGTAGTCTCCCTCGAGACCTGCCAGTCAACAGACTCAACCAGATGCAAACGAATCGTAGACATTGCTAACTCATCAAGATCCTGCCAATCATCATCACGCATAGACTTGGGTCATCACGCATAGACTTGGGCTTCGCCTATAAACCACACAAGGGTTTATCCTGCCCCAAATCCACCAATGCAACAAGCATATGCTCCTTCCAAGCAACAAAATCTGCACCATCAAACTCTGTCAGACCATAACGCTGGAAGTCAAATGAAAAATCAGCCATAATACTGGCAAAAGAGCAACCAACAATGAGTAGCAAATGTCAACCAAATCAGCCCTAAACTGGCTCGAATCGCATCAACAAAAGTCTGCAAATATGGCTCAAAACCTGATGCAAAGTTGCACCAATAACCGTGCAAAACCTTGCACAAAATCACAAGTCAATGTGACTCAATCGCGCATAAATATCTGACAAAATTTTGGCAAAGTCTCCTTTGTAACTGGAGCAAAATCTCAACAGTAAACCTCAAAGAGACAATAATATATGCCACAATGGCCAATCCGGGAATAAACTCGACCGGAATCACCTCACAAAGTCATACATATGAGCATACCCGCTCTTGCCGGAGTACCACTCAACGGCACCTTAAATGACATACATGTGAGTGATGATTGCTGCCAAAATACCTTTCAATCGATGACCAAATGTCTGTCAGATAACTATAGCAACATTTCGTAAAACCTTGCAAGATCTGTCGCTATGCGCAATGCGAAATACGGCACACAAGGGCATACACAAGTGACTCCAAACTCCAACCAAATGATGACTGAAAATCACCTGTCAAAGTGGGAGTAAACTCAACCACTAAACTGTCAAAGAGCAACCTACGGATACGCAGAAGCTATGGCGAGAACCTGGATAAAATCCAACAGAGTTTCTTCTATAAATTGAGCCAAATCTCAAATAATCTCAGCCATAAACAAATACACAAATCCATATATGGCATACATAAACCGCCAAGACCATGGCAACATAGCTCCCTCTCGCATGAGTGGCTCTCTGGACAAATGCATATCCAAAAACCTGTGTACACCTATGAATTTGCTGGTTGCTGCAGAAGATACTCCGTGTGTGTGAGATATACCAAAAATAGTGTTTTTGGGACCCGAAAGTGCACAAATAAACCTGCTGCTGTACCTGTTGTAATTCAAAGCATAATTTCAGAAAATAGACATCACCATCGCGTCCGGAGCGTGCCAAAACCCTGACTTAGACTCCTAGATCATGTAGATCTGACTCTGTATGACGGAGCTACGCAAAAAACTGCGTTTTAGAGCCCAAAAATGGCAAAAACGAGCTGCACACAGTTTTGAACCTGCTCCTGCTAAACTCTGCGTGATGCAATGTCCTCTCAATGCAAGCTCCAACGCAAGAGCTCTGCCACAACAGCATCCAAGAACTCGAATGTCAAACTCTCCTCCGCCGAGCACTTCTCTAACAAGCTCCACTGAGCTCAAAAGCTCTCATTGCATTCTCAGAGCAAGTCTTCTGCTTTCTTAATCTCTCTACCGTCGAGAGAGAGCGAGCTATCGCCTCGAAGCTCTCAAAGCCGTCGTGCTCTCCGCGGTCACCATAGCTCTGATACCAATTGAAGGGGATCGGGGAGCACCACAGACGGAGAGTGAGAGAGAGAGAAGGAGATACACACACAATGTGGGTGGGGAGACTGTGAAGTGGCAGCTCCCCCTATACAGTATACTCACTATAAGTATAGGGTAACAGTGGCGGGCGCCCATGACCTGGGCGACCGGTCAAGGCACATAGGCCTTAACCCCAACAAACTATACGTACTTCTATTGATAACTAGACATGCCCTCAATTTTTCTAAGTTTGACAAACTATGTGCCCGATTAGCCTGCACTTTGGCTAGTCATCCAATTCTGACCCATCCAAAGCTAGTGTAAATCAACCCTTGACCTGCTCCAAATCAGCTCTTATCTATGATCGGCTTGATGCAAAATTTGATGTGTGATGTGATAAAAAACTTTCTTAAAGTTCATTCAAGTTTTAGTGCACACCGATGATCAATTGTTACAAGTAATCAACCCGAGTCAGGTCCCCCTCTCCCTAAATATGATAGCCCCTCCCTTATTGTTAAGCTTGAGAGATAAATTATTGGAGGCCTGCCCCTAACTTATACGCTTATGTAACTTGTAAAAAAAATACCCCTCCCCTGTACTTACGTGGTGCGGTAAGTTTTCCATGGTGAATCCCTCGGGTTTACGAACATTTTCAAATTGGGAAAACCTAATGACAGTGCTTATGATAGTTTTTTCTGGGTCAAAATCTAATTTACGAAAAATCATGGCTAAATGATTATCAGTGGAGTTCTATGAGTAAACGCCTTTCTTACCCATATAATTAAATATATAAGGAAGTTACTCTGAGGAAAGGAAGTATTAGTAGGACCCAAGTGTCAAAATATTTCAAGAACGCTTACCTATAGTTAATAATTTGAATTTTCCATGGGAGTTTCTACTTACACTAAATGGAAGCTTGTTGATGCTTGTTATTAAAGCTTAGTGCTATAAGCAAGCCTTCAATGGTACTTTCAATATGTAGTCTGGGTGAGGTTTTGGACTTATTGAGTAGGCTAGATGAAAAAGTTAAGTTAAGGCCTTAGTATCTACATGACCGAAGGAGAAAAAATGCCTTTGGCATATTTATATGTATTGGCTCATATGAGTAGATCTGAGAAGAGTACACATATCATAATGATGAAGTATAGTTGAAGCAGGATGATGATAGTTTGGGAAGCTACTTTCACATGAAGTTGGATGTCGGTGGTCGCCACCATGATTGTTGATACGATAATATATAGGTGCAACACAAAAGGGTTCTAGTGCATGTGTCAAACATATGAACATCATATATGCTTGAAAATCATGAACCATAAAGTTGGTGCAAGAAGATCAAGGAAAGGGATTTTTAGGACTTAGTATTCAATGGAAACATAAAATTGTAGCTTCACAAACTACAAGGACTTCTAAAGGGTTTTTTGTATGGAGATTTCTTCACTCAATTCATAGAGAACATGTGCATGGGTGCCAAGATCTTTGTTTCTTTATCACATTGTCAGCCAAATTTTCTTTCAAAGAGCTCTTACCATGTAACAAAGATAAAAGAAACTGGACACTATCACTGGATGTGGGAATGGAAGGTTAGCTAGCACTAAGCTCCATTTTAATTTTGACCTTGCTACAGGAGAGATATTTCAAGTTGGCAATGACTTGAGCCTTGCCTTTGTTTTCAATTTCCTCCTTGGCATCCAAGGTTGTGTTGGTTGCAACTTTCACATAGGTGACGTGAGTTGTTTGGTACAATAAAGGCTTATGGTAATTATACGAGCTATTGGAAGTGCATGCTTTATGCTCTTCTCAAAGTTTGGTTATAAAGGAGTTGTCTTTAGTGTTGACAGTAAGCCCTTCTATAAGAATGATAGCCTTAACACATATAAGATGGTGTGGGATCATATTTGACATAGTATTCCTTGCTTGTAAGAGGATGAAGGAGCTTGCACCTTGTAAGACTTTGGCTCTAGGCATTAACCATTGAATTAGGCATGTCTTTGTGTAGGAGGAATCACTTTTGATTTGTCAATTTTATTGTTTTTTTTTCAAGTATCTATTCACCCTTGTCATTCCAAGTATTTCTAGAGGTTAAATCTTTCAAGTACCCATGGAAATTAGGAACTTGTGCTATTGTAGGGACATTTTCATCTATCCTTGGTGGAAGTATGGTGCATTCTAGGTTTTTCTGGTAATGAGCCACCCCCTCGGGATTGGACTCCTTGTATTGAGCTAGAAATCTTTTATATATTCATATCTTCAATCCATACTTACCATTATGGAAATTTGAAATCATCTTTTTTGAATCTATACGAAGGCAATGTGTGATACATGCATGCTATATATAAATAGATAGCATTCGAGGAGTAGATTCTAAATAATTTTCGATTTTATTTGAATTTTTTTTATGGTCCCCACTTTTTGAAAGTTGTGCCACATCATCATTTTCTTATAAGGCCCAAAAAAGCGCAATTTTTTTCCCCTAATGGTCCCTACTATCAATTTTAGTTGTTTTTGTCCCTCATGTCCATTTCAAAGTGGTTATTACTCTACTATGCGGTGTTGTGCATTTTCCCCTTCGCTCTTCTCCCACAGCTAGCAACTCGACACTATGTCGGCTCGACTTTCGAACCCCATACACCCCGACATCGGGCATGCCAGGGACAAAACGGACATACGATCAAGGAGTGCTGTATTTTAATAGGCTACGAGTCTACATATACTGAGGTTTGGTGGAGAGTTGCATGGTCCAGTCCCCTCTAGTCTCAGATTGGTGTTAGAGCTCAGGGAGCAAGGTAGCCATGGAGGAGGGGAGAAGGATGGGTGTACACGACCTTGGCATGCGATGCATGATCTCTCTCTCTCTATCTATCTCTCTCTCTCTCTCTCTCTCTCTCTCTCTATCTATCTATCTATCTATCTATCTCATGAAGCTACCCCGGTGGATGGGATTGAATATTTCTTCATTAAGTGTCTCTTGGTTGTCTTCCTTCCTCTCTCAGTGGTCTTTCGTCTCTTCTCTCTCTCTCTCTCTCTCTCTCTCTCTCTCTCTCTCTCTCCCCCCCCCCCCATGCAGGCCATGCCAAGGAAATTCCTAAGGGGCGTGGGACGCGTGCCTGCAAGATTTGGAAGCTTTCCCTAGCTATGCTAGGAGCACTCCTTGCGGGCAAAGCTCAACCAGATGATGCAACACCAAATCGAGCACAACTTGGCTCAGTAAACTCGTGCTGCGGAGGGTGAGGTTTTTCGTCATTGCGTGGAAGGCCTACAGAACAGTCGGTGGTGAGCACGGTGAGCGAATATTAACAGTAGACATTGTTGTAGAACAGAGCGCATTATTTAAAAGAAAAAAAAAAAGCCAAAAAGAGGGGTGCCTATTTTGGGTACCGTTTGTAGTTAAGGTCCATAGGCCACGACAGGTATCCACAGCTTGGCACGTTTGACAAATTGGCAATTCAATTAGAGAGAAGCTGTCAAAGCTTTGACATACATAATTATTTTCTAGCATCTGAGTATCCAAAAACAAAAATTCTGCAGGCGTAGACCTTCACATCAAACCCCTTGTAATCTATTGGAATACTTGCTCGTGGACCTCTCTTAGGAATCGTCTATGAGTCAAGAACAGGCGAAATAACTCACATCAAGTTATCCACTACCAGAAAGGTAAGGCTTTTTGAGAATCTGTTAGAAAATCAAGGAAGGTGCAACTTATGTACATTATTGCTATGACATGTAGCAAGCACCAATGAGTATGGCAGTGCAATTTGTTTTTAGTTGGGACGTGTGATGGCCAAGGGAAATCTTGACAACATCGATTTTGGAACAATTGAGCGGATTTGGCATGCAAAGGAAAACAAAACTCCATCTCAATAACAAATCTTGACAAGGACACAATCCTCTAAAAAGAACTTTCTTGAATTTCCTTACACAAAAAGTGTTGCTTCTCATATGCATGGCACCAGACAAAAAGAATCAATCACACAAAATCTTAGAGTTTGAGATTCATGTTATTTACGAGTTTTCTAGCTTTATGTATATTTTCATATTGCAGGATGTCTCTCATAAGATTTCAAAAGTTCAAGTTATAGATCTTGCTCCAAAGGTGTCAAGAATCGTCATGAACAATTGGCAATTATAGGTAAGGCCTCTGCCTTGTAGGGTCAAGATATTTGGCAAGGCCGATGAGTTCTTTCCTCTAGTTCAAAATTTTGGGATTGTTAGGGCATGGCTCCTAGGCAGGTTAATTAACCTCCATGACGTTAACAACAGTCACCATCAATCCATTATCGACAGGTGTGATTGCACAAGTTTTGAAAGATACTTAGTAATTGATGCATGCAAGTGGTATTGAATGAGTATGATTTGTTTATGCCATTATTTTCAATATTTTAATGCCTCCATTTTGGCATCATACTCAACAAGTTCCACAATCTTCGGGGTTAATTTTATTTTAACTCTATTTAATATGACAATGCCATATTAAAATGCACTACAATACATCAATTTTCACTAGGGAGCAAGGATCCCTACTGGGACCTAATGACAATATCTTAATAGGTTCAATGTGATTCCCTCTATAAGGACCCTCATCCACTCAAGAGATGCAATGCACTTTATAAAAATGGCTAAAATCAATGAGCCTTGTCAACATGGATGTAGCTGCTCATCAATTCTAATAATCACATGCTCATCTTGGTCTAAACCACCTTCAATTCCCAAAATGTCTCAACAAGCTCAAGGATGTTTGATATGTGTGATGAAGTGGTTAGAAAAGATCTGAAATTATTTTACGAAAAACGCAAGACACAATTAGGAAAGACCCAACAAAAGATTTCTTCTGTAAGTTTTAAGGTAAAAAATTATGATGTATATAAAGGGAATGAAATAATGCTTCTCTTTTGTGTGGTAGAACCAGCAAGCACGAATTGGGAATAGACTAGCAAGGGAGCAGAGACACCCATAATTTGAATGTTATTTTTATCCCGTTACAAAAATTAGATATTTTGTAACCTCTTTAATCTTTTGCATTTAGGCACAAATCAGCAAAGCGGGCTTGAATTTGAAAGAGATAACTTTGAAGTAAATGGGTTGTGATTTCATGTTTGACAAAAACTAGGATAACTGCCAACAATATGCTAGTCAGCATTGAAGCTAATATTTTGATACATAGGTAATCTCTTTTCTTTTCAGAACATTCTATTTTCTATAGATACTTCTATAATGATTTTCTAATCAATTTGTATATGTGTTGCAAGGCACCACAACACTTCCTTCACAAAGCACAAGCTAGAAGCGAATGTCATCACCATGAATAAAAAACTCTAATCATAGAGTTTTGATAAAGCCACCTGCTTGTTCTCACATGTGCACCCAATTGAAGGCCATGAAAAACTTGTCAAAGTATAGTAGATTAACAACTTCATTAGCATAAAACTATTTTGATTATACTCGTTATCCATGCTACTTATCCTTGAAATAATGTAATATTTTTTTCAAATAGCATGGGAGCTACAATAGCAAAGGTAAAAATAGCATCGTCAATAGACAAGGTAATCTCCTTATTTTAAGAGTTTGGCTGCCCTTTGAACCCCATATCCCCCGACACCGGGGATGCCAAGGGCCAAGACAGACATACGATCAAGGAGTGCTATATTTTAGTAGGCTATGAGTCTGTATATACAGAGGTTGGGTGGAGAGTTGCATGGTCCAGTCCCCTCTAGTCTGAGTTTCGTGTTAGAGCTCTAAAAGCAAGGTAGCCATGGAGGAGGGGAGAAGGATGGGTGTGCACCACCTTGGCATGCAATGCATGAAGCTACCACGGTGGATGGTATTAAAGCTTTCATGAAGCCTCTCTTGGTTCTCTTCCTTCCTCTCTCAGTGGTCTTTGGTCTCTCTCTCTCTCTCTCTCTCTCTCTCTCTCTCTCTCTCTCTCTCTCTCTCACCATGGAGGCCATGCCAAGGAAATTCCTAAGGGGCATTGGATGCGTTCCTACAAGATTTGGAAGCTTGCCATGGCTATGCAAGAATCACTCCTTGCGGGAAAATATCAACCAGATGATGCATAACCAAATCGACAACAATTTGGCTCAGTAATCTTGTGCTACAGAGGGTGCGATTTTTATCATTGCATGGAAGGTCTGCAGGGCCAGCGATATTGAGCAGGGTAGGCGAATATCGATAACATACATTGTTGTAGAATAGAGAGCATTATTCTTTTTTTTAAATCCAAAAAGGGGCACCTATTTTGAGTACCCTCTCGAGTTATGGTCCATAGCTCACGGAAAGTATCCAGATTTTGGCACGTTCAACAAATTGGCAATTCAATCGGAGAGAAGCTGTCAGAGCTTTGAAATGCACAATTATTTTCTAGCATCTGAGTCTCCAAAAACAAAGATTTTGTAGGCTATAGACCTTCACATCAAACCCCTGGCAATTTATTGGAATACCTGCTCATGGACCTCTCTGTTAGGAATTTTCTATGAGTTGAGAACCCGAGGAATAACTCACATCAAGTTATTCACTACCAAAAAGGAAAGTCCTGTTAAGAATATGATTGCAAATCAAGGAAGGTGCAACTTATGTACATCATTTCTGTAACTTGTAGCAAGCGCCAATGAGTATGGCAGTGCAATTTGTTTTTAGTTGGGACTTCTGATGGCCAAGGGAAATCTTGACAACATCGATTTTGGCACAATTGAGCGGATTTGGCATGCAGAGGAAAAATAATTACATCTCAATAACGGATCTTGACATGGACACAATCCTCTAAAAAAGACTTTCTTGAATTTCCTTACAAAAGAAGGGTGGCTTCTCATATGCATGGCATCAGACAGAGAGATCAATCAGCCACACAAAATCTTAGAGTTTGAGATTCATGTTCTTTACGAGTTTTCTAGCTTTATGTATATTTTCACATGGCCAGATGTCTCTCAAAAGATTTCAAAAGTTCAAGCAATACCTCTTGCTCCAAAGTAAGGTTCACTTTTCAAAATTTCTAGTTGTATTTTTAAAAGTACTCAATAAGTGCAAATGCATTTTAGGAAAATTTTCTAGAGAGAGAAATAGGATTTCATAAAAGGCCCTCCAAATTATTTGTAAAATATCCGAATCCATTGATAGTATTGTGGATGTCTTGGTGATGGGAGTAAATAATAAGAGTGTTGGAGCTAAATATACCAACCCTATGCTATATATAGCTAGGAGTCCCCACTATATATGTGTACTCAGTGTGTGATCTATACACACTTTGGGGCTTTCAAATGATGGTGACATCTCTCTCTCTCTCTCTCTCTCTATTCTTGTATAATTGCACTCTCTCCCTATAGTTCAACATGCCAATCAAAGCAGCATAGAATCCACGGTAGGGCATGAAGCTTCAGGACAAAACAATCAAACGTTCATCGTAATCAATCTCACGAAGTGGACATTTCAAACAAGTTCTTGAGAGAACCACTACAACACAAGAATATCACGCAAGACATGGCCAAAGATAAGTCAGATTATGTGTCAAAAACTTAAGTTTTTCTTTTTCTTTATGGTCATTTTGTAGTCGCATGAAGAAGGTTCTACGTTAATCGTGGGTATGAGGTTGCAAGGCGGTTGCTCTAGCCTAGGCTTATAAATTTTCCTTCTAGGCCACCAGGGTGCAGACTGATGTATGTACAGGCATAGCCTAATGTAGCATAACTAGTGACCTTCCTATGCTCTTTACGAAGATCAAAGAACCCCAGGCCGAGCAATATAGAGATCAAAAGCATCAAAATTTGGGCAGATAGCACTAAAAGCCCTAACCCAACATAAGTTGGCAGCATGTCAAGCCGTCGTAATCGTGCAACCACCGGCCCCAATCGGTAGCTTGTCTAGGAACGATATTTTTTAACCTTGTCTATTAACGATGCTATTTTTACATTCTTTATCTTAATTCCCATGCTATTTCAATAAAATATTACATTATTCAAGGATAAAGAACGTGGATAGTGAGCATAATCAAAATAGTTTCATGCTAATGAAGTTGTTAATTGATTGTACTTAGACAAGGTTTTCATGGTCTTTAGTTGGGTGCGCATGTGAGAATAAGCAGGTGGATTTATCAAAGCTCTATGATTAGAGATTTTGAATCATGGTGACAACAACCACCTCTACCTTCTGCTTTGTGAAGCAAGTGATGTGGTGCCTCGCAACACATCATGAAACAATGGTATTGTTACCTTCTTATTTTAAGTCTTATGGTATTTTAAGAAAATATCCATGCCTTGTATTTCACTTGCAGGCACTACACTCTTTGTAATAAAATAGTCAACAACATCCTTGGCAAAACCTTATCTTTTTGTCATGCATCATATCCTTTGTGAGACCACTTGTTTATCAAAGGCTTCAAGTACTTTCCTACATTCACCTTTGAATCTATGTTTTCTTTGTTTAGATATATAACATGTCTACATAGAAAATATAACAGGCATAAGAAAAAAACTATTACCATATAGATGTGGTAGTGATGTGTGTAAACACACTAGGACCGCCGAGGCATTTTTTCCCTCTTTAGGAGGTTTTTTTCCCCGAGCATTGTATATACGCCCATCACTCTAGGGCTATCTATCTTTCCATTGCACACTAAGGAACACACTCTGTATTGTGTGCCTTGAGCTTCCTTCACCTTCTCCAAGCTGTGTGTGTCTCTTTGCAACCCTAATTCCAACAATTGGTATCAGAGCAGGTTGTGTCCTCCCGAGCTTAGTCGCCAGCTGCTCCAGCATACGCCTGCTCACTTTCTCCAATTTCAGTGAGCTTTGGCGAGCGTCACAGGTTGACAAATATTTTGGGAATGCTCGTTGAGCTCGGTCTGCTCAGATTTTTGATTTGGGCTCATTTCGGCCTCTGTTTCCACTACAAGCAGTGCTGAACAGGCTATTTCGTCATTTTGTACAGAATTTCTGTCAGTGTTGTTTTTTGCATAACAGGTGCCTTGTAGTCTTCTATGGTTTGTGCAATATAGCACGTGTTGTTCCCGCTGCGTTTCTCCTATTGTCGGACAGTTTTCACATCAGGTGTAGCATTTACCATGGCTGACAACAACAACACAGATGTGTTTAAGATGTTTGTTGGTGAGGACAGGTTGGATGGGGACAATTACCCTATGTGGGCTTATATGATGCAACATGTTCTTGTGTCAAAGGGCGTCTGGAATAGTGTGGGGCATTGATGTACGTCCTGGTTCTGAGGATGTCGGCGATGTTGAGGATATTGGAGGTCTTGCTACAAGGATTGCTGTTGTTAGAGTTGCCTACGACAGAACAAGCTCGTTGGGATGTTAAGAATGTGCAGGATCATGCTTTGATTGCGTTGTCTGTGAAGCGCACCATTGTTCCTCACATTCGTTCAGCAAAATCTGCAAAACAAGCTTGGGATATATTGGCTGGTCTTTATGCAAGTCGCAACGAGGCTAAAATTGCTTTGTTGTGTAAAGAGCTGGAGTCGAAGATTATGCATGAGGAAGATGATATGGACACTTTCCTTGCTAGTGTCAAGGATATCATTGAGCAACTTATTTCTCCAGGTGAAGTCATTTCAGACAGTTCCCTTTTGCAGACTGTTCTTGATGCCTTACCAGATTCCTACAAGACTTTTGCTAGTACTTGGAGACTGATGACCCAAGGAAATCCAGAAGTTGTCAAGTTTGATGCATTATGCACATTGCTATTGCAAGAGTCACTTTCCAAAAAAAACAGGACTAGGCAGCGTGCAGTTGAATAGGCTTTTATTGTTTCTCAAAGAAAGGGTGGTAACAATAATGTATCTACTTCTTATGGTTCTGCTGCGAGCGGCAAAACTTATGTTCCTAATCCTTCTGTTGGCAGCACTTCGTTTGGCAATTCTGGTGATAAGGGTAAAAAGAAGATGCGTCGCCATTATTATAAAGCTAATGATCACTTGATCAAGTCGTGTCCTAAGTTGAAGGCCAAAGAGGCTAAGAAGAAAGAGGGTGGTTCCACTGCAAATGCTGGTTCCACTACAAATGCAGCCATTGTTGAGTCTTTTGTAAAAGAAGATTTTAATGCTGATGTTGATGTAGAATGGGCTTTTAGCGCAAAGTGCACTTACAATCCTGCTGTCCAAGATGCATGCTTGTCAGTTGCTACAATTCACATGTGTGGTATTTCGACACTGGTGCTAGAAAGCACATTACCTCACATCGTGAATTGTTTACCTCTCTTGAGTCTGTCCCTCATGGAAATTCTGTCACTTGTGCCAACAATGCCTCTTATCTAGTTCAGGGACTTGGAAATATTGTGCTTACTGCTGCAAATGGCAGCTCCTTCACACTTGTTGATACACTTTATGTTGAGAGAGAGAGAGAGAGAGAGAGAGAGAGAGAGAGAGAGAGAGAGAGAGAGAGAGAGAGAGCACAGAAATAGAACCCCAAAGTGTGTAGAATACACACATGAGATGATGTATATATAGAGGGGACCTGGGTGCCATATATAGAGAAGCCATATATTGAGTAGCTTCACATATAAGCTCAACACCCCCGCTCAAATAAGGGTCCCTAAATGTGGATGAAAAAACCCTTGGGGGATCAAGGAAAAAACCCACAGCTCTATATACACCCACCGTTATATTATAAAAATCATTGAATATACAAATGTTCATGAGGAGCTACATCACTCCTTTTACAATGAATATTTTATGAGGAGCTACATCACTCCTTTTACAATGAACGTTTTATGAGGAGTTACATTACTCCTATCCTATCAAATACAATAATGAATACAAAGGTTCAATAAAGAGATGTAAAGGCTATCGATTATCTCGTAATTAGAAGTGCATCCGTGAATCTGATGTGTAGCTTGTCATCACTATCGCATCACCAAACATATCTTCATGTTGTCATCAATATGGCATCACCAAACATGTCTTCATAAATCTTTTATTGTCACCAAGTTTGTCTTCATGAAATCAATACTTTGATCAATCCTACATAGATCATAGACTCAAAAAACATATTCATGAAAATTATTAGCATCGTTAGTGAAATAATTATGTTCACAATTCCATAAGAGATGGTTCGTGACGCCACTCTTTTGACGACATATATACGCATGACAACATATGTGGATATAAAGTATGAACATAAAAAGTACAAGATGCATGATACGTGATGCAAATGACATGTGTATATAAAACGACATGTATATACTACATAAAACGAGTGATATCAATGAGTATCATCAAAGTATTAAAAAAATATCATCATTGTATCAATAAAAATGAATAAATCATCATGGTATCAACAAAAATCATCATAGAATAATCATTGTATCAACGAAACAACATCATGGTATCACCGAGAATAACCATGGTATCAACGAAACAATATCATGATAGCACCGAGAATAACCATGGTATCAACGAAAAAACATCATGGTATCACCGAGAATAACCATGGTATCAATGAAACAACATCATGATATCACCAAGAATAATCATTATATCAACAAAACAACATCATGGCATCACCGAGAATAACCATGGTATCAACGAAACAACATCATGGTATCACCAAGAATAACCATGGTATTAACGAAACATCATCATGGTATCAACGAAAATCACCATGGAATCAACGAAATATCATCATGGCATCACCGAGAATAACCATGGTATCAACAAAATATCATCATGGCATCACCGACAATAACCATGGTATCAACGAAATATCATCATGGCATCAACGAGAATAACCATGACCAAGTACTAACAAAACATCATCATTGTACCATCAAAATCACTATGGTATCAACGAGAAATTATTAATAAAATGACGTAAGCTATATCTCTAGAAGAATAATTATACGAGAATCAATGAACGAGTATATCATATAACAAAAGATCATGTACCAACAGTAGCTTGATAGAATTTGGACGATCATCAATGGCTCAACTGAATCGGAACGATATGTAACTCGCTTCTTCAGCAAAGTTACGTCAGTAACAAATATATGATTGATGAAGAAAAAATATAATTGAGAAGTTTTTCCAGGAGACAAATCACATAAAGTCCATGTCTCATTTTCTATAAGTGCATCATATTCTGATTGCATGGCAGCCATCCAATTTTTTGAATTCTGTGCTTCATCAAAAGACAGAGGCTCCTCAACATCATGTAAGCTAGACACAGCCAAAGCATAACAATCTGATGCATAAGATGCATGGTGAGAGCCTGAACGAGTACAACTAGACAAAGGTGCATCCAGTTTACTGTCACACAAAGTGTGCACCAGCCATTTTGGCATACCTCTAGCCTGCTCATTTTCAGTCCTTTCCTCATCAAGTACATCATGTACATCTGCATCAGTAATAGGCTGATCTAAAAGATTTTTAGAAACCCCCATAGGCTATACATTTGCCTCATTGGAACTTACATTCGTATTTCCACCACTGAAAAGAGGCAACAAAGTGTCATAAATGTCCTGTGAGCTTACATTATTGTCTCTAGTACATGACAGCAAGGGCTGAACAGAATCTTCCACAAACATTATATCCCGTGAAACCAGAATACGTTTTGTTTGCAGATTATACAACCTGTAGCCTTTTGTTTCAGCACTATAACCAACAAAAATACATTTGAGAGCCTTATCATCCAATTCTCTGCGTTGCACTTGTGGCACCAAAGCATATGCCAAACAGCCAAAAACACGCATGTGCTCAATAGAAGGCTTTCTATCATGCCATGCTTCATTTGGAGTAATAGACTGCAAAGCTTTCGTAGGACACCTGTTAAGTACATAAGTGGAACACATGATAGCCTCAAGCCAAAAAGAATGCGGAAAAGCTTGACTCTTGACCATACATCGTGCCATTTCCGTCAGTGACCTGTTTTTTCTCTCAGCAACACCATTTTGTTGAGGTGTATAAGGCACTGTACATTGGTGTTTTATCCCACAACTAGCCAGAAATGCATTGAATTCATGAGACATATACTCCCCCCCTCGATCAAAACGGAGGGTGTCCATAGTACATTTCGAGACATTTTCAGCCACAGCCAGAAATTGTTTGAAGCACATAGAAACTTTGGACTTTGCTTTAAGCGGAAATACTCATGCATGCCTGGAGTAATCATCAATGAAAGTCACGAAGTACAAGTAATTGCCCAAGGACAGAGTTTTCATGGGCCCACAAACATCACTATGCACAAGCTGCAACCTGTATGTGGCCCGAACCGAACCATCCTTTGGAAACTTAGAACGCTGCATCTTACCCAAAATAAAGCCTTCACAAACATGTTTGACAGGGTCTAAGCATTAATAGGCTGTCAAGAGGATTTTTCGCTACCTTAGTGGAACTTTACATCTTGGCTTGTTTTATCCCAAGGGGGGATCATTGCCGCCAGACTTACATGCTTTTTCGGACTCAAATCGGGCTGGTTTTTTTGACACGGAGTGTCCACAAGTGGTTTTTGTTTCATGCTTGGCAGTTCATGTATATCATGGTTGAGCAAGAAGCAACATACTTTGGCCACTTCGAGTTGTGAGGCTGAGTATAGGGCAGTCTTCACAGCTATGGTTGAGTGTGTATGGCTCAGATGCCTTATGGATGATTTGGGTGTTGGACACGACACTACCAACACTATCTACACTGACAGTCAGAGCGCATTGGCAGTTGCGAGGAACCCAATTTTTCATGCTCGCACAAAGCACATTGAGGTGCATTACCACTATGTCAGAGAAAGGCTCTCAGTAGGAGAGATCAGCTTGGATTATGTGCCTGGATTATGTGCCAACACAGGACAACCTTGCAGATATTTTCACAAAGGCATTGTCTCATGAAAAGCTTGAAGCTTTCCGCAAAGCTTTGGGCTTACTCCCCTTTGTGGACTGATCATGTCCTCAGGGCATGGCACTTCCCTTTACTCATGTGCCAGCTCTTGTTCACCGCATCACTCTAGGGGGGATTTGTTACCATATACATGTGGTAGTGATGTGTGTGAACACACTAGGACCACCGGGGCATTTTTTCCCTCTTTAGGATGTTTTTTCCCCCGAGCATTGTATATACGCCCATCACTCTAGGGCTATCTATCTTTCCATTTCACACTAAGTAACACACTCTCTATTGTGTGCCTTGAGCTTCCTTCGCATTCTCCAAGCTGTGTGTGTCTCTCTGCAACCCTAATTATAACAAAAACAATGTATAGTTGAAATAAACTAGAAGGTTCACAATCCTGGCCTCAATGCTTGTATTCTTTTCTTGAGACCTTCAGAGCCAACCTTCAAGGCTTCAAGATTCGTAGTCTCTTCTTTCGCACACGAGCACCTAAGCTTGTATCTTTCCTTTGTAAGCTACACACTTTTTCTTGCAATACCTGTATTTCTTGTGTGCATTGCAAAAGGATTTTTTGGCCCTCACAATGCAAAGTAGAAAGTTGTATAGTCTCATTTGCTTGATGATGAACCATGCTTTCTTGAATTTTTGATTTCCCAATTAAATCTTTGCAGTAGCCAAGTAAACCATTCTGTCTGTCACTTGCAAAGGTCAATAAAGTAGTTGGATTTACAAATGCAGGGGAATCATTGGTCATAGGATTCAAAGGATAGAGGGAGACATTTGTCCATAAATCTATCTGTTTTGGTCCTTCTACTCTGAGTCCTACTTTCTCTTTGTGTGTTACTACTATGTTTGTTTTACTTCGCTTGCATAAAGGATCATATTCAGGGCTCAAATCAATTTGTAGATGATGTTTAGTGACAAGTTTTGAGGGGGTGGATGAAGAAGCCATGAAGACACAGTCAAGATAATCAAGAAACAAAAGAGTATAGCACCATTACTCCCTAGACTACCTACTGCATACATCGTATGGAAAAGACATTCCTTCCTATATGATGAGGTGCAATCAATATAACTGAAAAGAGACATTCCATCAATCATTATAGCCAAAAGAATCCACTTTGAAGTACACCTTTTGAACGGTTGATGAGGACACCTTTTCTTACCACACCAATTTTCTAGAGAGAGAAGGAAAAAATTTGTATTTTCTTAGAAGGCCCTCCAAATGACCTCCCTAATTCCCTAATGCATGTGATTGGCCAAGCTTGAGGAGTTCCAATCAAATGCAAGCTAGTTCTAGAAGAGGGGGTCGGCCAAGGCAAGGAGGGGGACTAGCTTGGGGGGTACACACACACACACACACTCATTGTGTGAAGTGCAAAGTGCAAGAGCTCCATGTCCTTTGCCAATCTTGTAGAGAAGTGGAGAGCCTACACAAACACTCTTGGCTATGGAATGCAAATCCAACCAAGAGCCATGTTTCAATGCTTAAGCTTGCCATATTCTCCATCGTCATTACTATGCTAAGCAAGGACAGTGATGATAAGTAAGTAATTCACTCTTTCTCGTATGTTACTTCTTCTTCCTCTTCCCTACCCTCATTCCTCGCTAGCGCCCTGCACCTTCAAAGGTGTTTGAGGCCTTGGGGACTGAGTCTGGGATTGGTTTCTACAAAGTCTATGTTATGCTTGTGATGCATGAGGCTTTCCATATTCATTGCATCACCCATGTCACAAGGGACACATATATTGTATTGTACCAAGACTATCTTGATGGGAGAATCTATAATACAAAAGGATTTTGGAGGGGGGGACCAGCTCCACATAAATCTGGTCCTCAGCTGTTGTCATGTTCTCCAAAACCTCTCTCTTGTAAAATTATTGTTCATGTCAAATTAATTAAGTACTATGGTTATGTTGCTACCGCTAATTAAGTTCACCCTATATGTTCTCAACGTAGTCTCACAAAAATTCTCACTCTAATTATCTTAATTCCGCTATTCTCAAAGTTTATAGACCATTTCCATTACATTGGTATTAGAGCTATTGGTTTTTATTTTCTTGCTTAAGAAGACATGTCCTTAAGTTGTCCATGAAAGGTTGGGTCTATTTATTGCAATAGGTTAAGTGGGACAGGGATCTATTATCTTGGTTGAGAAGGACTTAGTTCAAGATACACCATTTGGAACTACAGTCTTAATAATGGATGAAAATAACCAAGAGAGTAGAATGAACATTGATAACTTTGATTGTGCACATGAAATTGCTAATGATGATGCCCCCATGTTTGTCAATAATCTTGTTACTAGGTTGCAGCAAGCTATGGAAACCCTTATTTGCAAGCCAAAGGTACCCAACAACTTCGTGTCTTATGGGATTTTCCTTCCTCCCCAAGAGAAGAGAGAGCTTAGGAGGCCTCTTGATGAGACCCCCAAAAGAAAACTCTCTCCCATAAGAGAGGAGGAATCCAAAGAATGAGAAAGAAGCAAATCCCTAAGTTCCTCTGAAGACATGGCTCCACGAAGATGTTAGTCTAGACGGTCGCCAACTCCTCCCAAGAGGAAACGGTCAACCCATAGTACTTGTCCTTGTCACTCCAAAGGGAAGAGAGGAAACAAAGGAAGAAAATGGTAAGAAAGAGGTCACCCTCTTCTCCTTATTCTTCACCTTCACCCTCTTTTGAAAAAAGCAATAGATATTCTCCTAGAGAATACAAGAGGGGAGGACATCACAAATCTTACCATGCATGGCAAAGGTCCCAAAAGCTCGAGAAGCTCAAAGAGGGAGGAAAGAGCATCTCTTTTCTTACCTATGATGGCACCTTCGGTGCTACCAACAAAGTATTGGCCTTCATTCAAAAATTTGATGCAGCCTTTGGAGGTGAGGGCTTCACGGAGTCCTCCAAGCTATGCCATGTGCTATGCACTTCCAAAAATCTACTCATCAATGGTTGTCTAGCCTTTGTGGCAATGATGAACCCCCAGAGACATCGAAAACTCTACGAGTTTCCATCATGAAGCAATTCCTTGCAAGTGATGCAAAGGAAAAAGTGTTTACCAAATGGAAAGGTTTGAAACTTCTCTCCCATGAGTCTATCCACAAATATTTGTACAAGTTTGGGATTTACATCTCAAGGCTACTGTCTTTCAAAAGATAAGACTTTGCTGAGCAAAAGCAAAAATTTTGTGCGGGATTATCTGAAGAGATGGCCAAGTATGTCAACTCCCAACGGCCTGGTTCTATCACCAAAGTAATCCACCACAGTATGGTTTCTTCCTGCTTCAATTTCCAACAAGGGGCTAGAAGGAATGCCAAGCCCATGGAAATCAAAGACAAAAGTGATGCAAAGGGGGAAAACAATGCCCAAAATTCTTCCCAAGGAAATTCCAACACCAACAACAACGACGACAACAATCGGTCCAAGGAGACGGGAGTTTACAAAGGTAAAAATAAACTCTCTCCTAAAGAGCTTGAATCTTTTCACAAGGACCACAAATGTTTTAAATGTGGGGAGCAAGGACATGGCTATTGTTCGTGCCCCAAGAGAAATGCCCACAATGAGACTCCTAGAGCTTCCACTATTGAAGCTCCAAAAGAGGATGCTCATTTCAAAGGATCACCTCTCTCCTATGCTTGGAAAATTTTTAGGGAGCATGACACCCTTATCTTGTTTGACCCTGGGTCTACTCACAACTTCATATCAATGGAGTTGGCCACCCGGTTGGGAATTCAAGCTTTTAGATGGGAGATTCTGTAACTACTGATACAGCTTTCAAGGGACAGCAAGCCTCCATTACTCCCCTGATTAGGAAGTTGAGGCTTCATGTCCAAATATTTTCACAAGCACCATAAATGTTTTAAGTGTGGGGAGCAAGGACATGGCTATCGTTCTTGCCCCAAGAGAAATGCCCACAATGAGACTCCTAGAGCTTCCACTATTGAGGCTCCAAAAAACGATGCTCATTTCAAAGGATCACCTCTCTCCTATGCTTGGGAAAATTTCAGGGAGCATGACGCCCGTATCTTGTTTGACCCTAGCTCTACTCACAACTTCATATCAATGGAGTTGGCCACCAGGTTGGGCATTCAAGCTTTTGAGATGGGAGATACTGTAACTACTGATACAGCTTTCAAGGGACAGTAAGCCTCCGTTACTCCCTTGATTAGGAAGTTGAGGCTTAATGTCCAAAGCTTTTCACAAGGCCCACAAATGTTTTAACTGTGGGGAGCAAGGACATGGCTATCGTTCTTGCCCCAAGAGAAATGCCCAGAATGAGACTTCTAGAGCTTCCACTATTGAGGCTTCAAAAGAGGATGATCATTTCAAAGGATCACCTCTCTCCTATGCTTGGGAAAAGTTTAGGGAGCATGACGCCCTTATCTTGTTTGACCCTGGCTCTACTCACAACTTCATATCAATGGAGTTGTCCACCAGGTTGGGCATTCAAGCTTTTGAGATGGGAGATACTATAACTGCTGATACAACTTTCAAGGGACAATAAGCCTCCATTACTCTCGTGATTAGGAAGTTGAGGCTTCATGTCCAAAGCTATGTCAACAAAGAAGACTTTTTCATCTCTCCTCTCCAACATGAGGATGTTATCCTAGGGGCACCATGGTTCAACCGCATGGCTACCAACATGAAGTTCCCTGTAAGGAGAATCTACTTCACCTACAGGGAAAAGAGCATGTATATATATGCTAGTCAGTCTAGTTGTACTATATCACTTGTAAATCATTGTGCTTTTGATAAATCAATTAAAAGCTCAGTTTCTACATACATGATTTTTGTCAAAGAGTCCCTAAAAGGTCCTAATGTTTCATCAAATGTAAATGATAGGAATTAAGAAGAGTTAGACTTGTCTAATTTTCTAAATAGATTCCAAGATGTGTTCATCGATGATATCCCTATGGACTTACCTCCAAAATGAGGGGATGATGACCATCGAGTTGAGCTCATATCAGGAAGCTCACTGTCTAACAAGTCTCCTTATTGAGTTTCCCAAGATCAACAAGAAGAGATCATGAGGCAAGTACAAGAATTGATAGACAAAGGGATGGTGAGGCCTAGCTCCTCTTCCTTTTGTTCTTCAGTCCTTTTAGTCCAAAAGAAAGATGGTACATACCGCATGTGTGTGGACTATCGAGCACTAAACCATATCACCATCAAAAACAAATTTCCCGTACCTCGGGTAGAAGGTGTGTCTGATAAGCTACAAGGCTCTACCTACTTCCAAAGTAGGATTGACCTTAAAAGTGGCTATCATCAAATAAGGATAGTGAATGAAGATATCCTATAGATTGCGTTTTGTACAATGTTTGGTCTTTATGAGTATATAGTCATGCCTTTTGGCTTGATTAATGCACTAGCCACATTCAATCGTTTAATGGAGAAAATCTTTAGACCCTACCGCAAATTCATTGGAGTGTTCTTAGGAGTCCCTCCCTGACTCTCCCATGGTGTGGACTGCGGAGAAAGACCATAGGATGCAAGCTGCTGCTGCAGAGTGTAGCGGCCAAACAATCCCTTCGTCAAACGGAGGTACTGGTCTCATAAAGAGAGAGCCTTCTGTAGGTCTGGATCTATGATCGATGGAGGAACCTAAGTAGAGTAGGTGTAGGATGGCCATGGCCGCAAATAACAAAAATAATTATATGACACTCATGGTTTAAGGTTAACTAGCCAGAAACAGTCTTTATTTCTTTGCTTGTTCTCACTGCCTCAAGACTCGGGTCCACTGGAGGCAATATCCACCCCAGGTGGGAGCCCACCTGGGATGTGAACCAACCAGAAAAAGAGACAGATGGATGCTCCCCACCAGGTGGTCTCTCATCTGACATCTACATTACAAAGAGCAATATGAGATTTAGCTTTCCCCCCCTACTCACTCATCTATAAATACGTACACAAGTATATCAACACACAAGCACGTAGATACATATACATACTACTAGACCTAAGTAGAGTCTAGTAGTACCAAAGGTCAAGTGGCCTATCTCAACCTGTTGATATGATCATGATAATGTGCTTATCACTGAAAGACCTATATTTGAAGATTGGAATGTTGCGTATACGGATTGGCAACGATGTGATAAAGCAGTTCGTCGGTATATTCTTTCTGCTCTTACTGATTCTCTTTTGCTTGATATGTATAAACTGCCTACTTTCCACAACATATGGAAGTACCTTATTGCAAACTTTCAGAAGAAATCTGTTACAGAAATACTTTATTTGATAGGGTTGCTTAACAAGTTACAATATGAAGTTGGTACTACCATGATAAGACATATTGAACCTTTCAAATCTATTATTAATCACTTGCTCCTATCGGTGATCTTGTTCCACAAAAACAAATGATTACACTCCTTCTTGATAAGGTGAAGGATTCCTCTTATGATAACATTGTTACTATTCTCTCCAATAAAGATGGTATGGATTTCAACCAAGCGTGCATGTCTTTAATTGAATACTCTCAACGTCAAGAACGTCGTAATGTTGGTCATGATACAACTATGATTTCACAAGAGGAGACTGAGTCACAACAGATGGAACGTGCTTTTTATGCTCGAAGGCGTCCATTTCAATGAGGAAACCGCAGAAGTGGCCATTGCAGTAATGTTTTCTCTCATCTCAAATTTCCCAATAAGCAATGTTCTTATTGTAACAGAAATGAACATATTGAAGATGATTGTTGGACACGTCAATATGATGAAGAACACAATATTACCACAAAACAACCACATTTATCTAGAGACTCTTCTTCTTCTTCTTGTAAATATTGTGGACGATCTGATCATCCCACTCATATGTGCTATAAGTATCGTTTCGACAAAGATTGTAATAGAGCATATGCTACTGAATATCAAAACAATATTATACCAGAAACAAGCTGCATCCTATGTTCAGTTGCTCTAGACAGAATGCTACATCTACGTGACGGATCACTTTTTACTGTCAATTCTGGTGCTACAGGAAATATGACATATCGGTCTAAGTGGCTCTGTAACTATCATCCACTACCAGCTCAACGTTTTTTTTATCTCGCTGATGATACGAGTTGTCAAGTAAAGGGTATTGGAGACTTATATCTTAGTACCTTATCTTCTTCCACTTGAATTTTGCGAGGACTATTACATGTACCAGATCTTCAAAGTAATCTTCTTTCAGTTGGTAGACTTGTTGATCTTGGTCTGTTTGTTGGATTTGATCATACTAAATGCCGAATTGAGAAATATGGACAAACTATAGCCACTGCTCCTCGAAACGGTAATTTTTTGAACTCTCTCTCAACAATGTTGTAGTAAATTTTTATCACTGCTCCACGTGATCATGATTGCAAAGTATGGCATCACTGTTTTGTTCATGCTGATTTCTCAAAACTCCTCGATCTTCAGCGTCATGATCTTGTTCATGGCATGGATCTTAAAGCCCATCCCCATATGGGAAAGGCCGGTTAAGAATATGTTTGCAAATAAAGGAAGGTGCAACTTATGTACATCATTTCTATAACCTGTAGCAAGCGCCAATGAGTATGGCAGTGCAATTTGTTTTTAGTTGGGACTTCTAATGGCCAAGGGACATCTTGACAACATTGATTTTGGCACAATTGAGCGGATTTGGCATGCAGAGGAAAAATAATTCCATCTCAATAACAGATCTTGACATGGACACGGTCCTCTAAAAAGGACTTTCTTGAATTTCCTTACACAAGAAGGCTGGCTTCTCATATGCATGGCATCAGACAGAGAGATCAATCAACCACACTAAATCTTAGAGTTTGAGATTCATGTTCTTTATGAGACTTCTAGCCTTATGTATATTTTCATATGGCAGGATGTCTCTCGAAAGATTTCAAAAGTTCAAGCAATATCTCTTGCTCCAAAGTAAGGTTCACTTTTCAAAATGTCTAGTTGTATTATTAAAAGTACTCAATAAGTGCATGCATTTTAGGAAAATTTTCTAGAGAGAGAAATAGGATTTCATAAAAGGCCCTCCAAATTATCTGTAAAATATCCTAATCCATTGATAGTATTGTGGATGTGTTGGTGATGGGAGTAAATAATAAGAGTGTTGGAGCTAAATATACCAACCCTATGCTATATATAGATAGCAGTCCCCACTATATATGTGTACTCAGTGTGTGATCTATACACACTTTGGGGTTTGCAAATGATGGTGACATCTCTCTCTCTCTCTCTCTCTCTCTCTCTCTCTCTCTCTCTCTCTCTATTCTTGTATAACTGCGCTCTCTCCCTATAGTTCAACATGCCAATCAAAGCAGCACAGAATCCAAGGTAGGACACAATGGCTGGTGATGAATCTTCACGACAAAACAATCAAACATTCATCGTAATCGATCTCACGAAGTGGACATTTCAAACAAGTTGTTGAGAGAACCACTACAACACAAGCATATCACGCAACACATGGCCAAAGATAAGTCAGATTATGTGTCAAAAACTTAATTTTTTCTTTTTCTTTATGGTCGTTTTGTAGTCCCATGAAGAAGGTTATACGTTAATCGTGGGTATGAGGTTGCAAGGCGGTTGCTCTAGCCTAGGCTTATAAATTTTGCTTCTAGGCCACCAGGATGCAGACTGATGTATGTAAGGTATAGCCTAATGTAGCATAAGTGGTGACCTTCCTATGCTCTTTACGAAGATCAAAGCACCCCAGGCCGAGCAAAATAGAGATCAAAAGCATCAAAATCTGGGCAGATAGCACTAAAGGCCCTAACCCAACATAAGTTGGCAGCATGTCAAGCCGTCGTAACCGTGCAACCACCGGCCCCAAATGGTAGCTCGTCTAGGAACGATATTTTTTTAACTTGTCTATTAACGATACTATTTTTACATTATTTATTTTAACTCCCATGCTCATATTACATTATTCAAGGATAAAGAACGTGGATAGTGAGCATAATCAAAATAGCTTTATGCTAATGAAGTTGTTAATTGACTGTACTTAGACAAGGTTTTCATGGTCTTTAGTTGGGTGCGCATGTGAGAATAAGAAGGTGGATTTATCAAAGCTCTATGATTAGATCTTTTGAATCATGGTGACAACAACCGCCTCTACCTTCTGCTTTGTAAAGCAAGTGATGTGGTGCCTCGCAACACATCATGAAACAATGGTATTGTTACCTTCTTATTTTAAGTCTTATGGTATTTTAAGAAAATATCCATGCCTTGTATTTCAATTGCAGGCACTGCACTCTTTGTAATAAAATAGTCAACAACATCCCTTGCAAAACCTTATCTTTTTGTCATGCATCATATCATTTGCGACACCACTTGTTTATCAAAGGCTTCAAGTACTTTCCTACATTTACCTTTGGATCTATGTTTTCTTTGTTTGGATATATAACATGTCTACATAGAAAATATAACAGACATAAGAAAAAAACTATAACCATATACATGTGGTAGTGATGTGTGTGAACACACTAGGACCGTCGGGGCATTTTTTCCCTCTTTAGGACGTTATTTTTCCCCAGCATTGTATATACGCCCATCCCTCTAGGGCTATCTATCTTTCCATTGCACACTAAGTAACACATTCTCTATTGTGTGCCTTGAGCTTCCTTCACCTTCTCCAAGCTGTGTGTGTCTCTCTGCAATCCTAATTCCAACAATTGGTATCAGAGCAGGTTGCGTCCTCCCGGGCTTAGTCGCCAGCTGCTCTAGCACACACCTACTCACTTTCTCCAATTTCAGTGAGCTTTGGGGAGTGTTCGCAGGTCGACAAATATTTTGGGAATGCTCATTGAGATTGGTCTGCTCAGATTTTTGATTCGGGCTCATTTCGGCCTCCGTTTCCACTACAGGCAGTGCTGCACAAGGTATTTCGTCATTTTTGTACAGAATTTCTGTCAGTGCTGTTGTTGGACGGGTATACCAATAGGACGTCAGCACAGCGAGAACTCACCTAACAAGATTTGTCAGTTAAGGACGAAGGTCAACCCGCAGGTGTGTGGAAGCAAGTATAAGGTGTCAACATACACTCGACCGACTCCTAACTAATTCCTACAGAGGTCTCTACCCAATGTCTAAGTCACAGCCTTCAAGACTGCATAAAAGGAAACTTCCTACAACACTTTCTAGAGCCGAACACCCATCAAAAAATCTTGAAACACCACAGACCTTGAAGGAGACCCTACTAACACCAATAGGTCGCTCTCCCTAAGGTCTTTGAACCAAAACCCCAACCCAAAACACCCGGTGCAAAATCACGTAGGATGTCTGGCCGAAATTTGCAGGTCTTTGGTTCCAAAATCTAAAGTGCCTAATGTGTAGCTCTACTCAATGTGAACGCGTGGATATGCTACAACGTATGCTCACCAAATCACCAGATGAAGCTCGTAGAAGGAGCTCGCAAAACCGAACCGTACGCGCGCAATGTAGATATCGGCGCGTAGCTCTCGTCGGGGGCAACACACTGCACTTCTCCGCACTCGATTCCGACCACTGGTGCACACGTAGCGTCAAGATGAAGCTCACACTCTCTCACGTACATAGTACGCTCACTCACAGACTTAAATTTTTTTTTTAAAATGACAAAAGGTTCTTCATTAAGGTCAAAAAGTGGTATAAATACCTTACAATTCTCAAACCCTAAAGTTCCAAATAAACCATCTACTCAATCTAACTTTCAAAACTGGGATACAATCTGGAAACTTCTGTAAGCCCCAATATTTACAAGGTGAAATGTCGATATTTCTTAATAAATGAATAATTATAAAAAAATGATAATCTGCCAAGAAGTCAGTTTCCGTAAGGTGTGTCCAGCTTCTAACACTCCCCCCCTCCTTGCTCATGTCGTCCTCGACATGGCTGTTGAGCTGCTTCTTCATCTTATGGTTTGGCGCATCTTGAGCAGCGACTCATATCTTGCATGTAAATCCAGCAATGTTTGGCTGAATATATCAGTGTTTATGGTGAAGAAGCCGGTGTAGAACGCTTCTTCAAAGGCCTGGAGGTGATAGGATGGCAGAAACATTATCCTTTGATACAATGCATGTATCACCTCCTTAGAAGGCTGACCAGACAGATCATATGCACATCTATAAGTATCTTGAAAGAAGAAGATACTTTCTGTCACTTGGCCCGCTTTGAACGTCTCGAAAACTGCCAAAATGGTTTTGCATATCTTCCTCATCATTATGCAAGAAAGGTCAAGCGAGCCAGTGAACAATTTGATGGTGCCCATTAGGGTTTTCACCATGTATTGAACCCTTATTCTCTCGTCTGCCTTCAAGCCTGGCAGCTTTGGATAGTTCAGCCAAGTGGGTTGGCTTCTTTGTAGTATCTCCTGGGCCTTCTACGTCCGTATCCTTGGTAGAGGGCAGAAGCTTAGATTATCTCTGATGAGTTTGGGTGTCTCTACTAGATGGATTAGGTACTGTGGGTACTTAGTCAGCCATGCTTTTCTCCACCTGGGCTGGGAGTCTAGTATTAACTTGGCCCCTTCAGGCTGGGATATATCTGTTGTGTAGAGTGGCATTGTTGGCTCTTCTCTAATCCTCTTGTTGATGGTGGCGGCTTCATACTTTAGCAAAGGATATGGGAGAGAGGGCTGTAGCCATTCATGCCGGAGGTTGCTGGCGTCGATCTTCTGAATGTTCATGGATTTAAAAACCCTCTGCTCCCATTCCAAGGCTTCCTTGGCCGTTTCTCTGATTTTTGCCTCTATGGCCTTGTGTAGCTTCTCTTCCTCTTCTTGCGTCAGATCTTGTGGCTCTTGACAGGGTCCTACTAGGATTTCCTCTTGCATGGGTGTGTCCATAGGATCTTCCACATTCTCTAGGTCTATGCCTTCCATGGCTGCGGACCTTGTGCTTGCTTGCTCTTCTGCTTGCTGTCCTCTCATCTCTTCTATATGCTTTCGGAGCGTCTGTTTCTCTGCTTCGGCTTCTTCTCCCATGTTCACGAGGAGGTCATTCAATTCGGCGTTTACCTTTTCCGCCTCCTCGAGCTTTCTCTTGATAATTTCTAGCTCATCTTGCATTGCTTTTTTCTCTTCTTCCATGCGTGTTTGCATAACCACGGACCCTTCCGCCATCATTAACCTTTTCTTTTTCTCTAAAGTTAACTCTTTCTGAATCTCTTTCATCTGTTCTTCATAGATCTAGATTTTTGTAGTGGTGTGAGTCGAGCTAGTAGCTCCGACTCTGGCAAGAGATGCCCGTAGCTGCTGGATGGTTTGATCTTTAACTTTAAGCTGGTCCTTGAGCTCAAGGACCTCATCCTAGCTAGCCTCCTGGTCTATTTCTGCTTTTTCCTCGGCATTTCTCATGGCCTCTACTTCCTTGGACTCCTCAGCAAGTTGTAGGGTTAGGTTATCCCTTTCCCTCTATGCATCTGCCAATGACTTGCTGAGTTGTCTATACTCCTCTTCGGCTCCTTTGCAGTCTTTGGGCTGCTGCCTGATTTTCTCTTTCCATTTCCTGGCATCTTTGCAATGCCCTTGCGAGATTGCCTTGCAACTCTTCTTGTCTCTCTATCTGACTTTGGCTTTTCTTTTGTAAAGTGTCAACTTCCAGCTTTATCTACACCTCAATGGCTTTGAGAGTTGCCATTTCACTTTCTGAGGCCATTGACCGAGCTCTTATCTCGGTTAGCTTTGTCATCACCACATCCCAATCATTGGTGGGCGGGTGCAGGTCCACTGTATCAGTGGCCATCTCCTTTAGCTCTACTAACCGTATGCTTTGCATTTGCTCTTTGTTCCCCATTATTTCCAAGTCGAATGCGACTGTGGCAGCCTCTTCTTTTGTGTAACCAGCCGCTAGCAGGTCTAGAAATGTGTTGTATGACTCATTTGGCTCTGGTTGCCCACTTTTAGACTTAGCCTTTTCCTTTGGTTCTTGCTCCTGGTTTTGCTCTTGCTTGGACTTTTCTTGTTCCTCTGGTTTGTCTTGCTCCTCTTTGTCTTCTTGTGGAGGGCTACGAGGAGGTGGTGAAGGCGGTGGGATGGAATCATGGCTGGCTGGTGGAGTTGTCGGCTTTTTCTTGAAGTCTCTGTCCGCCTTGGTCTTCCTTTCTCTCTCTTGGCCCTCCTGCTCTTCTAGCAGTTTCTGTCAGACTTGCTCCACTTCCTCTTCTGTAAAGGGAAGATGTGGGATATTCTCTACTATGGCATCAAGAATCTCAAAATTCTTAATGTAATCATCAAATCTGTCTCTGTGCACCCTTTGGGATGATCCCGACATTGCTTCAGAGACGGATTCCATAGCTCGTCTAAATCTCCTTTGAGGGCTCTTTCTGCCCTGAAGCTTTCCATCAGCCGCTCTAGTCGTGCAGCTTTCTGTGATTTTGTTTCTTTTGTTGGCACTTGGGCAGATTCTTTCTTTCCTTTCTTCTGCTCTAGCTGCTCTTCTTGCACGGCTTCTAACCGACGTTTCAAATGGGTTGCCATCCTTGGTGCTTTTGGTTGCTCGTCTTCTTTATCTTCTTTGAGCCTCAGCCAGTCGTTTTGTGATGGAGGGTCAGGCACCCTTCCCTTGGCGTACAATGCCCCATAAATCACCTTCGTGATTAGCTCACCCAGTATGATGTATGTGGGGTTCTTGTTGCCCATATTCACCAAATTATCATGTACATAAGCTGCATAATTGATGATCTTCGGCTTGGTTTTCTGCATTGCCCAGGTGAATGTTGTGGTAATTGCTGCAGGCGGCATCCTGTACTTTTGTGGCCGCTCTGTACACATATGGAAATATTGATTGTACAACTGGCTCATGAATGCCACTTTGGGGTTGGCAATATCTTCAAAGGTATAGTTGGCTTTCTTTTCAGTGTACACCTTTACTTAGTCTCTTCTTTTGGTTACACTATCCCCCTTGTTGGAGAGGTCTAGTGTAGCTGCCACCACTCTTTCTGTGATTAGAATCTCGGTGTCTGGCTTGCCTTGTAGATCTGTTACTCTGGCCACTCCATCTTCTTTTATTGTTGTCACAAATTCCCAGACTCTTTCTATGTCAATACCTACCGACACCGCTTCAAAGTAATTGTGGAGAATCTTCTCCAGATACTCTGACAAACTCATTGAGTTCTTGTGGTAACATTGGTAGCTCTATCACGTTTTCGTCGGTGTATTTGAATACGCCTTGGTAAATCTTTAGATCATTGGACTCTAGAAGATCTTCTTGGATCCATGTGCTTGTTGGCTTTAGAGTTCCTTCTGGTATGAAGAAGGGCTCTACCTCTTCTAGGTAATTTTTTATGGTCATTCTTTTCTTCTTTGCCGGTGACTTTGCAGCTGCCATAGATCCTGTTGCACTCAGTAGTCCGAAGTTAGCGTTTTTTCCATATTAACTGAGAAAATGAGTTTTATCTATCCAAATGACTTGAAAATTGAAAATAAATCTTAAAAGGAACTTGTGAAACTGTGCATGTGCTCAAAGTGCAATTCTGGCCAAAACATTTTCATTTAGACATCCTACGCGTAAGATGTCTTTTTCATCAGAATTGGGTGATACTTGACATGCTGGTAGTCCTTTGCCTGTGGAACATGGCTATGTGCTTGGATTTGGATTTGGGCATCAAAAGTGGATTTTTGGGTTGATTCAGGCTTTAGGTCACAAATTGGGTAGAAAGTCCATAACAAGTAGCAAGTGATGTCCAAATGGGTTGAAAATTGATATATGGGCTCATTGCACCATGGTATTGGCTCCCATGATGTCACTCTTTGCACAGAAGGTAAAAAATATGCTGGAGACATCCTACACATAGGATGTCTTTTTCATCAAAATGGCATGGGATTTGTTATGTGGGTAGTCCTTGGCATATGAAGCATGTCCATGCTCTTGGATTTTCATTTGGACAAGAATTGATGCTGGTAAGAGCTTGTGTAGTGTTTTTGGGCTCAAAAAATGTATCTTGAAGGTGTTGGGGGTCAGAAATGATTAGAATGGCTTCAAACTTGGTATATGAGCTCTTGAAGATGATGTGACTGGATCTGGAATGGACAAACATCCTCTGTAGGCCAAAAATGTCAAATAGACATCTTACGCGTAGGATGTCTACTTCATCAATTTTTGCTTCTGACCACACAGATTGGTTGGTTATGTGCTTGTGAATGTGTTGTGCAAGTTTCAATTGATTTGGACAAGTTTTGGTAGGTCTATGGCCCATTATTGCCTCTATGCCCTAACTTTGCGTTTTTCATGCATATGAGGTCAATTTTGGTCCAGATGTGATGAAACTTGGTGGCTAGCATGTAAAGGTCATTCAGAAAATGTGTGTGATGAAAAATGTTGGGATTTGTGTCCAAAAATTCCCTTGAGACATCCTACGTGTAGGATATCTCCTGATGATTTTTTAATGGAATGTGTCTCACTAGTGCCTACCCTTAGTCCCCCTGAGTCCCTTTTAAGCCTAATTTCAACAAAAAAGTCAAATGGATAGAAACTAACTCCCTATGTGGATTTCAGAGCCTCCGAACCGTTTTCTGACTTTTGGAGTTCTTTTTGGCAATGAAATTTCTTGATGTTGGTCTCCATAGCTTCTCGATCCCTTGGGGATCCTTGCTGTATGGTTTTTGTCGCCTTTGGCTTCACCGGAGCTTCATTTGGCAATTTGTCGCTCTAGAAGAACCCATGGTTGCGTTTACATGTCTTCGATGATTTGTGGTGGTCTACCACCATAGGACTTGGTTGTTGATGGTCCAGGAAAGCCGCTCGTGAAGTTTGGTGGCAAACGGACATGCGGTTTGGCCGCGAGAGCTATTTGACGCTTTGTGTGTCTGATGCCGTTTCTAAAGTTTAGTGCCGCTTCGGGTCACCTTTTGGTCATGTGGGCTACATAGACTTGTCGAGCATGTTGGGATGCTCCTATCCATGAATTTTGGTAGCATTTGGGCGCCTTTTCGCCGATTTCCGATTTGGTGGCCTCTTGTGGGATTCTAGGAATTAGGGTTTTTCCTGATGGTTTTCTACTGCCTTTGGACATCCAAGAATGGTCTCCTATGCTAGGGTAAGTTGCTGATGAAGTCTCGTTTCTTTTGGGTTAGCCGTTAGGTGGCCGCTTCTACTTCTAGGTCTCTACTGCCCGCTTTGTGTGTGAACCCTATGCTAGTTTTCGCGACAAAACGACAAACATGCGCGAAAAGCTCAAGGTGGTGAGCCTACCTCTCATGTCTGAAGCCCGCCGGGTAGTCGTGCGCGTCGTAGAAGCTACTGGAAGTTCCGCTCGCTCTAGGTGGCAGAAGCTCTCTCTCAAATGTCAATAGTGAAAATGAGCTAAAAATGAGGTGAAAATCTCTTATAATGGAGGTCCCCGAACCACTTTTCATGAAATTTGACATGTGCTCCCAACTTCTTGCGAGATGCGGTTTAGGCTCAAAAATTTCTTGATTTGGACTCCATTTGCTCTGTTTACCAGAAATTTGGCATTTCGGTCAAAATCTGGCCAAAACACGCTTTTCGCTCCAGTCTCATAATTGCACCCCCACTGTACCATAGGTTTTCCTATAGACACTGATCATCCCCATAATTTTTTGTTTTTCATTACGACCATTTTTCACCGGCTTTTGTATGTTTGAAGTTTTTCTGCCGAAAATTAGCAAAACTAAAAGGAAAATAGCAAATAAAACCTAGAGAATCCCCAAAAATCATAATAAATGACAAACATCACTGCAAAACATTATATACACCCACATGCAATTTTTATGGCCGGATTTCTCCGTTTTACCAATATTTCGCTCGAAAAATGGCTATTTCTACTTATATACACACACCTAGGGGCTTGATTTGGCGTTTGGCCCCATATACCTATAGATACATGCTGTATAAGGGCATATGTACTTGGGTTAGTCCAAAAAATTTCACAATCAAACAACAACCCTTAAAATAGTCAAAAATCATGCCCTTTTTTGCTCTTCGTGCTATTGGTTCCGCATTTTGAGAATGCCTCCCCCCCTCCTAGCTGGAGTCCTCCCGGACGACCAGGTATCGGCTCAGAGTATGTGCCATGCATAGGTTGAAAAATTTGTGCTAGTGCTTGGCCGATTAATGTGGCCCTAATTTATGCATAATCGGTCAATGCATGAAAAAAATTAATGATGTGCAAGAGAAGGGTATAAGCAAGATGCTTATTGGCATTCGCCGTTGAGGTTTCCTGTTTTCTTTGCAAGTAACATCTGTAACTCTACTGCTCTCTGTTTAATTGTCTTTCAAAAGGCAGTGTCTTTGCCGCTACTGTTGATATAGCCGTAGTTGTTTCGGTGGAGAGGATTGGCTTGGCCGGAAAGGCCGTGGACCGTATTTCTTTTTCTTTCCATTGGTAGCTTGTTTTTGCCGGTTTTTGTAGGTGTTTTGCTACTTTGTGTGTTGCCACTGTTTTGTTGTTGATTGGCATCCACATAAGCCGGTTGTCCTTTTGCAAATGCTGCTGTCTGCCGTTCGATGTTGCTTGTACTGAAGGAAGTTCCTTGCGCTTTTGTTTCAGTAGCCAAATGCGAGTAACATTTGGGTTATTGTTGAGCATTTTATTTGGGATCCATATCTGTTTTATGCCCTTGGTTTTTTGTTGAACTATCTGCTTCGGTTGAATTCTTTCGTTGCATTGTTTTTGGATTGCCATGTCATTTCTATCCTTCCGCATCCATACTTGTTTCCCTTGTTTTGGTAACATAGATCTTTGCACTATGGTCAGTGACTTCGTATGTGTGTAGTTAGAATGGTTGGCTTTTACCTGTTTGTTAGCCTTGGATATCATGTTGTCCTTTAGTGGCACTCGTGCTTTTGGCTCTTTTTCTTGTGATTGCATTGCTGGCAGCTGATTATTCCGGTATTGTTGAGCAAAGGCTATTACCTGTTGTTCTTGTGCATGCTGAATTTTGATTGCATTCGCATTCCAATATATGTGCACATTGTACTCTTTTTGCCAAGGTTGTCCCATCAACATTGGGTGTTGTGTTCTTTCATGCTCGACTACATAAAATTTGTGTGAGTATATATTGTTGTACTTGTACATTCAATATAGTCCAGCCCCATGTTTTCAACGAGTGTGATGTACTACTTTCCAACATTTGAGGAGTAGGATGAAGTTGACCTGTGGACTTGAGATGTTGGTATAATCCGCAAGAGATCAAAATTGCTCAAGCTCGAGAATCAAACAATGCCGTCGATTCAACTTGATTGCTCCCCACTTTGACTGCAATTATGAGCTCCATTGTGTTTTCATCCAACGTCGTTAGTCGAATGGCATTGATTTGCAATGGTGCTTCACCTTGTTGTTGTTGTCGTAGAAGTATTCGTTTTGCAATGCGTTCTTTTGCTTCCGCTTGAGCTTCTTCTCGTACTCTCTGTTTCTCCTTCATTCGTTGTTTTCCTTGATGGATTTGTTGAAGCATCTCCTGTGTGAGTGGTAAATGATATTTCTTCAATCGACACCCACTAATCCAATTGGGCATTTCGTCACCTACTAATGTAGCAAGCTTGACAGCTCCGTTTTGCGATAAATCATTAATCACAAAGGGTCCCATCCCTCCCTTTTTAAGTTTCTTGGCATGTTGCTTCAAAGTATAAACACGTACATAATCACCTGTTTAGAACTCTTTAGTGTGCACATGCTTGTCAAAAAACTCTTTTTGTCTTCTCTTTTTAGCATAGATCGAAGCTACAGCTCTCAAGCGGAGTTCATCTAGCTTTTCAAGATCATCTATTCTTGAAGAGAGCTCATGCCCTGTCCATTCTAAGCATTTTGCTACTCATAGAGTTGGAATTAAAAACTCTATGGGTAATATAGCATTTAGGCCAAACACCATGTTGTATGGTGTCGTTCCTATCGACGTTTTGTAAGCTACCCTGTATGCCCATAGTGTTGAGTGTAGCTGCTGAATCCAATCTGTTCTTGACTCCAACACAATTTTAGTGAGAACCGTACATAGTGTTTTATTTGTGGCCTCAGCTTGTCCATTTGCCTGCGGATGGTATGGAGCAAATTTCCTATGTATGACCATGAATTCCTCTAGCAAATATTCAATGACTTCATTAAGAAAATGTATTCCATAATCACTGAAAATTTCTATTGGTAAACCGTATCGTACAAAAACATTCTCATACAAAAATTGTGCAGTGATTTGTGCATCTGCTTTTTTCGTTGCCTTGGCTTCCGCCCATTTTGTGAGATAGTCCGTAGCCACAATGATATATTGGGTATGGGTGTGATATGTAGGGGGTGAAATAGGTCCCACAAAATCAATGCCACATTTTGCAAATGCCCTTGCTCCCATCATTGGCTGTAGTGGCATCTTATCTTTCTTTATCGGCACCTTGGTGCACTAACATGCGTCACAACGCTTTACAAACTCTTCAGCATCCATATGCAATGTAGGCCACCATATTCCTGCGGCGGTTAAGACAACTTTTGTTGTCTTATTGCCCGAAAAATGGCCTCTACTTATTCCTCTATGTGCATGTTCTAGAATCAGCAGGTATTCACTTTCACTTGCACAGATTCTAAGTTGATTGTCCTTTCCTTGCTTATAGAGTTGGTTCCCAATTAACTAGAAGTCGCGAGCCTCCAGCTCTATAGCCCTTTTCCGTGCTCTTGTTATGTTCTCAAGAAATATCATGGTGGTTAAGAAATCAATAATATATTGACTCCATGCAGGTGCAATGTTTACCTAAACAATATCGCGTTATCCACTGGTCGTTTGGCACTACATATAGTACAATTGGTAACATAAGAATGTGTGTCCGCATACATAGTTCGCCAAAAAACCCCTAACTGTTTCAGTCTTTGGTGTATTTTCACTGTTGAACAATGAAATGCACAATCCTGGACATGTGCTTCTTCAAGGTAACACTCGAATTCTTCTGGATTTATACATAATTGTAGGATTTGGTCCGATCCTAGATGATACAGCCGTCCTGCTATCAACTGGAAGTTTTTTGTTTGGCCAATTGTTTGTTGTTTGGATCTGTATTCCATATTATCAAACCTAATTCCAAAGGAAAGAATGCTAACAATTTCCTGAGACCATTTGGGTATTATTTAAATATTGAAAAGATAAGCATCTGGTATGTCATCATCTACTCCTTCAGGAGCTTCCCCGTTGTATATCCTTGAAAGATGATCCACTGGTAGATGGGTTCTATCCTTTTTGACCACCACTGTGAAATCAAACTCTAGAAATATAATAAACCAACGTACAATTCTCCCTGTATTGCATGGTTTATTTACCAGATACAAAAGAGCTTGATGATCTGTGAAGAACACAAATTTGTTTGCGAGCAAATAATGTCAAAATTTCTTTACAGCATAAATCATTCCTAACCCTCTCGTTCGGTGGTTATGTAGTTCTTTTATGCACTGTTTAACTGTCGCCTTGCATAACAAACTTGAAAATCCATTGTTCCATCTCCAGGTTGAGCCAGAATACTACCGATTGCATATGCAGAAGCATCAATGTGAACATGGAATATCTTTTCCTAATCTGGTGCTTTAAGTACATGTGCTAATACAAGATTTTCCTTCAGCTTTTGGAATGAAGTTTCACAGTCCTCGGTCCAATTGAAATTGACTAGCAAATGATACAGAGGTTGTGCAATGACCGCATACATGTATATGAATATTCGATAATATCCTCAGTGTCCCATGAAGGATTGCACTTGTTTCACATTAGTAGGCCTGGGTAGGTCTACTATGACTTTGACTTTGTCTAGGTCAATGGTTATGCCATTTCTTGAGACAATGTGTCCTAAGATGCGGCCTTGCTTAACCATAAAAATACACTTTTCCGGGTTAAGACAGATTCGATATGTCCTGCATTTTTCAAATACCTTTTGCAAATGGTCAATATGTTCCTCTTGTAGAAGAGAGTGTACACAAAGATCATCCATGTATATTTCTAAGAATATTCTCACGTCTTCTTTGAATGCGTACGTCATTAACCTTTGGAAGGTAGCTGGGGCGTTAGTTAAGCCAAACGGCATAACTAGATACGCATAAATTCCCCATTCTGTGGAATACGTTGTTTTGTGTTGATCCTTCCTTGCAATTGCCAGTGTTGTATCCTGAAAACCCGTCTAGAAAGGAATAAGCCCGTTTCCCGGCCACCCGCTCAAGTACATGTTCTGTGATTGGCAAGGGATAATTATCCCTTATGGTGGCTACATTTACCTTTTTGAGGTTTACACACACTCGTAGTTTTCCGTTCTTTTTGGGAACTACCACAATGGGTGACACCCAATCTGTATGTTCAATTTCATAGATGAATTCAGCTTCCATCAGCTTTTCAATCTCCTCTTTGATTCGTTTAGCAAATGTGTCATTATATATATAAGGACGTTGGTACAACTAAAGTTGGTCGAAGCTAGAAAGTGGTCTATGCCAGGCAAAGGGTGCAGTTGAGTGCAATGCACAAGGCTAGGGCAGGTGCCAAGGCCCTTGGCAGCCAAAGGATAGCGGGAAAGTATGGCTGATGCGGTTTCTTAGCCCAAAAGTGCAGCGGAATGGTCCAGATGGGATGGAAGATGAAGATGTCCAAAATGTCATTTCAAATCTCTAGAAGGTAGAGTTAAGCGTGCTCTAGAATGCGGTCCAGACGGCTCGTCAAACGGAGTCCTGAGGCTCTAGATATTGCAGTTTAAAGAAAGGGTGTGTAGAAGATCCCCAACGGGTAGGGCAACTGGGGATAGGTGGCCCGGGCTGATGTCAGTGCATATGTGTGTAGTGCTCGAGTTATGGAGCATGCCTGTCTTCTCGGATTGTGAATCGGAGCTCTGGATAGAAAGATATGGTCAATTGAAGATTTTATGGGGGCCGGGTGTGAGCCCATCTGACTACATTGGGGGACGTGTCATTTGGCAGTTTTTCGGCCTCGTCAAGATTATCGGTGAAAGGGTATACCATATGGAGCTAGTCGAAATCGACTACACGTCAATCAGATGCTCGGTCAGTCAGATACAACGAGACAAAGTTGGGAGCATTTAATAGTGGGAGGTTTGCAGATGCTTTTTGACTTTTTTTGCTGCCTCGAATGATGGCATTGAAAATCCCAAAATGGGGCCGGAGGCAAAGGATTTGAAAGTGGACACGGTGGAATGGTGGTTGGGCTCCAAGGCCTGTGCATAGGCCAATTGGGCAAGGAAAAACTGAGTACCCAATGCAAGTGAAAATGAGGTTTTTTTTCAGTTTAAATGGTGGGTTTTGTGAAGGCTTGAAGGGTGCTTACACCAGGAACCGCCACGTGGCGGGGTAGAAACCCCACATGCGCAGAGAGAAGGCATGGGCCCGCGGTATAAAGGGTGGGGCGAGTACCTCTCAAGGGCACCACAAGGTGAAGAGCTCTTGGAGCTCCGTGGAGCATGGGCTATGGCGTGAATGCGGTGGCGCTGCGTAGGAGGAGATTGGGGCAGTTTTGGCGAGCAACGCGGCGACGCGGTGGCGCACGCCCGGAGTGGCGGCCGAGTGCGGCAGTGGAGTGGTGGAGATGACGTGGCAAGGAAGCCCGGAACAAGGGAGTTCCCGTGGCGGCCCGAAATTTTGAGGGAAAGGGAAGAGGCAATAGCGACATTGCTATTGCCTCCCCCCCTTAGGTAAGGGGAAGGTCCCACAGCGAGGGTAGGGGAGCCAAGGAGAGAGAGATAAGGCTCGAGGGCAGCCAAATGGACAAAGCAAGGGCCAGTCAAGCAAAGTTAAGGACAAATCAAAGGTGGGCAAAGCTGAGCAAGGTCAAAGGGGCACATCCCAAGGCGTGTCAGGGCAAGTACAAACAAGCATGGGTGAACCAAGTGCAAGGCCAAAGAGGACAAAGAGGAGCCGGATAAGGATTGAAGGTCAAAGTCAAAAATTGGGCAGTATAAGGCTAAACCAAAAGAGAGTAAAAAGTGAAAAATAAAAAATAAAAATGAAAGCTAGGGGGCAATAGCGACATCGCTAATGCCCCCCCCAAGTACAAAGTGTGAAGAAGAGAGAAATAGATCAAAGCGGTGCCCTCTTCCCCAAAAGATACCAATTCAAGGTGCCAAGTGGACCTATTAAATTGTAAATTCCCAAATTGAAGTCCCCCCCTATAAAAGTCAAAAATGAATCAAATTTGGGGCTTTTTCTTGGCCTTTTGAGGTAGCGTTTGAAGCCTGCAAAGTGGAGTTCTCTAGCAAGCTAGCCCCTTTGTAACTTTTGCTTAAAAATGGCCATGGTGATGGCATTGCAAGCCGGTGTATGTGTTTTCTGAAGTGCAATCAAGCCACAGTTGCCTCCCGTGCTGTTGTTTCCCCTTCCCCCCTTCTCTTTCTCCTGCTTTCATGTCCCTCCTCGGTGTCGACTATGTGGAAGTGTGTGCCCTCCTGGACCGATGGTGTTTTGAGTGAGAGAGTGAGGTTGAGTGGTTGTGTGCGTGTGTCAGGGTGGAGACAGGAAGTGGTAGTAGGTGTACCTAGTGTGGTGGGTTTGTAGAGTGTGTGAGCAGTGGAAATCGAGGAGGCGGTGGTTTGCTAGTGTGAGTTGTGTGTTTGAAGGTGTTTTTGGAGAGAATAGGGGTGCTGTGAATACCCTGAGCTATAGAGAGGCCCTTTTGTTTGTGCTCGGTGTGTTACCCCATTCCTTCTCTCCATCTTCTGGTGCCCCCACTGAGGAGCACACTGATTGCTCCCAGTTGATCGAAAAGAAGCGGTTTTTCGCGTTGGAAGTCATGGCAGGTAGAAGCTATGGACCGATCTTCACAGGAGAAGAGGGCCCTGACGAGTGGATGTCAGATTTCGAGTTGTACATGCTATCGTTGCATATGCCAAACGAGGATAGCAAGATGCAGACTTTTCCTTTGGTGATGCGTGGTAGAGCTAAAGCATGGTACGACGCATTGGAAGGTGAGCCGAAGCAAGCATGGCTGGCTCTACGGGCGATGTTTCTTCACGACTTTCGCAAGGAGACTTCCCTAGTTGAAATGGATGCAAAGCTGAAGGCGCTTAAGCAAGATGTGAGTGAAGAGTTCAATTTGTTTTTAGGTCATTTTGAAGAGTGTTGGGCAGAGTTAGTAACAGCCATGCAATTGGCTAATGGAGACTATTTCAAGCTCGACAAATTCATGGCGTGTCTGCATCCCAAGGTGAGAGAGAAAGTTGATTTCGAGAGCCCAGAGAATTATAATGGTGCGGTAGCCATTGCACGGTCGAAGAGCAGAAAGATAGAGAAGAAGATAGAGCAGGGCGTGTCAGGCTACGAGACGATGGCCCATGTTCAACTGCAGAGTCCGAGAGAGGCTGGACATGAAGAAAATCAGGGAATTCGAGGTGTAGCTGTTGTGCCGCAAAATTGGGTGCGCACAATGCAAGATTTATCTGAGTAGATGCACGAGCTGCGGCTCAGTGTCATGGATAGAGGACAGCCAGGAGGAGCAAGGGGCAGGGCACGGCCACTGCCTGGTAGGTGTTACAATTGTGGAGAAGAAGGACATTATGCACCTGATTGTCCTCAACCGCAGAGAGAGAGAGGAGGTATGTACCTGCTTTTTGGTAGAGGTCGAGGTCAAGGGCAGTACAATGGTCCAAGAGAGCAAGCGGTGCAGAATCCTGTGCAGCCAGCTCCGCAAAACGGAGGTAAAGCTCCAAGAGTAAACATCATAGGGGTGGACAAGCAGGATGTCGAAGTTTTGGCCAATAAGAGGGCAAGAGTTGAGAGGGAGACAGAGGTAGAGCGGGAAACTAGAGCTCACAAGGGTAAAGAGAAGGTGTACGAAGGCAGAGAGCAGCTTGAGCCTAGGAAAAGAAGGATGCATCGCAAGATCAAACAAGCGGATTTCCAACTAAGACGTGGCTATCCCGAGTACAATCTGGTGAGTGATGTTCAAAATCAAAAGGCAAATATCACATTTGGTCAGTTGTTGGCTTTGAATCCAAAATTAAGAAGGCAATGGTCCACAAGTGTTAGCACCAGGCTGCCAAGAGCTAAGGGAAATGTCCAAGCAGTGCAAAACATGGCTTTGAGGGTAGGTAGCCCCACTGACGTTCTTCCGCTTGTGGATGAAATTATAGAGAAGAGGATGCAGGTACAATCCTACATAGACGGTGGAGCACAGGTTTGTGTCATGACGGAAGCAGCCATGAAAGAGACGGGAGTCAAGGCTGTAGTCAGGTCAAATGTGCGCATGAGGATGGCCAATCATACTAAAGCCAGGTGTCTGGGTGTGGTGCAGGATGTGAAGGTCAAGGTGATGGGCATAGAGTGCCTAGTTGACTTCTTTGTGATGAAAGAAGGGGATAATGCTTACCCTATCATTTTGGGTAGGCCATGGATTTTGGCAATAGGTGCAAAGCAGGATTGGGAGAGCAAAGTGTTCAATTTTCCTGACAAAGAGAGAGGCAAAAAAATTGTGCTTGATTTGAAGACCAAGGAGAGCAGTTCTCGTCCTATGGGAGTTAAAGATGAGGGCGATACGACGAGCTGCGAGTACGAGACCGAGACGGGCTACGATGAAGGCTATACTAGCACAGAGGAAGAGGAGAGCGAGGATGACATGTTGAAGATAGATGCAGACTTATTTGGAGTCACCATAGACGACTCTCCACCTAAAGAAGAAGGTATGCAGTCTCAAGCTCATGGTTTAAGCATAGAAGAGGTTTCAAGCATGATAAGTGAAGACTTAACCAAAGGGGAAAAGGAAGGGTATGTTCAATTGTGTGAATCCTATCCAAATCTATTTGCTACGGAGTACAAGCATTTGCGAGGTGCAAAAGGGGTGGAGCACAAAATTGTTCTTAAGGAGGTGCATAAGCCTAAAGCATAGAAGCTGAGAAGTCTAGGGGAAATTTAAAAAGAAGCCCTTTGGTAGGAGATCAATAAGCTATTGGATGCAAGCATCATATATGCTGTGAAGGAGTCAGAGTGGGTCTCGCCAGTGGTCATAACCCCTAAGAAGAATGGAAAGTGGAGAGTATGTGTCGACTACAAGCCATTGAATGCCGCGAACAAGAGGAATCACTACCCCTTGCCGTTTCAAGACAAAATCCTAAACCAGGTGGCTGGGCATGAGAGGTACTCGATTATGGATGGCTTTTCGGGGTACTTTCAAATAGGAATTGCGTTTGAAGACCAGCTGAAGACCACATTCATATCGCCATGGGGTTGCTTCGCTTACCGCCAGATGCCATTTGGATTGGTGAATGCATATGCCACGTTCCAAGGTTGGATGAACAGGGTATTTGGTCCATAATTGGGCCGTTTTGTTAGGGTCTTCATGGATGATATCGGATGCTACATTTCAAGGTTGGAGCACCTATCAAAGCTCCAACTATGCTTTCAAAGGCTTGATGAAGAAGGAGGTCAGTTGAACCCTAAGAGGTGCAAGCTAGCACAGCCTCGAGCGCAGCTGTTAGGTCATATGGTGTCACAAAACGGTATAGAGGCGGATCCCGAGAAGGTGAAAGCGTTGGTGTTGATGGAGCTGCCATCAGATGCTCAAGGTTTGGCTTCTTTTGTTCATAAGCTGAAGTATTTGTCACGTTTCTTTTGGATGCTGTCGCAATATGTGCATCCTCTTCAAAAGAGGGCTCAACAAGTGCATGGCTATGAGTGGGATGAGGAAGCTCAGGAGGCTTTTGATAAAGTTAAAGAGATTTTGTGTCAGTTGCCAGCGGTGTGTCCTCCCAATCGAGAGGACAACTTCTATGTGTCTATGACAGTGGGCACAATTGCTATTGGAGCGGTTCTATTGCAAAAGGTAGGGAGAAGCTACAAGACGATATACTTCGAGAGAAGGGTGATTAGCCCAGGAGAGGCTACCTACACCGAGGCGGAGCAGTGGGTGATGGCTCTAGTCTTCGCTTGCAGGAAGTTCAAAGTTCATTTGATTGTGCATAAGTTTTTTGTGCTGACAGCTAATAATATATTGCCAGAGGTAGTGCTACATTTGAGGCCAGGAAGGAGGATTATGAAGTGGGTGTTGGAGCCACAGGAGTTCGAGTTCGAGTTCAAGGTGGATCACACGAGTCGGTCTCACGTGGCAGACATTCTTGTCAGCAAGGCTATTGATTTGCCGGCCTATCCAAGAGTGGTACGAGATGAAGCTAAGGAGGAACCCAACTTGGAAGATGCTTTTACTATGTGGTTTGACGGAGCATATCGAAGGGTAGTGCAGAAAGCAGGAGGAGGTGTGGTGATACACGACCCACACGACAAAACTATATTTTCAAAGGCGTATGATCTAGAGGATGTCCACACCAATAATGAGGCGGGGTATCTCACTCTGTATTTAGGTTTGAAGCAGTGCATAGAATTCGGCATTTCAAGGTTGGTGGTAAAGGGAGATGCGTTGCTAGTGATCAAGCAACTACTAGGCCAATGGCAGGTAAAGCGCGATTCTTTGAAGCATTGGTTCTTTTCCATCAAAAAGATGCTGAAGTCTTTTGAAGAAATCCAATTCAAGCATGTGAGGAGAGAGAAGAATCAAGAGGCGGATCAACTAGCTAGCAACAAAGTACAGGTGCATGTTGCAGGTCTATATGTGGCCCCAGCCACTTATGCAGGTAGGGAGACTCTAAAGGAGATTGAAAGATTTTTGAGTACAGGGCCATGTTCAGAGGGTTTGTCCAAGCTGCAAAAGAGGAGAGTGGTGCAAAAGGCCCGAAAATTCACATTGGTAGGTGAATATCTCATGAACTACGGGCGTGATGGAGTGCTTAGAAGGGTGTTGTACAAAGAAGAGATAGGGATGGTGCGGACATCAGGGCAAGGATCAGGTTCTGTTTCGAGTGCTTAGAGCCGGCTTTTGGTGGCCTTCCATTGTAAAGGACGTGCATTACTGGTGCAAGATGTGCAACGAGTGTCAGACTATAGGTGAAAGACGACTGGTAGCGGAGTCACAGGGTGCCATCATCGCACAAAGTGCTTTTGAGAAGTGGGGTCTCGATGCTATAGGCCCTCTCCCAAAGTCTACACGTGGTAATAAGTACATGGTGGTAGCCATTGACTACCTTACAAGGTGGGTCGAGGCCAAAGCAGTGAAAGAAGTAAATGCTAGTGTTGCGGCTCAGTTTATGTTTGATAATATATGTTGCCGTTTTGGTGTTCCATGGGTGTTAGTTTCTCATAGGGGTCAAGGGCTTAGAGGAAAACTCATGAGTGCATTAGTGGAAAAGTTAAAGATTCAGCACAGGTTTTCCTCACCCTATCACCCCCAATGCAATGGTCTAGTTGAGAGTGCTAATGGTCAAATTGTCAAAATGTTAACGAAGCATGTGTATAAGCAAGAAGCTCAGTGGGAAGAAAATCTAGAGAAGTGTTTGTGGGCATATAGGACATCTTATAAGGTGGCTACAAAATTCACTCCATTCGAGCTTGTCTATGGTAAGGATGTTGTGCTACCAGTGCATGCACACCTAGGTGCTTTAAAGGGTATGTGACGTGTCAATGCCACTCAACAAGGAGGTCTACAGGATCGGATAGCCAGCTTGGAGGCTTTGCAGATGGACAGAGAGGCAGCGGCAGACTACTATGTGAAGCAAATGGAGAAGCGGGTTGCCAAGTTCAATCAACACCTTCCAGACAAGAAAATAGAGGAAGGAGACCTGGTCATGAAGTACGAAAGCTACCTGGATTTCACATTCCAGAAGAAGTTCAAGAAGAAGTGGACGGGTCCATATAAAGTGAAGAAGGCCTTTCCGAATGGGACATATCAACTTGTTAGAGCGAATGGCAAGCTTCTCCGGAACAAGGTAAATGGTGTGCGGCTTAAACTGTATTTTGAGAGGAGTTTAGTGCGTGAAGTGCAGCAGATTATAGTCAAGGGGCGTGAGCAACCCAGCTAAAGCATGCGGTGTGTGGAAAAAAGGAGATGAAACTTTTATCATAGCTTGTACATATAGTTGTGGTTTTGTGAGTGCTTTTAATCATCAGTTTGGTGTGCGAGTTTTAAAGTTTTGTACATATGCTTTTGGTCGAACATAAATGTTCGACGAGGGGCCTGGGCAATGATGGTACAACAAAAGTTGTTCGAAGCTAGCAAGTGGTCTATACCAGGAAAAGGGTGCAGTTGAGTGCAGTGCAGAAGGCTAGGGCAGGTGCCAAGGCCCTTGGCAGCCAAAGGATAGCGGGAAAGAATGGCTGATGCGGTTTCTTAGCCCAAAAGTGCAGCGGAATGGTCCAGATGGGATGCCAGATGAAGATGTCCAAAATGTCATTTCAAAGATGTAGAAGGTAGAGTTCAGCGTGCTCTAGAAGCCGGTCCAAACGGCTCGTCAAACGGAGTCCCGGGGCTCTAGATATTGCAGTTTAAAGAAAGGGTGTGTAGCAGATCCCCGACGGGTAGGGCAGCTGGGGACAGGTGGCCCGGTCTGATGTCAATGCATATGTGTGTAGTGCTCGAGTTATGAAGCATGCCTGTCTTCTTGGATTAAGAATTGGAGCTCTGGATAGAAAGATATGGTCAGTTGAAGATTTTCCGGGGGCCGGGTGTGAGCCCATCTGACTACATTGGGGGACGTGCCATTTGGCAGTTTTTCAGCTTGGTCAAGATTCTCGGTGAAAGGGTATAGCATATGGAGCTAGTCGGAATCGAGTACACGTCAATCGGATGCTCAGTCGGTCAGATACAACGAGACAAAGTTGGGAGCATTTAATAGTGGGAGGTTTGCAGATGCGTTTTGACTTTTTTTGCTGCCTCGAATGATGGCATTGAAAATCCCAAAATGGGGCCGGAGGCAGAGAATTTGAAAGTGGACGCGGTGGGCTGGTGGTTGGGCTCCAAGGCCTGTGCATAGGCCAATTGGGCAAGGAAAAACTGAGTACCCAATGCAAGTGAAAATGAGGTTTTTTTTCCGTTTAAATGGTGGGTTTTGTGAAGGCTTGAAGGGTGCTTACACCAGGAACCGCCACGTGGCGGGGTAGAAACCCTACATGTGCAGAGAGAAGGCATGGGCCCGCGGTATAAAGGGTGGGGTGAGTACCTCTCAAGGGCAACACAAGGTGAAGAGCTCTTGGAGCTCCGTGGAGCATGGGCTATGGCGTGAACGCGGTGGCGCTGCGCAGGCGGAGATTGGGGCGGTTTTGGCGAGCAAGGCGGCGACGCGGTGGTGCACGCCCGGAGCGGCGGCCGAGTGCGGCATTGGAGTGGTGGAGATGACGTGGCAAGGGATCCCGGTACAAGGAAGTTTTCGCGGCGGCCGGAAATTTTGAGGGAAAGGGAAGAGGCAATAGCGACATCGCTATTGCCTCCCCCCCTCAGGTAAGGGGAAGGTCCCACAACCAGGGTAGGCGAGCCAAGGAGAGAAAGATAAGGCCCGAGGGCAGCCAGATGGACAAAGCAAGGGCCGAACAAGCTAAGTTAAGGACAAATCAAAGGTGGGAAAAGCTGAGCAAGGTCAAAGGGGCACATCCCAAGGCGTGTCCGGGCAAGTACAAACAAGCATGGGTGAACCAAGTGCAAGGCCAAAGAGGACAAAGAGGAGCCGGATAAGGATTGAAGGTCAAAGTCAAAAATTGGGCAGTATAAGGCTAAACCAAAAGAGAGTAAAAAGTGAAAAATATGAAATAAAATTGAAATCTAGGGGGCAATAGCGACATCGCTAATGCCCCCCCCCCCCCCCAAGTACAAAGAGTGAAGAAGAGAGAAATAGAGCAAAGCCGTGCCCTCTTCCCCAAAAGATACCAATTCAAGGTGCCAAGTGGACCTATTAAATTGTAAATTCCCAAATTAAAGTCCCCTCCTATAAAAGTCAAAAATGAATCAAATTTGGGGCTTTTTTTTGGCCTTTTGAGGTGCCGTTTGAAGCCTGCAAAGTGGAGTTCTCTAGCAAGCTAGCCCCTTTGCAACTTTTGCTTGAAAATGGCCATGGTGATGGCATTGCAAGCCGGTGTATGTGTTTTCTGAAGTGCAATCAAGCCACAGTTGCCTCCCGTGCTGTTGTTTCTCCTTCCCCCCTTCTCTTTCTCCTGCTTTCATGTCCCTCCTCGGTGCCGGCTGTGTGGAAGTGTGTGCCCTCCCGGACCGATGGTGTTTTGAGTGAGAGAGTGAGTTTGAGTGGTTGTGTGAGTGTGTAAGGGTGGAGACAGGCAGTGATAGTAGGTGTACCTAGTGTGGTGGGTTTGTAGAGTGTGTGAGCTGTGGAAATCGAGTAGGCGGTGGTCTTCTAGTGTGAATTGTGTGTTTGAAGGTGTTTTCCGAGAGGATAGGGGTGCTGTGAATATCCTCAGCTATAGAGAGGCCCTTTTGTTTGTGTTGGGTGTGTTCCCCCATTCCCCCTCTCCAACGTTGTTTGCTAGGTTTTGCATCCGATTTCAAAGGAATTGTATGTTGGCATATCGATGGATCAACTCCTTTGAGGTCTTTATAGGACCATGCAAACACATCTTTATACTTCTTGAGAAGTTGTGTTATCCGTTCTTCTTCTTCAGACTCTAAATCGTTTGCTATATAGACCGGATGAGGTTTTTCACAAGGTTCCGTAAGTATCCTTTTTGCATTTTCAGGCCCATCATAAGATTCTTGGTTGGTTCTTTCTCTGACTGGTGGTGTCATGATGATTTTTCTGTCCTGGATGGTAAATTTCCGATAGTGTGATGATACATTCATGTTTCCCTTCTCTGACTCCCTTTACCATCACTATCTTCTTCAGTAGTCCATATCTCACGTAAAGACCGTTTCAGTTCTTGGTATTTCTGTTTACGCTCCAGTTTGGTCCACTCTTGGTCTTTTGTCGTTTCTTTGTTTTATTTTTGAGATTTTTGTGATTTTGTTTCTGTTTTAGCTTTTCGTAAATTTTTTATTTCCTCTCGTGTTCTTTCCCTTCGATCTTTTGAGAATCTTCCTGGTATTTGATCTTTTACACAATCTGCTTTTACAAGCATCAAATAGTGAGTTTTACCGTTTATCCTGGGCATCAGGTTCTCTCTTGCTTTGTTTCCTGTTCGTTTCCTCCTATAGCGTTCTTGGCGTCTAGGGTACTGATTAGCAAAATCATAAAAGTTGTTATCTCTGTTTTCCCCCCATGCTCACTTGAGTTGTCTAAATACTCATTATCTTCATCATTATTTACTTCCAGATGTTCAGAGGAGTTATAAAACTCTTCTCTTTCCGGTGGTTCTATTGTCTCATCTCCTCCTGGTATAATGCTTACCATGTAGTAGGGTAGCACATCATAGCCATCCTTATCGCAAAATTTTGTTGTTGGACTATCTGTAATGGTACAGACATCCAATGTTGCTAGTATGTGTTCCCATTCTAGAGGTTCCAAGGCATCTTCAGGGAAAGGTTCCAAAATATACTCCGTGTCCTCAATCGCTCTTTCTAAGATGCATTCCTCCCTTCTTAAGCTTCCACAATGTGAAGCTCCGCACATCCATAGCTCTTTTTGTTGCCCTAACCATGCTGGGAGTTCCGATCCTGCTATTGTAGCTGAATCAAACTCTTCCACAGGTGTTTGGTTCACATGCTTGTAACTATGGTCTTTCAGGTGTATTTTAGTTGTTGTCTCTCCATGTCTGAGGTATATGTGGTCGTAACCCCAATCTTGGACCATCTTCAATTGTCGCATGAATGGTATTCCCAAGATGATCGCATAATTGTTCTTTTTGTTGAAATCGACTATTGCAAATGTATGCTCATACTTCGATTCCACACGAAGTGACAATCACTTTTTCTATTGCAATTTCATTCTGGTAGCTCTTAAAGCTGGTTTTCCCCATTTTTTCCAGATTTCCTTGGTGGCGATAACAACTCCTGCTCCACTGTCAAGAATAGCTTTGGAAACTACTCCTTGGAATTCTACTGGTAGGGTGGTGTTTCCATCTTATCCCTCGCAATACTCTCCAACCTTTTTTTAAGGTATTGGCCTAGTGTTTAGTTGAGGCCTTTCCAATTCTCTGATCCCTTCTTGAAGCCTCAAGGTGGGGTCTTTCACTCCAAATTTTTCTAGGCATTTACCTACTATGGTCCCCATGTTTGGTCGTAACCTTAGGAGTTCGGCTAATGTGATTGTGCATGCCACCGGGGTGGACAATAACTCAATCAACCCTTGTGAATCCATCACTTTGTTAGAAGAAAGTCTTTGAGATGGGATTTCTCTCACTTCAGACTTGGCTTCATACTCTCCTAGGTAAGAGGGTAAAGTTTTCAGCGAGTCTGGTTGGCTGTGCCCCAAACTAATTGATCCCTGGTCTCCCCCTTGTGAATGTATCTCAAAGTTCATTTGTGACCTTGCCTCAAATTATTCAATAGGAGGTAAGATCACATTCTTCTCTTTTATTGTGCTATTCATGTGGTTACTCATCCTGTTAGCCTCGTTGGCCTCACGGATTTACTTCCACAGATCATCTAGACCGTTATAGTCCTTACCCATTTCTGTCAATGTTTTAGGCTGGAACCCGTCACTTGCCTCATCTGTTGTATTTGGCATGATGATAGGCTCTCCTCTGGACACATAGGCCTTCATGAGTCTTTCGTTCGTTTCTACTTGTTCCTCTGAAGTTGGTTGGATAGGGGTTGGAGCTGGTACTGCATGCCATTTGTAGGTTTACCCAGCGGGTCTTCCATCAATGATTGAGCTGTTTCAATCATCTTTCTACACATTTTCAATCTTTGTTTTTCTATTTCAACATATGGATAAGTCATCCATCTTTGCTCCTGGGTTTGGTTCTTTTTGAGTCTGGCTTCATAAGCTTTTAGAAGTGCATCCAACTGCTCATTTACCTTGTCTGCCAGTACAGATCCTCCTGATCCTGCACTTATGGGCTCTGCTATTTCCTTGGGTGCTATGGTTGCCGTGGTGTGTGAGCTTAAGCTAGCTAGATCCTCTAACCGCTCTAATCTATCCTTTGTGTGTTTTAACTCCTCGGATAGAGCTGTTTGTTCTCGTTCTTTCCTGATTTTCATACGCGTCTTTCTAGCTTTCCAAGTGCTTCTCGTTTATGAACTTGGGGCATCGGTTTTTGGCTCTTCAATTATGGGTTCGTTCGTCATTCTTTGAGCTTGGGCTCGTGTCACATCCTGAATAGGTATGATTGTTTCATTTTCTGACCCTCCACTGGAAGGTACTGTTTCTAGCATGCTCAAGGTAGTTTTTGCTCCTTTGCTCGGGTTTTTAGGGCAATCGGGAATCAGATGAGTAACTCTACACTCGGTGCAATATGCGTTGACTCTAATGATTTCATCATGAGGACAGACTCTTAGCCAATGGTCTCCACCACACTTGTAGAAGGGTCCCTTGGGTTGTTGAGGTTCTCCTTGAGCTCTCCTTTGTTGGTATGCATGTCTCTATCCGCCCATGCCTCCATTGGCTATGAACAACAACGTTCGTTCATCTAAGCTATATCTTCCTTCTCCTGCTGCCTGTGCAGCTGTTGGTGGTCCTGTACTTCCTATCATGCTCCATGGTTCTGGTATCGAGGGTTCTTCAGGTGGATAATAGACAAAGTTTTTCGCATATCCATTGGGATCTTCATAATATGCATGCATAGGCACCAAAGCCTTTTCCTCTGATTCGGTTATGGTTGGTGTGTATCTTATACCGACTGGTCGTAATCCTGGTAGGGGTGGTTGTTGCCCCAACACCGGTTGTGGTCTTTCCACACCTACAGGTCCTGGTAGGTTGCCTGCTTGATACCTAGGCATCGGTGGAACTTGAGGAGAAGCTACCTGAGCTTGGGGAGCGTAAGGTCTCTCTCTCACATACCCTTTGTTATAATAACATTCCTCTGTCCCATGGTTTGTCCATTTTTGTTCAATAGCACACCACTTGGGCTGTTTAGCCTGGGGTTTGGCGTACAAGTTAATCTTTTTTAGCACTTCATCTACAAGTAGCTCTTGGTTTACAGCCACTTCTCCTTTCGGTGATGTCTTAGAAGACTTGCTTCCACTTTGTTGTGAAGATGAATCGTCGTCAAGGTCCTTGAACTCCCCCTCTTTGTAGACCGCACAATTGTCCACAAGGTAAAGAGCCTCCTTAGTCAACTCATTCAACGTCATGCTCCTCTTCATATGTAAGTCTTTCTGGAGATCTGCATTCCTTAGTCCTTGGATGAATATAAGCATAAGTCTGGACTAAGTTGGCAGTTCTTCCACAACATTAGGAAAAATATGAACCCTCTAGGGGGCCTTTGGGATTAAGGTTAATTAGAGGCCAGCCAATAGGAAGAGGGTGGTGGACACACTCTATACCCTCAAAAAAGTAGGGGGACAAGGTAGCCTTACACCTCTTAATGGCCTCTTACCTAGTGAGAAGGTAAAGGGAGGTGGCTAGGGGAAAGGGAGGGGGGGGGGGACCACTTTGACCTTCTTTCCCCCACTTTTTGGCCCGGATTTAAAAATACATTTAAAAAAATTCAAATTTCAAGTTTTCCCTCCTTAAAAGGTCCCCTAACCTATTTCATGGTCAAAAAAGTATTTTTGACCTCCAAAAGTAAAAAACGTGCACTAAAAATTTCCAAAAAAAAATATTTTTTTCAAAAAAATTCAAAACATCATTTTCCACCCTCCAAAGTCTTTCCAAACCTATTCTATAGCTAAAAGTGTTTTTCTCTCTCTACAAACCCTTTTCCAAGCTCTCCATGGCTGCAACAACCACATGCACCCCCTATAGTCCAACATTATCTCTCTACTAGCTTTCTCCCATCTCCATTGTAGCACTAAGCAAGCTTCTCCCCCATCTCTTCCCCTTGCCCACCACATAGTTCCACACCAAGCTATCGCCTCTCCCTTCTCTCACCTCCATTACAGCATGAAACAAGATTCTCCTCCTACTTTCATTCACTTGCACTACATGGAAACCTGTACTCCTGAAGGTGGAAAAAGCATCAACTCACATGACTTGCATACCACAAGAACAGGAGGTGTGAATAGTGCATGGGCATTGCAAGGATTCATCTCCAACATAAAGATAGAATGGTGAGAAAACTACCCTTGTAGCTTATATTCAGAGCTTAAGATCATCTCCATCTTTAAGTTTATCATGCTGGAGGGAATTAACCTCTTTATGGATTTCAATGTTTAGGCTTCACACCTCATAACATTGGGTGGTGCTATTTTGTTGATGGCTTTGGTGCGCCATCTATAGTTTTGTAGCATGTTATTGAGTCTCACAATGTAAGTAAGTTGTGTTATCTATGGAGAGTCATCAAAGATTTTTCTTATAATTTATTCTTTGTATAGTTGTCATTAGATTATTAGAATGATATCATTTTGTACTTTATAACTTTGTGCTTACAGAGTCAACTTGTTTTGAGAGGACATGAGCAAGCAACCATGTGTAGAGATGGAAATCACCCTATTTTTGTTCCGTGAGGAACCTTTCACTACCGTGTTAAAAGATTTTGATAAGAATAGTAGGATTTTTGTAGAATCTTGAACCAATAGGTACTCTCTAGGAGCTCTTAGAAAAGCCATCCCTATAGTACTACTATCTTCCCTAGTGTCATAGACACACAAATACTCGTGTATATGAATCTCTAGATGAGAAAGACAAATACTTGTAAGAGAAGCCTAACAGCAACAACATTGTCTCCATTTGTAATTATTTTTATGAGGCTGGATTCCTCTATAAATGCAATATAAATATTTCTTTTTGTTAAATGGTGTCGCATTGAGTGAGAGTATTTTATTTAGATTACTGGAGTTTCATACAGATTTGAGAAATATTGTTGATTTTTTGGATATTCTGATTTGCCTGTAAGATGTTTGAAGTTTCAAGTCTTAATCATTCCACCATGAAGAAATTCATGCAATATTTTGATTTCAGTTTAATCACTAATGGTTATTCTTATTAAGTGGATCATAACCTTTGTCAAGATTTCCTCATTTGGGAATGTTGAATATATATCAATAGCAACATTCAAAATTTGAGAAAGCTAAATTCTTGCTTTCCAAAATGTTATTGTTTCCATACTATGCCTATGCCAAGCTTGACTTAGAGAAATGACAACTTGAGATGGAGGTGTAGATATATAGGGGTGACTTATTATTGATTCTTGTTTCATCATATATATTATAAAGCCTTTGAGTTTCCACCTTTTTGAGTAGTGTTGACAAGTTTTTGGTATCAAACTTTCTTAAATATCCCTATTCATTCGCTATTGGTAGCTATTTATTTGGTATTGCTAAAGATCATACCAATAGCTATCACCTTGTGAACTCAATTGTTGAATTGCGGATTTGATTTTTACTATGTAGCTCATTTGGATAGAGAAATTGTAAACATAAATTATAGATACATGCATTGTTAACGTAGAAGATATGTATCACTCGAACCTATATAACTGCTAATCAAGAAACCTTTGATCGGATACTATAACAATAGGGGTCACATGTGGTTTTAAATACCAAAGAAATGGCTAAACCAAAACATTCCCAAGAACACGAGGTGAACACAAGGAAGTAAAAATTGGCTCCTTGTTTGGTTGATTTCTAGTGCTAAATGTTCTGAGTGCACAAAATTTGTGAGGCCTTTGACCTTGGGAGTTCACTAAAGTATATGTAACATAGCACATGTGTTCAATAGAAGGGAATTTATATTCTTATAAAGTTACAGAAACATGTGTAGGTAAGGCCTATAAGGGCTACTTTCAATCCATTGTGGTGAACGCACATGATATAGGAAAATTTGACATAGTGAATACTCCGGACATCAAACACTACAACTCTATCTCATGGACATACATTAAACAAAGCCCCTATTTGTCATTTTGAAGCCCTAGAGACCCTCAACAAGAGGGACCACAAGGGCGCATAGAATGCCCATCCAGGCACAAATAGGGACCAAGATATTTCCAAGAACAGGGGATGGACACAAGGAAGTAAAAAATGGTTGATAAGCATGATAAAAGGTTTAGGTATCTGCCATTTTGGGGGGGGGGGGGGGGAGGGGTTGCTATGAACTGCCCAGTTCTATCTCATGGCCATGCATTAAAAAAAGCTTGTACTTGTCATTTTAGGGGCCCAGGGACCCTCAACATGAGGGGCCACAAGGGCGTGCAAATTGGGCCCTTGTGGCCCCTCATGTTGAGGGTCCCTATGGCCCTAAAATGACAAGTACAAGATTTTTTTTAATGCATGGTCATAATTCAAGTGGTCAGTTTTTTTTTTTTTTTTTAAATAAGTGTTGAACTTTTAGGCTGTTTTCAAGAGCTTCTAGTGTTCAATTGGCTCCAAATTTGTTTGGGCTTGTCTCACATAAATTTGTTCATCTCGTCGTGCGCTTCGACCATCGTGTGATGCAAAAAAATCATATCCTACTCGGATTTTCCAAAAATCACGTGTAAGTTGGCAATTTCTTTAAAAATGATGTAAAACAGACATTTCTTACTTTTTCCTTAATCTACGGGCTCGAACGGGCATTAAAACCATGGAATCTGAAAATACTCAGAGAACCAATGTTTTTTATTGTGTTAAGGAATGCATTTCCTACATACAAAACTTTCTCAAAATCTCACCCTAACACCTTCAAAAGTGGCTTCCAAGGAGTGCCCTCGATCAAAAATTGAAACTGAAGGAAAACAATCAGAATGAACTCATAAACTGTGTACAAACTTTAAAATAACCAAAATTTCCTTTAAAATAAAGTTATTGCTAAAAATTTGAAAATAGACCACCCTTGGACTTCCCACAATGATAGAAATCAAAAGGTTCAAGGAGAGGTCTGGTGTCACAAGTGCATGGTAGGAATCTAATCGAGGCTTATTCTGTCAAGATCTCTTATACTTTATTATGTCTTCTCATGTACAATCTTACCAAACAAAAACAAACTTACACTTTAAATGACTACAAATTTTATTTAACTTATCAAACAATCTAAAATATGGTAGACCTAGAGTGCTCTTACACATCAACAAACAAAAAAGTCCAAATTTCTTCTCATTAACTTTGATAAACATACATCTGTGAACACTTTCCAAGGAGTGGTGCGGTCATAGTTCTTACATCCATTCCATGACATGGTATGCTCCTGGGGTGACCTACCACATAAAAATATCTTTGGTAGGACTGCCCTCATGTTAGGAAAGAGTGTGTTGCTGCTGATGAAATGTTTTTGCATTGTCCTACTAGGGATCTCTTCATGTCAGCATAATGATTTTTGGTGTAGTGGGAGCCACATTACCGCTGAGGAGAGCTTTGTGCCACCGTAAAAGCTTCATGTTATGCCAGTTCCTTGAGCCATTCTTGCAAAGAGGAATCTCTAAGCTCGAGTGAGATTTTCCGAGCAATCCCTAAAACGAGCGATATAGGGCAAGGCACATATACAAAAAAAAAAACCAAACATGATATCTTAGGTGACTTCAAGCACAACAACAAAAAATTAATTCAAGATTGCAACTATTTTTAATGGTAAATCAACCACAAATTTTTGATCGACAAAACCCTTTGAACAAGGTTTGGGTAGAGTGTTTCCTTTGATTGGCTAGAACACTTGGAACCATTACAATGGCATGTTGATATTCCTCTCCTTGGAAATTGTTGGGTGCGGACATATGTGCATGAGCGGCGCCAACACACCCTTAAAAAATTTTGCAGGCATATCCTCGACTAGCACGTTGTATTTTCCATCTTTTTCTAACAAAGAAAGACGCAAATTGACAGCCACTATACCATTTCCTTTTTACATTTTTTTTGATGAAGCAAGCAACAACAGCAAGTAGCACATTAAATAAGTAGCAAGGTTTGTTAAAGCTTGCTTATAACAGGCACATTTCTGGCGACGGATTTCACTTGGTGTCTTTTAGGGATAGTGACGGTTAGCACACCATCTTCAACCACAACTTTCACATCATCCAATTTGACATTATCAGGAAGTTGAAATTGTTGAACAAAGCGGCCAAGCGATCTCTCTGCGGCATACCATGTCACGGGTCCTTTCTCTTTCACATTCTTGAACTCCCCACTGATTTCCAAGGTACCATCTTCATGCACATGCACTTGTACATCCTTTTTTATGATACCACGAACAACCAATTTGAAGATGTGGGCGCTGGAAGTCCTCTCTCTCTCTCTCAATCTAGAGAGAGAGAGAGAGAGAGAGAGAGAGAGAGAGAGAGAGAGAGCTAAGCCAATCTCCATCGTTTTTTTTTTCGACAAGGAAAAATTATACCGAAGCACGTACAGATCACAAAGAGAGAGAGAGAGATGTCAAAAAAAGAAACGATGGAGATTGACTTAGCTCTCTCTCTTTTTTTTTTTTTGGAAAGCAAACTAAAAGACTTGCAAATCTAAAGAGCAGATGGTAGTTTTAATTACAAAAGCAAGAGCTTTAGGTTTACAGAAGCTAATCCACAACCAAAAAACTAGTGCTAGTAGAAGACTAAGATCACAATTCCCATTGAGCACAACAAAAAGATACAATATGTGCACTAATTAAGCTAATCTGCAGCCGAAAAACTATTGCTAGTAGTAGAATAAGATCGTAATTCCCATCGAGCACAGCAAAAAGATACAATATGCACTGATGACGTAACTGGGGACATTTTTTCTACTGAGTCCTATATTTTTTACTCATCGAATGGCACTGCCTTCTCCTCAGCTACCTCACTGCCATACTGCTCCAGGTTGGAGATCCCACCCTTCTTTCCCATTTCGTGGTATCCTTATGTCCCCATTTGCTCTTTTCGTGTTTGCCCTCCCTTGCTGCTCCCTTCCGCAAGGCGCTCTTGCGCTTCTAAGGTCTTGCCTCTAGTGCCTCCAGGAACGACCATCTCTCCAGCACGGGCCTTCTGGTCAAGCTTCTCGCGAGATGCCATTGGCTTCGACGGTGTGGCTTCTCTTGAAAAAAACACAGCACAAAATGGTGAGCAGGTTGCTAGCAAAGATTATAACGCTAACTGCCTCAAGCAAGTAGTATTGGCTTATCTCTCTCTCTCTCTCTCTCTCTCTCTCTCTCTCTCTCTCTCTCTCTCTCTCTCTTTTGAAAGCAACTGGATATACTACACTTGCAAATACTATATTTTATAGTTTAAGCTGTTACATAATGTGTTACACAGTTTCTTGTAAGCTTACATGAAAGAATGGTGCACCTGACCTGAGCATCTGCAACATCTGCAACAAGAGGAAGGCGTGGAGTCTTTCATGACCCACTTCCAAGAAGGAAGCAGGCAACCAGATAAAAGAAAAAATTATTGTAAAACACCACCAGAATCTCCAAGCCAACACCGGTTTGTGGATGATAAATGCCTTCTATAAGGCTCGGGAGAATGAGAAGTATATCCAACATGATAGCTTGCATGGTGTTGTAGTGTACATAGCGATTGAAGTTTGGATTCCGGACGACCAAGAAATAGAGGCCAAAGAAAACTGCAACACTTGCAAAAGGGGTGCTGGAGTTAACACGCAGGAGCGGGTAGAGAGGTCTAAAGGCTACCTCGGCTTGGGAGAACTGTGTGAGAAAATACCGTCCATATTGTACACCATCCAGGAAAGGGAGAAGGTACGCAGAAGCAGAAACAATCCTTTCTGTTGTAGTTATGACATCCCCACGCCGCCCTTCTACATGCACTGTCAGACGCAAAGGCCTGCTCTTGCTACCCCTATGAGAAGCGGAGCTTAATTTCCTTCTTGACTGCTGTGAGAAAGTTGACTGGAGGGAAGGTAGCAAGGGAGAGATGGACGAGGATGCTGAGGACGCCCTCACAGCGCACAATGTACGCCATCTCTCCCCTCTCTCTCTCTCTCTCTCTCTCTCCCTCTCTCACAGTTTTTTTTTAAAAAATGTCTGAAAGTTAAAAAAAAAAACTGTCTGAAAGAGTGCGCGCCGGCGCGCGCTCTTTCAGACAGTTTTTTTTTAAAACTATGAGAGGCTGGGTTCAGAGGAGGCAGAGGTATCATTGTGTACGAGGTTTTTGACTATGCAGTATGCATGCGCGTCAAAGTGCCAAGGGCTGATCCAACGAAAACACCTTGCAAGGGCATGCATAAAGACCCTGGCTTGCAGCAGAGAGTAATCGGAGACATCCTAGAGATGACGTGCCAGCTTCTTGTGCAGGTCACAGGGGTACGATACGCATGGCACGACGGGGTATGCAGGTATAGCTCAGCACGATGAAGAGGAGGTGACGCACTTCATCCGGCACATGGGCTGGATCTATGCCAGCGCGGATTCCACCATCATCTTCCTGCACTACATTGGCCACCCAATGGCTACGCTTGACAGGGCTTGTGTTGGTTCAGCACTAGTCTCCAGACTCCACTGTACGCGGTGGACCAACAGAGAGTCTGAGAGGTGGTGGCGCTGCTCCGGTGAGGGTGTGCACAGTGCACACACTGCAAAAGGGACTGGTCACTGAACGCTGGAAACAATACCCATCGGCCCCAGCGTTCCCCCCTTCAACCTCATCTCCCATTGGCAGACTCGCGTGTGGAACTTCTAGGAGTCTGCCCTCTCAAAATGCCGCCAATATTGTGTGCGTTCGGGGGCCAGCCTTCGCCAATGCTCTAGCCTTCAAGAGTTTGAAAACACTCTAGCATCATGGTATGAAGAGGGGGCTCCAATTCCATCGAGGTCCTTGAAGAAGAGAAATTCTGGGATCTGGTTGAAGAGATGATGAAGGTGTACTTGTCCCAAACCTTTGATAGACGAGGCATGTGTCCTCTTTCTATGGTAGACACCCATTGGGCAAAAGAAAACGTACAATCTCCATACTTACCAGAGTTTGAGCAAGGCCCCCCTTTCCTTGGCCTTCTCTCTAGAATTACGACATGCGGGACTCACCTCAGATTTCCCCATGTTTTTCGGGAGGCTTATGTGTGTGTGTATTTAAGGCGTATCTTCTTGACGTAGGACTCCCTCTATATCCTATTATTCGGAGGATTTTGAGGCAGGTGGCATACGCCGAATCGTCTCCGAAGTCGAAACCTCCTTTCTCTTTGGCTATTGCAGTTGCTTTCAGAGGCAGTGGGCGATGGCTCCACAGGCTTTTAAGCCACAACTCTCTCTCTCTCTCTCAGCTTGCCTGCGTCTACTTCTGCCCGCATACTAGCCAAAGTGGGTTGGCGAGCTCAAGCTCAGGCTACAATGGCTTGGTAAGAGAGAAGAGGCGAGCACCTCTCTCTCTCTCTCTCTCTCTCTCTCTCTCTCTCTCTCAGCTTGCCTGCGTCGACTTGTGGCCAAGGTAGGTCGTGAAATAGTCCCCCAAGGTATGAAGACTCACGCCCCTAAGCTTTGAGGTTGTCACATTGTACGGTAAAAAGATCGTAATTATTTTATTTATTTACAACTAATTTTTTCCCCAATTATGACGATGCCTTTCTAGAAAATTTTAGGCATAGAACTCTATAAATTTTGGTTGTTATTTTTGTAAATTGATTAAAAAAGTCCTATATTGGTCAATTAAGGAAAAACGTGATTTTATTGTAACAAAAGAAGTCTTTCATAATTAATGGTGTTTGCCGGCAATGTGTCATGTAAGAAGGGTGTCTTTGAATGAAGATCACAGTCTTATAGTGAGGTGTATGATTGATGTATAAATGAACTAATGAGGTGCAATAAATTGCTATCAAATTGATGCGTCTAAGATGAGGAAGGATTCACATGCTCTCAAGTATAAATGACAATCAAGAACCAACATACTAGACATGGGAGCACTACAAATGACCTTACAAAAAGAAACTTACGATGACTTGAGCATTAAGTACAAGGCTAGACTTCTTATTAGTCTGTTAATCTTACTTTATGCTAAAAACATGTGAAGCCCAAGCGAGCCTAAGAGAGAAGATAATATTTTCAAATATTGTGTTTATTTTCTTAAAAGTAAACTTTGATGTTTTGGAATTTAGGAGGTAGTCTATCCATTGATAAAACTTTTTGTTGTGGTGCATGAATATATAACAAACAATAAGTACAAACAGTTGCTCGGGTTTGTCCTTGCTCGGAAAAAATCGCTCGGTGCATGGTAACACTCTCTTGCAAACAATGCCACTCAACTAGCATAGCAAGAGGTCACCTTGTAACAAAAACATGTATGCATTCAAAATTTTCAAGCTATATAATGAAGACACTTGTTAAGTATATGTTGTACAAATTTGCAAGTAGTTCTATCTAGCTGGGAATAAACAATACAAAAATATACATTAGGATGAGACAACCACCCCTAATACGCATGGATTTGAAGCACCTACCTGCAAGATGTAACAAAGAAGACTGTTTTAGAGGAAAAGTGGTGACACTTGGCCTCTCTAACCTACAGCCTTTCACTATTTGTGCATAAAAGCAACCTTTGTGCCAAGCACTACAAAACAAGTAGGGGCAACACCTTAGACTTCAAAGTTTATGATAAGAAGAACACAATCAAAAGTAAGAAGTATATTGTTACCTTGCATAAATGGGTGTTTTATTCAAATATGTGATGGTATTGGCAAGATATTGAAGAATCGTCAACATTCATCTCACCGATGGTACGACATTCCTGGGATGACCTCTGCGGCCTTCGGTGCAAACGTTGCAAACAAGCAAATATGTATGCATATGATTTGTGATGTCCTTGAGCACCATGGTAGCTATTGCATGAGGAAGCAAAGGATGAAAAGAGAGAGGGGGGAGGGAGAGAGAGGAACATGGGAGAAGACAAGGGGGTAGTGGGGGAGAGAGAGAGAGAGAGAGAGAGAGAGAGAGTGGAGAAGGAGGAGAGAAGGAGGCAGGGAGGGAGAGGGAGGAACATGGGAGGAGAGAAGGGGACAGTGGGGGAGAGGGAAAGAGGGGAGGAGGAGGAGAGAAGGGGCAGGGAGGGAGAGGAGAGGGAGAAAGGAGGGAGAAGGAAGAGAGAAGAAAGTTTTTTTTTTTTGGGGAGTTTTTTTTTTGAAAAATTGGACTTTTAGTGCTTGTAAGTTTAAAAAAATGTAAAAAAATACTTTTTTGATATGGATATATGTTGGGGGGAGTTTTAAGTCAAAAATAAGTAAAAATAACTTTTTTTTAAAAAAGTCAAATTTTGGCTCTTAGTGATCCACGTTTTTTATGATGTGGCCACACCTCTTTACTCCCTTCACTTTCAAAAAGTTAGAGAGAGAAGGTGACCTCCTAGGTCCACATCCTACATGTGTCTAAAAAAAGGCTAGAAAAGCCTACTCAAAACTAGCTTCTTGAATGCCCTTGTCCCCTTAACCCTACACACCATTAGCCTTAATCCCTAAAAATTAGGATTCCTTACAAGGCCCATGCAAGGTTCATATTTCTCCTAATGAGGCAGAACTTAACATATATTTTTAGTCTTAGGGTTGCCTTTCGTATAGATTCCCCATCTTTCTGTTTGAATTTATGGATTTGTGAGACGGTATTCTGAGCTATCCCCCTTTGTAAGAATTTCTCGATAAACTCGTCAAACACTTCCTCCATAGACTCAAAGTCTCTACGCTCTACAAAGTCAAACCAAGTAGCAACGTCATCCTCTAGGGTTAGTCCAAACCCTGCAAATTGGGTAGGGAAATCTAAAACCTCTTCAGCTCTAATTACACGCACAAAGGCTGCTACATGATCTCTTGGATCTCTGTTTCTTGTGTATTTCTTGTTTACCCATTTTTGCACTTGAGAAGGTCTAATCCTATGATGGTCTACAAATCTCATCATTGGATCTCCACGTCCTAATCGATATACCTCCTCAGGTCTTCTGTAGTAGGCTGGTTCCTCTCCCAGTGGTGCTCCTAGGCCATAATTTCTAGCAGTTCTTGCCAGAGATGGTTCATCTCTTCAAACTCGTTCTATGGGTGGTCCTCCAGGCTCTATTGACCCTTGAGTCTTTGGCTTACTCTCTCCTTGATACCTTGAATAGAGTGGTGGTTCTTGCAAATCCCGTAGCCCTTGTGCGGCTTGATAACCATCTCGGTTTCGGTCTTGTTCCAATGTTGCACTCTGTCGAATCCATGCCTGCAATGATGGCTGAGTTGCTGGTTGGTTTTGATTGTTAAAAGTCTACGGTCGGGTAGAATGTGAGGTAGCATCATAATCTTCTGAAAAGGGATTCATCGACTTGCTAGGGGTGTAGGTGGCTCTTGGCACTTTGTCTGGAGCATATGTTGATGCTCCTGGAACCGTCGCCTTTTCTACCTCCTCTGGGAGAATACGTTGGTATTCTTGCCTGTATCTATCAACAAAAACTATACCCTTCCCCATAGCAGTTTCATAAGAGAATAAGTAAAGAACCTTGTCCTTGCTTAAATCGTTTAAGTATGGTTATTTGCAACAAAAGTAAGCGACTATTCCCTCACTCTCATGCTTATAGATTCCCACATTCTCATTATTAGTTGAAACCCTGGTTGTTTTCTTATCATACATAAAAATTGCTCTAGGTCGATCAATGTTTGGTGGCGGTTCTTGAGCTTCTGAAACCATTTTCCCGTTCACCACGTTATCTCCATATCTATTGTAATCTTTAGGGTTACTAGCTATCAAGTAGTGGTTCCCCTTCTCATCTCGGAATCTATCTCCATCATCATAGACTCGAATTATCTCCAATCTCTGAGGTGGTCTTTCTTCAATACAAATGCACTTGCGTCCTCGATAGTCAGAATAGACTAGGACTCCCCTCAAGTTTGTTCCCTCTAAGAAGATCAGAGTGAGCTTGGAATCATTCAAAGGATTTAGGGAGATGCTTCCTCTTGGAATTGGTCCGTCATAGGTGAAACCTCCTAGCTGTTGAGTACCCATCATGAAGAAAGATTTGTCTGACGAAGTGTCAGTATCACTATCTTCCTCAATAGTCGGTGCTAGTGGATCTAGCCTTGCCTAAGTTACACTCTCCTTGGGTGGACACTAAGCTACCTTGGTCACCTGCCACCTTCTGGTCTCTAAAAATGTATCTTCCTTATCTTAAATTCATCAAACTTATCAGTGCAATTTACCACAAATCCAACCACTCACCTGGCAAAGGACCATCCTCCGCACAACTTCTTGCTTTGCTGTTGAATCTATCTGTACACAAGCGTTTAATTTTGGCAATCGAATCAAAGCATTTATCTGCAAGAGGTTATCTTAGTAATGATTGGTATAATTGGAGAGTTAATCTCAACCACTACCGTATTTTATACACTGCTGATGTTCTGGATTAGGTATGCTAATCTGGAACTGTACTTCCCTTGGATGTTGGTCAATTTATGTGAAAAAGTCTGAATTCAGTCTTTGCTCCGTCAAATGGACAAACAAGGTCCAAATTCACTTATGAAAGAAGTTCTAGAACCCTTAAGCCAAATGGAATCTCACTGTCTAAGCCCAGTCAAATTTTCTCTTCAGTAGGCCCCAATAAACATCCTACGCGTAGGATGTCTCTTACTTTGTTTTTCCTGGATTTTTGCACTATGGATTCCCCTTGATATGCTGTGTCCACAGCTGTTCTTACTTTTTGATTTGGACACCTATAAGCTGGTGAATGGATCAGAAATCTGTTCCGACAGCCTGTTGTTGATCTTGATCAATCTAATCAACTCCAATTTGGACCAAAATTGAATAGGAGGCTTGCCTCAGGCTATACAATACCTTGCTATGCCCACTATTAGTATCTGGCTTCAATTTCTTGCTTTAGACATCCTACGTGTAGGATGTCTTTTTCATCAGAATGGCTTCAAGTTCAAAACACAGGCTTCCCTTGAGTTGCTGATCACTTTGGTATGCTCAAAATTAGGTTTGGAGTGCAAAATCACATAGAAGACATCTTACGCGTAGGATGTCTTTTTGGCCTGTTTGACCCCAGACTTAACCCACAGCTTCCTCTTGATGTCAGCAACCCAGTGGTATGCTTAGATTTTGGTTTGGATTTCAAAAGTCCCCAATTTTAGTTGTTCTTGCCTTTTTTCAGTCAAAAGTGCTAAAGTCAGCTTTGAATCCAATTTTCTCACCCAAATGAGATGAAACCACTTTGACCTCTTTTCCCCCACTTTTTGGCCCGGATTTAAAAATACACTAAAAATTTTAAATTTTCAAAAAATTTCAAATTTCAAGTTTTCCCTCCTTAAAAGGTCCCTAAACCTATTTCATGGTCAAAAAAGTATTTTTGACCTTCAAAAGTTAAAAACGTGCACTAAAAAATCCAAAAAAATTGAATTTTTAAAAAAAAAATCAAAACATCATTTTCACCCTCCAAAGTCTTTCCAAACCTATTCTATAGCTAAAAAGTGTTTTTCTCTCTCTACAAACCCTTTTCCAAGCTCTCCATTGCTGCAACAACCCCATGCACTCCCTATAGTCCATCATTATCTCTCTGCTAGCTTTCTCCCACCTCCATTGTAGCACCAAGCAAGCTCCTCCTCCATCTTTTCCCCTTGCCCACCACATAGTTTCACACCAAGCTAGCTCCTCTCCCTTCTCTCACCTCCATTACAACATGAAACAAGATTCTACTCCTTCTACCTTCATTCACTCACACTACATGGAAACTTCTACTCTCGAAGGTGGAAAAAGTATGAGCTCACATGAGTTGCATACCACAACAATAGGAGGTGTGAATATCGCGTAGGCATTGCAAGGATTCATCTCCAACATAAAGATAGAATGGTAAGAAAACTATCCTTGTAGCTTACATTCAGAGCTTAGCATCATCTCCATCTTTAAGTTATCTTGATGGAGAGAATTAACCTCTTTATGGATTTCATTGTTTAGGATTCACACCACATAACACTGGGTGGTGCTATTTTGTTGATGGCTTTGGTGCACCATCTATAGTTGTGTAGCATGTGATTTGAGTCTCACAATGTAAGTAAGTTGTGTTATCTATGGAGAGTCGTCAAAGATTTTTCTTGTAATTTATTCTTTGTATAATTGTCATTAGATAATTGGAATGATATCATTTTGTACTTTATAGCTTTGTGCTCACATAATCTGTTGTTTACTTACAGATTCAACTTGTTTTAAGAGGACATGAGCTAGCAACCATGTGCAGAGATGGAAATCACTCTATTTTTGTTCCTTGAGGAACCTTTCACTACCATGTTAAAAGATTTTGATAAGAATAGTAGGTGTTTTGTAGAATCTTGAACCAATAGGGACTCTCTAGGAGCTCTCATAGAAGCCATCCATATAGTACTACTATCTTCCCTAGTGTCATAGACACACAAACACTCAAGTGTATATGAATCTCTAGATGAGGAAGACAAATACTTGTAAGAGAAGCCTAACAGCAACAACATTGTCTCCATTTGTAATTATTTTTCATGAGGCTGGATTCCTCTATAAATGCAATATACATATGTTTTTTTGTTAAATGGTGTCGCATTGAGTGAGAGTATTTAATTTAGATTACTGAAGTTTCATACAGATCTGAGAAATATTGTTTAGTTTTATGGATATTTTGATTTGCCTGTACGATGATTCAAGTCGCAAGTCTTGATCACTCCACCGTGAAGAAATTCAAGCAATATTTTGATTTCAGTTTAATCATTAATGGTTATTCTTATTAAAGTGGATCATAAACTTTGTCAAGATGTCCTCATCTGGGGATGTTGAATATATATCATTAGCAATGTTTCACAAGTTAAGAAAGCTAAACTCTTGCTTTCCAACATGTTATTGCTTCCATACTATGCATATGGCAAGCTTGATTAGAGAAATGATCACTTGAGATGGAGGTGTCTATGTATAGGGGTGACTTATTATTGATTCTTGTTTCATCATACATATATTGTAAAGCCTTTGAGTTTCCAACTTTTTGAGTAGTGTTGACAAGTTTTTGGTGTGAAATCTTCTTAAATATCCCTATTCATTAGCTATTGGTAGCTATTTCTTTGGTATTGCTAAAGATGATACCAATAGCTATCACCTTGTGAACTTAACTGTTAAATTCTGGATTTTATTTTTACTATGTAGTTCATTTGGATAGAGAAAGTCTAAACATAAATTATAGATACATGCATTGTTAACATAGAAGATATGTACCACTCGAGCCTATGTAAACTTCCAATCAAGAAACCTTTGGTTGGATACTATAACAATAGGGGTCACATGTGGTTTCAAATGCCAAAGAAATGGCTTAACCAAAACATTCCCAAGAACACTAGGTGGACACAAGGAAGTAAGAATTGGCTCCTTGTCTGGTCAATTTCTAGTGTTTAATGTTTAGTGCACAGGATTTGTGAGGCCTTTGACATGGGGAGTTCAGTAAAGTATATGTAACATAGCATATGTGTTCAACAGAAGGGATTTTATATTCTTGTAAAGTTGCAGAAACATGTGTAGATAAGGCCTATAAGGGGTACTTTTAATCCATTCTAGTGAACGCACGTGATATAGGAAAATTTTACATAGTGAATGCTCCGGACCTTTGAACACAAAGAAAGGGGGGGGAGGGGGGGGGGGAGCTCTAATTACATCTGAGTGAAAAGAAGTGGAATTTGTACTGTCATGTTCCATAAAGGTTTGCTTTCACTTAATCTAAAAAAAGAATTGGTATCCTGGGGTGCAGACAAGGCCATATAATGCAAAAAAGGGGTGGCCACAAGGGCGCGTAGTGAGCCATCCAAAACTGCTGGATGGGCCATATGTGGGCCCTTGTGGCCACCCTTTTTTTGCATAATTAGGCTATTGCTGCACTCCAGGAACCTGGAAAAGATGAGATGAACCTAAAATTGAACTTTTCAAGCACATTATGTCTTCCTTCAACTCAACTTACTAGTTCCCTACACCAAAAGGGCAAATCACATTAGACAGTATAAAAATCTAGTCTCATGCTGCATAAACATCCGATTTCATCAAATATTAACATTCTTGCTATTATAAGGGGGAGACAAGGCCATATAATGCAAAAAAAAGGGTGGCCACAAGGGTGCGCAGGTGAGCCATCCAAAACTGTTGGATAAGCCATCTGCGCGCCCTTGTGGCCACCCTTTTTTTGCATAATTAGGCTATTGTTCCACTCCAGGACCTTGGAAAAGGTGAGATGAATGTAAAATTTAACTTTTCAAGCACATTATACCTTTCTTCAACTCAACTTACTAGTTCCCTGCACCAAAAGGCCAAATCACATTGGACAATATAAAAAATCTCGTCTCATGCTACATAAACATCTGGTTTCATCAGCTATTAACATTTTTGCTATCCTAAGGGGCAAACAAAGCTAGAAAATGCAAAAAAAAGGGTGGCCACAAGGGCGCGCAGATGAGCCATCCAAAACTGCTAGATGGGCCATCTACGCGCCCTTGTGGCCACCCTTTTTTTTTGCATTTTCTAGCTTTGTTTGCCCCTTAGGATGACAAAAATGTTAATATTTGATTTAAATTTAACTCTTCATGGCCAGAACCACTTAACTTAAAACACATGGATAAACCGAAAAGCCAAATCACTATGGAGACAGTAGACACAACTCTTAATCATTTTGTCATTGCAAAGTCATCTGAAATGATGTGAGCCTCTACAACTTCTTGAACAGCCTCCAACGCTATTGCTTGCATTTTATACTAATTTCCATAGCTTTGAAGCACCTCCTTCACCGTGTGAGCATATTTTTGATGCATGGCCATGATTCAAGTGTTAAGTTTTTTTTAAAAAAAAAAAATAAGTGTTAAACTTTTCGGTTGTTTTCAACAGCTTCTAGATTTCAATCGGCTCCAAATCTGTCTAGGCTTGCCTCACATGAATTTGTTCATCTCATCGCGTTCTTCGACCATCATGTGATGAGAAAAAATCACATCTTGCTCGCATTCTCCAAAAATCAACATGCAAGTTGACAATTTATTTAAAAATGATGTAAAACATACATTTTTTACTTTTCTCTTAATCTACGGGCTCCGACGAGCATTAAAACCATGGAATCTGAAAATACTCAAAGAACCATTGTTTTTTATTGTGTTAAGGACTGTATTTCCTACATACAAAACTTTCCCAAAATCTCGCCCTAACACCTTCAAAACTGGCTTCCAAGGAATGTACTCGGTCAAAATTTGAAACTAAAGAAAAACAATCAGAATGAACTCCTAGACTGTGTATAAACTTTAGAATAATCAAAATTTCCTTCAAAAATAAGTTATGCTAAAAATTTGAAAATAGCCCCCCATTGGACTCCCCACAACGATAGAAGTCAAAGGGTTCAAGGAGAGGTATGGTGTCACAAGTGCATGCTGGGAATCTCATCGAGGTTTATTCCGTCAAGATTTCTTGTACTTTATCATGTCTTCTCATGTACAATCTTACAAAAAAAAAATGACACTTTAAATGACTACAAATCTTATTTAACTTATCAAACAATCTAAAATATGGTAGACCAAGAATGCTCTTACACATCAACAAACAAAAAAGTCCAAACTTCTTCTCATTAACTTTGATAAACATACATTCGTGAACAACTTACAAGCGGTAGTGCAGTCATAGTTCTTACATCCATTCCATGACATGGTATGCTCATGGGGTGACATATCATATAAAAATATCTCTGGTGGGGGTGCCCTCATGTTAGGAAAGGGTGTGCTGCTGATGAAAAGTTGTTGTATTGTCCTACTAGGGATCTCTCCATGTTAGCATAGTGATTTTTAGTGTAGTGGGAGCCACACTGCTTGAGGAGAGCTTTGTGCCACCGTAAAAGCTTCATGTTATGCCAGTTCCTTGAGCCATTCTTGCATTAGGATGAGATTACCCACCTCTAATAAGGATGGATTTGAAGCACCTACCTGCAAGATGTAACAAAGAAGTCTATTTTAGAAGAAAAGTGGTGACACTTGACCTCTCTAACCTGCACCCACTGTTTCTTGTAATGCCACTGTTTTGAGTTGAAGAGCTTGACATTCGTGCATCCATGAATGCAAAGAAGCACCTGCACCCATACACAACCAATTGCAATAACCTAACAAGCCTACTTCTCCCCTCCCAAGATATTGAATAACCATACACATTCGTCTCACCGACAGTATGACAATCTTGGGATGACCTCTGCTCACCCTCACGTGCGGCCTTCGGTGCAAACACCGCGGACAAACAATATGTACACTTTTGTTGTGCGGAGTACATGGTGGTGGAGGCATACGATTTGTGATGTCCGTGAGCACCATGGAAGCTGTTGCGTGAGGAAGCAAAGAATGAAAAGAAAGAGGGGGGAGGGAGAGGGAGGAGCATGGGAGGAGAGAAGGGGGCAAGGGGGGAGAGGGAGGGAGAGGGGAGGAGGAGGAGAGAAGGGGATAGGGAGGGAGAGAGGAGGAGAGAACAAAGGTTTTTTTTTTTGAAAAAGTGGATTTTTAGTGTTTGTAGGTTTAAAAAAATGTCAAAAAATGATTTTTTGATGTGTATATATGTTGGGAGGGAGTTTTAAGTCAAAAATAAGTAAAAATCACTTTTTTGAAAAAAAATCAAATTTTGGCTCTTAGTGACCCACGTTTTTGCTGATGTGGCCACACCCCTTTACTCCCTTCACTTTCCAAAAGCTAGAGAGAGAAAGTGACCTCTTAGGTCCACATCCTACATGTGTCTAGAAAAAAGGCTAGAAAAGTCTACTCAAAACTAGCTTCTTGAATGCCCTTGTCCCCTTAACCCTACACAACATTAACCTTAATCCCTAAAAATTAGGATTCCTTACAAGGCCCATGCAAAGTCCATATTTCTCCTAATGCACACTGGTCAACTCAAAATCCCAAAATTCCCACCAGATTAGCCGTAGACATCCTACGCATAGGATGTCTCCTGGCTTAAAATTAAATATTTTTCTAACAAAAATACTCCTGATGCTCTGCATCTCTATCAGAAACACTCACAGTAACTTTTGGACTTCACTTCAACTTTCAAACACACTTTTGCGTTTTTTTGCGTCTTTTACAACCTTGTGATGAATTTACCAAGCAAGTATACATGCATGAAGTGCTCTAGATCCTGAATCATGATGTCCTACTCACTCTACTCCTACTCATCATGTGAACTGGTGTTTTGGTTGCTTTTTGGCCTTTCCGGACTCTCAAGCTCTCCTCTCACCACTTCTACCACTCCAACTCCTACTCAAGAACTCAACTAATACCTAAAACTATCTCAATCTACCTAAATCTACCTAAGTCGAAGGATCTAGGCCAGATACATGCTTCCTAGACTCCCTCTAAGACCTAGAGAGTCCTCCATCCTCTGATCCCCGGCAGCGGCGCCGACGTTGGACGGATACACCGCGGCGGACGTCAGACGTCAGCACAGCGAGAACTCACCTAACAAGATTTGTCAGCTAAGGACAAAGCTCGACTCGTAGGCGCGTGGAAGCAAGCATAAGGTGTTAACCTACACTCGACCAACTCCTAACTAATTCCTACAGAGGTCTCTACCCAATGTCTAAGTCACAGCCTTCAAGAGTGCATAAGAAGAAACTTCCTACAACACTTTCTAGAGCCGAACACCCATCAAACAATCTCGAAACACCATAGAACTTGAAGGAGACCCTACTAAAACCAATAGGTCGCTCTCCCTAAGGTCTATGAACCAAAACCCCAACCCAAAACACACGGTGCAAAATCACGTAGGATGTCTGTCCGAAATTTACAGGTCTTCGTTTCCGAAATCTAAAGTGTCTAATGTGTAGCTCTACTCAATGTGAACCCGTGGATATGCTGCAATGCAAAATCGGACAACGTATGCTCACCAAATCACCAGATGAAGCTCGTAGAAGGAGCTCGCAAAACCAGACCGTACGCGCGCAATGTAGGTGTTGGTGCTTAGCTCTCGTTGGAGGCAACACGTTGCACTTCTTCGCACTCGATTCCAACCATCGGTACACACGTAGCGTCAAGATGAAGCTCACAGTCTCTCACGTACACAGTACGCTCACTCAGACTTAAAAACAAATTTTAAAAATGACAAAAGGTTCTTCATTAAGGTCAAAAAGTGGTATAGATACCTTACAATTCTCAAACCCTAAAGTTCCAAATCAACCATCTACTCAATCTAACTATCAAAACTGGGATAAAATCTGGAAACTTCTGTAAGCCCAATATTTACAAGGTGAAATGTCGAGTTTTCTTAATAAATGAATAATTACAAAAAATGATAATCTGTCGAGAAGTCAGTTTCCGTAAGGTGTGTCCAGCTTCTAACAGTTGTTTTCTGCATAACAGGTGCCTTATAGTCTTGTACTGTGTGAGCGGGATGGAAACACACGGAACACCTCTATAACAACCCGACACACACTCTTGGGAAGATACACACACACACTATGGTGCACCACTCGGCTTACACAACCAGCCTGGCCGAGACAGGAAACACACAGACAGAGTGAGAAGAGAGAGATTTCCCACTTGCCCACTCAACACTCATGTAGAGTGCGCAGGTGATGGAGAAGGTAGGAAAGAAGACTACACACACACACCAACACACATCGAGACACACACACACACACACAATCGTTACCCTGCAGCAGCCATTCAACGAGCTGCTCTTCTCTTCTTCTCTTCTTCTCTTTTTGAACTATTATCCAAAGTATATTTACAACATAGTATAGTCAGTGTCCAGCCGCCCATAGCACAATGGACATATTCTTTAACATCATATTCTTTAACACTCCCCCTCAAGCTCAGAGTGAGCTTGCATATGATGGATTCCCAATGCTTCACGAAAGTAGCAAAACTTCTCCTTTCCAAGAGCTTTTGTGAATATATCCGCAACTTGATCATTTGTCTTCACATACACCAAATCAATCTCATTTGCCAAAACTTTTTCTCTAATGAAGTGATAATGTATCTCAATGTGTTTAGTGCGAGCATGGTAGACTGGATTCTTTGCCAACATGATGCTGCTAATATTGTCACAATATATAATGACACTGTCAAGATAGTCAAAACCAAAGTCTACTATAAGTACTCTCAACCATGACTCTTCACATGCTGCCAAAGCTACTCCACGATATTCAGCTTCTGTACTTGATAATGCTACAGTTGATTGCTTCTTGCTACTCCAACTTATCATACCATTGCCAATGGAAAATGCATAACCACTTGTAGATCTTCTATCCATAAAATCTCCTGCCCAATCTGCATCTGTGTAACCGTAAAGACAAAGCTTCCCATTCTTTTCATAAAACATTCCATAACTGACAGTGGATTTCACATATCTCATAATCCGTCTCACTGCATCAAGATGACTTTTACATGGATTTTGCATGAATTGACTCACAACACCCACTGCATAACTCAAATCTGGCCTTGTTATTGTCAAGTAAATAAGGCTTCCAACCATCTTGCGATACATAGTGACATCCTCAATGTAATGTCCATCATCAAACAACTTCACATTTTGATCAAGAGGTGTATCAACCGGTTTGCACGCTGTCATTCCATACTTCTCAAGCATATCCAACGCATATTGTCTTTGTATCATCCAAATTCCTGATAAAGTATTGACAATTTCAATTCCCAAGAAATATCTCAACTCACCAAGGTCCTTCATGTTGAATTCTCTCAACAAACTCTTCTTGACATGCAAAATTTGCTCAGCATGACTTCCAGTGAGAATCAAGTCATCAACATAGATAACAATAACGACGATCTCTCCATCAACATGCTTCAAAAATAATGAGTGATCAGCAGTAGACTGTTTAAATCCAATCTTCTTCAAGAATCTGGTTATCTTTTTACACCAAGCTCTAGATGCTTGCTTCAAACCATACAATGCTTTCTTCAACTTACACACATAATATGGAAACTCTGGATGTTGATAACCCTCTGGCTGTATCATATAAAATTCTTCTTCCAAGTCACCATTCAAGAATGCATTATCCACATCCATTTGCCGTAAATTCCAACCGAACATACTTGCCATTGCTATCACCAATCTGACTGTTGTCATCTTTGCAACTGGACTAAATGTCTCATCATAATCAAGACCTTTTGTTTGTGCATAACCTTTAGCAACAAGCCTCGCTTTGTATCTTTCCACACTACCATCTGACTTGCACTTGACTTTGTATACCCATTTTGAACCAATTGCTTTCTTTCCACTTGGCAAGCGAACCAAATCCCAAGTGTCATTCTTCACAAGAGCATCCATCTCATCATCCATAGCTGACTTCCATTCTGATTTTCCAATTGCCTCTTGAAAACATGTAGGCTCTTTATGTTGCACACGTGAAACCATGTATGCATAATGTGTACGCATGTAACCATTGTATGTCAATCTATCAACTGGATAACGCACCCTCTCTGATCTTCTCAATTGTGGTGCACTCTTCTCTTCAACTCTTGCATATGGGGGTACATATTTCTCAATATGTTTACTGCCAAGTGTCCTCAAATGTGGTAAATCATAATCTTCACTGAGGCTTTCATCTCCAGAACTCTCTTCAACCATTTTCTTCTTGCCTTTCTCGTCTTGCTTCTTATCTCGCAAACGACCGCTCCATGGGTTGACACTTCCTCTACTCTCCTCTGCCATATGTGGTCCTGAAATAGTTCTTGTTGATGGTCCTGGCTTATCAACAACATGATGCACATTCTCTTGCTCTTCATACTCATCTTCTATCATCACAGGCTTTGGTTTATACCATGGTTCATGCTCACAAAATCTGACATCTCTACTGACATAAACTTTTCTTATCGTAGGATCATAGCACTTGTAACCTTTCTTTTCAACTGGGTAGCCCAAGAATATACACTTCACTGCCTTTGGCTCCATCTTCTTTCTTGCTTCATTTGGCACATGAACATAGCAAACACATCCAAAAAATTTCATGTAGGAAACTGTTGGCTTGATCCCATAAAGTCTCTCATAAGGTGAAATTTCATGAATGGCAGTTGTTGGTGTTCGATTCATAATGTGTACTGCTGTATGAACTGCTTCAGCCCAATATGTTAATGGAATATTCATCTCATTCATCATGGCTCTTGAAATCTTTGCTATGACTCTATTCTTTCTCTCAGCAACTCCATTTTGTTGTGGTGTGTATTTGCAAGTAATCTGTCTTCTTATGCCTTGTTCACGTAATCTGTATGTAGGCATTTAATTTGACAACCATTCTCTTTCTCAACAATAACTTTGAACTTCAGAAATACCTCAAATGCCTCTGACTTTGCCTTTAGAAAGTAAACCCATGTCATTCTGCTATAATCATCCGTAAATGTGATAAAATATCGACAACCATTTGGTGTAGCATGATCACAAGGTCCCCAAATATCTGAATGAACAATTTCCAAAGGACTTTGTCTAATTCTCCCCCTCTTTGGAAATGGTAAACGAGATTGCTTTCCAAATTGACAAGCTTCACAAACATGATCAAAATTCAATCTGCCAAACTTTGGTAATCCACGTACAATTTGATTTGATTGCATATGCTTTAATCTTCTAAAATTGACATGACCAATACTCTTATGCCATAACTTTGTCCAATCATCTTGAGTGGATGATTTGTTTGCATACATACCACTGTGTAAACATGGATCTCCAGCTTCCAATGAGAACAAGCGACCTTTTTTTCTTCCACGTGCCAATATCTTGCCTGGTTTGCCTTTGTGAAACTCCTCTATGAAGCATCCATAACGATTAAAACGGACTTGCAACCCTTGATCTGTCATTTGTCCAACTGATGCTAAATTCTTTGTGATTGAAGGCACATATAGAACATCTCCCAATGTGTTGTATGTCCTGTCTTTTTCTAGCAATGGAACTGAACCAACATGTGTAATCCGATGCATAGTATCATCATCTGTAGCGACAAACTCATCCTCTTCTAACTTCTCTTTTCTGTCAAACCATTCACCATGATATGTCATATGATTTGTGGCACCACTATCTAAATACCAATCATCTGTATGATGTGGTTCCACCATGCTTCCAACAACATGCTCCATAGGAAATAAATGTCCACTCGACCTATTGTCATATATATTTTGATCACGAGGATTGTATCCAACAAAGTTTCCTCCATGTCGGCCATAACCTCGGCCTCTTCCACCACGATCACAGTTTTGATTTAGCCTTGTGTAACATTATCTTTCAAAGGGACCATAAATGCCACATCTGTTACAATATCCATCTCTTTGAGGATGTACAAATCGTCCACCTCCACGTCCACGAGCTCGAGCTCTCCCCCTGCCTCTTTGGCTATAATCATTGTAACTTTGACTTTGTTGGTTTTGCCATTGACCTCTTCCAACATTGTTTCCACGACCATAGTTTCCTCTTCCACCTCTATTGTTTCCACGACCTCTAGAGTAAAAAACCTGATCTCTAGAATTGTTATTTGATGTAGAAGGACCTGACTTGCCTAACTTCACCTCTTCTTGCAAACAAAGGTTTACTAACTCTTCAAAATCAGGCATGTGTCCTCGAACAGATATAGATGTATCCAATGACTTGTATTCCAGTCCCAAACCATTCAATGTCACTGAAACTAATTCATCATCTGGAACTTCAACATTAATGCTCGCAAGATCTTCCTGTATTTGCTTTATCTCTGTCACATAATCATATATGGATCTATTTCCTCGCCATACACAATGTAACCTTTGCTTCAAGTGAACTTTTCGTGGTTCTGTATTGGAGCTGTTCATTCTTGCTAGTATCTCCCATGCTTCCTTTGGAGATTGAGCCTTCTTCACATGTGGTATAAAGAAGTCACTAGTGCATAGTGAAATCCAATGCATCACTTTCCTTGAATTCTCGATCCACTTCTTGTAAGCTTCTACTCCTGATTGCCATGTTTTATGTGCTTCAACATTCTCTCTATTTGGTTCCAAACCAACCTCGGGACACTCTTGTTCACCTGTAATATAATCCCATAAACCTTTGCCCATGATAAAGTTCTCCATCTTGTAAGACCATATGCTGTAGTTCTCTCTGGTCAGCTTCTCTCCAACAATCTGTGTGACTTGAGTTGAACTTTCTGCCATCTTCACTCTCTCAATTTCTTCCAAAGGATTTTGACAAAATTTTGGCAGAGTTTCATTTGTATTTGGACAATATCTCAAGTGAAAATCTTAACCAAAGTGCTCATAAACACTGACAGAAAATCTCTCACTGCCAAGGGAAAATCCACTGACTCACTTTGCCACAAATTGACTCAGTACTATGTATAAATACTCTAAAACAATGTCCACATGGACCTGTATGCAAATGCAATCCATACGCTGTCCTGTACCACATATCCATACATCCACCTTCTTCCCATAGTCGTAAAAGACATATGAGGTCTTTCGCGGGGCTAGTCGGGGGTTCGCTCCAGTACCTAATCCACCTTGCCAAGGTACCAAAGCTCCCAAGGCAAGGCTTCAAAAAACCTCACTCGACCCTCACAAAGGCTGCAGTTTTCCAAAATACATTGACCGCATATCCATACATAACCACAAAGTACTCAATCTGACAATATAACCGCCTCAACTTCTTCCCACAACCTTTCTTACATAGGCGGCTGTCCATAACGGACCCACAACAACCAAAGAAAATCTTCTATAACACAATATCATGATGCAAAAGCTCTATGTCGCTCTCCAAAACCTGTGTAAATGCTGAATTCTTCACCTGTAACCTATAAATCTACTGCCGAGTGCAAAACTGGACATCTCGTATGCTTGTGTGAGCTGGCTGTTTGCTGCAGAAAATTGCAGATTTTGGAAAATTTGAGTATGCCAATGCGTTCGGAATGCCCAAAAACATAAAGATAGACTCCTGGATCACTGTATTCCGAGTTCGGGTGAGGGAGTTATGACCAAAAAGCCTCTCTTTTTTGTTGTTTTCCAGAGCTGCGGAAACCTGTGCATTGACTGTAGCTCCTTAAACTGAGCTTTGATACCACTTTGTACAGTGCGCAGGTGATGGAGAAGGTAGGATTAAAGAAGACTACACACACACACCAACACACATCGAGACACACACACACACAATCGTTACCCTACAGCAGCCATTCAACGAGCTGCTCTTCTCTTCTTCTCTTTTTGAACTATTATCCAAAGTATATTTACAACATAGTATAGCCAGTGTCTAGCCGCCCATAACACAATGGATATATTCTTTAACATCATATTCTTTAACAACTCACACATACACACTCACACACACACTCTTAATTCAGCTCAAAGGAGGCAAATTGCTGTTGTTTAGACTCAATGAAGCTCAGCCCAACACCAATGGGGAAAACAGTTTACACAGTATTGAGGAAATACACAAGATACAACCTCAAAGTTAAGCAGAGGCTTCACTCACCGGAGAAGATTACACAGAAAAACAACAGAAAATATGTGAGGAATTTGGCAAAATGGACAGAGCCATTGCGTCCGGAACGCCCAAAAACCCCACTCTACAATGTCACAGTGCTCAAATCTGACCTCGGATGAGCAGTTTCGGGGCAAAAAATGCTCCAAAAACAACAAAAACACACTTGCGGCTGTTCCTCCTCTCTTCTCCAAGTTTTTTTCTGGTCTTCTCTCCTTTTTTTCAGTTCCCACACTTAGCTTTATTAGTTGGGCACCCTTGGCCTTTTAGTTGACCTCAAACAGACCCCGAACAGGCCAAAAACTGACCCCGCAGTGCATAGTTGTCACCTTTTTGCATCATTCGCAAACATGGCACTCAACTTTTTCCAATAATGCGTCTCGCAACCACGTGAAGTGGCCCCAAAAAGTGGTCCTAATGATGAACTTTCTGCATAAGTATCACAAGAAAACACCCACGTCGTGTCCATACTTCTCCGCGTGCAAGTATTGGACCCGTTCGACCTCCTGACGCCACTCGATGCCATCTGACGCACCTGCTTACCTCATGTCGTCGGACCGCGGATAGCTTCCTCGAGAAGTTTTACGCACTACCAACTCCTCCTTATTGTAGAAAAAACACAGTGGTACTGGTCATAGTGAAAATCGATGCACTATGTACACCCTGTCCTACCCGTACACATGTGGACCCCACGTAACCACCTGGATCTGAAAAATGGGCAGTTCTTTATTTGATGCACCATGCATGTATATGTACATGTGCACAATCCCTTGATCCAAAAAACTCCTGACATAATTTGCCCATCCCCTAGCCTGCTAGATCATTTATGATAAGCAGCAGCAAAGAGAGATATGAGACTTGCCGCATCACAAGTCTCCTCATCCCTCACCAACACTGCTTGATCCACAGAGAGCTCATCTTGCTCCACCATCATCAATCTAGCATGATACAATTTAAGACGCAATCCATTTACCCTTGACTTATGTAGAACACCATCCAGGTTAGCCAGCTGATATGTGCCATTTGGAAAACACTCCACTACCTTGAAAGGGCCTTCCCACTTAATTTGAAACTTCTTTTGGAAGGTGTTGTCCAGCTTACTGTTGTAGCGCAAAACCAAGTCATGTTTCTTGATACCCTTACTTTTGACCTTTTCATTTATCTTTGCCAAAGACTTATCCTGCATCTGCCCATAATGCTCCAATGCGCTCATCCTATCCAACTGGACCTCTTGTAACTGCAAGAGCCTCTCTTTGAATGCATCACTAGGCGGCCCAAGCAACTTCTCTAACATCTTGACCGCAGGCAACTCTACGTCCACAGGCAATAGTGCTTCCTTTCCATACACCAAATGAAATGGAGTAAACCCTGTACCTTTCTTCACCGAAGTATGGTAAGCCCATAATGCACTAGGCTATTCCAAATCCCAATTCTTTCCTTGGTGCTCTGTCACTGTAGAAAGAATTTGTACCAACTCACCATTGAATCTTTGATCTAAGACATTACACTACGGGTAATAAGGAGTGGTATGCTGGTGCCTAATCTTCATCTTTGTGCATAAGAAGTCTAGCACTTTAGCTCTAAATCCTGGCCCCTTATCTAAAAGTATCTCTAATGGCACCCCAAACTTGCAACATATTTTATCATACACAAATTTTGCCACATCCTTTGTAGTGATCTATTTTACTGCTATAGCCTCTGCCCATCTAGAGAGATAATCCACTGCCATCAAGATATAGCTTTTGCCCCTGCTTGTGATAGGTAACGGGCCTATTGCATCAATCCCCCACTTTTCAAACATATCAAATGCCATAATGGTTTTTTGTAGCTTCTGCTTCAACACTCTTCCCAAATGCTTGAAACCTATTGCAAGACCTACACCAATGGTGAATATGCTTGTGCAAACTAGGCCATACATACCCCACTTGCAAAATCTTATGCAAGGTGATCTTTAGAGCAAAATGGCCACCACATGCGCCTTCATGATTCTCTTCCAACACTCTGTAAAGCTCCTCCCGCCAAGGTACACATCTCAACACGAGATCAATCCCTTTCATGTATAAGACATCACCAATCAATTTGTACCTATATGCTCTACGCACAAAGCCATACTTCTTAGACTTCTGAACCTCCTTTGGAATGATTCCTGTTAGCAAAAACTCCTCTTCTTGAGCCAAACTTTCCCGGCCATGATAAAGAGGTAAAGTGGTCCTCAACACAAATAGCTCCACAATCATGCCTTGAGCTGCTTCATGTGCCTTTCCATTTAGAGCACGTTCAATGTGTCTGATGATCCATGCTTCGAAATTTTTTAATAGGCCTTAAATTCTGAAGCACATTTCCTTAAATGAGGTGTTCTTGCTCTTCCACACACCTAGCACTTGCTTCACCACTAACAAGGCATCACCTTTTATGCTCAACCTTCGAACCCTATGCTTCAAACAAATGTGTAATCCGGCTTCCAGAGTAGCATAATCTGCCTCATTGTTACTATGAGCATCCAATTTGAACCCTCTCTTGCATACTAGCTTCCCCTCTAGATCATAAAGTGCTATACCCCCTGAGACTGCATCATGGCTCTTTCTGTATGAACCATCAAAGAACAACACATGTGCATTGCTAATCTGTGGCACTTCTTCAACTACCTTTCTCACCACCTCTTCCTTAACAATAAGAAGATTCTCCTTGTAGGCCAACAAATCAGCTAGGGTAGCCCTTGTGCTATCTTCCAATAGAGCTCAATTATCTATTTCTTCACCACATTTGACATGTTAGTACCATTAATTAACTGTGGCAAAAAGGCATAACTCGTCAAGAAAACCAAAGGCCGTGGTAGCAAGTAATGACGAAATCGTCGACAAGCAAATATTACACTGGCCATCACTAGCTCTACTTCCGAGAACTTTCTCTCCACTACCAACTTCACTCGGCTTGCACAATACACTGGCCTCATATAATGGCTGCCCTTCCCCTTTTGCAATAGCATGGCTCCAATGGCATCATCCCCTACTGATGGATTTACATAAAACACTTTCTCCCAATCAGGAGCCTGCATGGCTGACAACCCCCCTAACAACTCTTTCACCTCTTGAAACACTTCTTCACACTGTCATCCCATTGCAATGGATCATGCTTTGCCACTTGATGTAATGGATAAGGAAGCTACTAAGACAATGGAATAAACCGTGCCATGTACTTCACTTTGTGTATAAAAGTTGCCGATTTCTTCGTACTCGTAGGTGATGGAAGAAGAATAATAGACTTAACCTTATCTGGATCAGCCTCAATGCCATTTTTTGACACCATATGTCCCAATAACTTCACCCTTGGCTGTGCTAGATGACATTTATTTGGATTTAGTTGTCCTCCACATTCATCATATCGAGCCAATACCATTTGCAGCTTCTCATGGTGTTCAGCCCTACTGCTATAAACACAGAAGTCATCCATAAAAGCTTTAACACTATTACCAATGAATGGTTCCAACACCCAATTTGCTCTTTCTTGAGAGAAGGAAGGTCCATTTGACAACCCAAATGGGAACACTGTGTAGCAATAGCAGTCCCATGGCGTAATAAAAGTGGTCTTTGTGCGGTCCTTAAGAGCAATCTTCAATTAGAAATAGCCTGAAAAACCATCACAACTTGTCCACCTCTTCTCGCAAGGCTTCCATTTGCTCTTGACCCATCCTTCTTAGCCTTTTCCGCACTGGCTTACCACCGTCTTTCAGCTCTATGTGCATCTCTTTGCCCTTGAACCCTCTGATCTCTTCATATGAAGTAATGAACAAATCAGGAAAACTAGCCAGCATGTGCAAATATATATCCTTCTCCATAGCTGAGAGGTCTCCACTCATCTTTGACAACTCAACCTTGGTTTGCATCAGCCCTTCAATCACTTCATAAGGCCCTTCACTTTCATCTTCAACCTCATTCGCAAATGCAACTAAACCAAACTCCTGGATTTGTTTGTCCATCAAAAGAAATGCAACATTAGCATCCTCATCACTGCTAGTAGTGCTATCACTGTCCTCATCTGTCATCGTGGAAGAGTCTTCATCACTAGACTCATCCTCATTTTCATAAAGCTCCTCTAATCGTTTCCTTGTGTCCATATTATAAAGCTTCTTGGTACATGTCTTTCCATAGAGGCTAATCGTACCATGTCGCCAATCTTGAACAGCTCCTACTGCACGTAACCATGGTCTTCCCAGTATAATAGGATATGCTCCCAAACCTGCTGGCATCACATGAAAATCAACCACTACCTTTGCATCATATGCCTCCACTTCTAAGCTCTTTACAACACCCAAGAATTTTACTTTTTGATGGTTTTCCAATCTGATCCGAAAACCTGACACCCCAGTCACTGTGAGACCCATCTTCTCAAGGCATGAGTGTGTTATCACACATATTTGGGCCCCGCCATCAACATAGCCTTGTCCTAAATTTTTCCTTTTGTGCCACACATCTACTATTGGACAGATATCTAGTAGCTCGTCCATTGCCAACACCTTCACTGAACCTCTCTCTGGCTCTTTCTCCATTGGGTTAACCATCCTCTTCCACTGTCGCTTTAGCTTAGGCACCATCTCTATAAGCTGCCCAAAAGTAACATCTGCCTTCCTGCTTGTCAGATCCTCCTTCAAGTCATGGCGTAATTGCCCATCCCCTAGTGGAAAATCTGAAACATGAAACTTCCGACGAGCTCTCCTTTTTCTCTTGGCCTTGACATCCTCACCTTCATGACTCTTTCCCTTCTTCTTACTAGGACCTGGGACACTTCTTCCTTCCTTTTCCTATGTCCTCCTCTTCCCAATAGGCATCACTAGTGTATCCTCTAGCTTTGATGCCTTCTCTAAGGTAACCACACTTAAAACTTTTATCTTTCCCTTTTCCTCCTGGGTTAATCCACTGGTTCCTTTATCTCCCTTAATTTCAATGCCATAATCATTTGACCTAGTTAGCGCCTGTCTTGGCAATGGATACATGTCTCCCCCCATCCTTGGTGGCTTATCACATTGCGGGCTGATGTGGCCCAACTCTTCACAATTATAACATGTGGGCGTCTGCCTCCAGAACCTACCATTACGTTTTCCAACACCATTCCTAGGTCTTTCTTCACCTCCTGGGTGATTTGCAAACCTCCCTCAACCTCGATTATTTCCCACCTGACCTAGCATGTTTAGACTAAGATTCTTCATTAAATCTACCGCTTGCCTCATGTCTTGCCTTAGCCCATCATCTTGCACTGTTGTAGTGACCACTGTTGGCATAGCTTGAGGAGTAACAGCAACCACTGGTTCATGATGAACGCTTGGCATGCGACCTTGTAAAGAGTCAATAGGGTGAAATTCAGACCTTATGGGCAAAGACTCCACTCATCAAAAGTTATTAATGTTGGAATCGTTATTTAAGAAGCTATAGATGCTTTTATTGATAGTGGTATACGCGTTATGAGAGATATTAATAACGAAGCAACACAAAAACAAGCCAACCTATGTAAGATTCAGCTTGCCAAGTTTAAGTTTAAGTTCTTTGAGCTAACCAACTGGCTCATTTTCCTTAACTTCCACTCTTTGTTCCTGGCCACCTCTAGTGTATCTTCATATGTCCTAGGCTTCTTTAGCTCCATTCTCCAACGTATATTCTCCCAAAGACCAGCCAAAAACCTGTCCTTCTTCATCATGTCAGGCGGGGATACTTGTGGTGCTAAGGCCTTGCACATCCGCTCCCATACCAATGAGAACTTACGTATGTACGCATCTACTGGCTCACCTTCCTTTTGCACCAAACCTTGTACTTCTTGCCACACTTTGTCAGAATCTTCTATCTTCACAAACTTCACTTCCAACCCATGCCTTAGATTGTCCCAACTCAATCTTACAAGTGGATCCGCTGCACGCAACTCCTCTTCAAATGTTTTGGAACAGACTCGTGCATCACTCTTCAAACAAATATGGAGAAGATGTAACATCTGCGCAGGGTCATGAATTTGGTTGCTAATGCAGGCAACCTCTATCTTTTCCAAAAAATCTTCCACATCTTCATCACTTCTTCCATGAAACTCCGGATAAGAGAAATCCATGGCTACCCAAGTTACAATGCTTTGAGAACCCCTTTGAACACACCTGCAAGAACCCAAAACTTTTGACTACCCAATCCCCAGAAACTTCAATGGAGCTCAGCTTTAGATAAGGACAAACACATGCACATCAAATGAGTTCTCGTAGTTGATCATCGGAATTACAACAGGCAAATGACATTCCAGTATCTCCCTTAATCTTCTTGGCCCGAACATAAAGACTATACGCTACTAGAAAAAAATATTCATGGACACATGAGAATTTATCTGGATTCTCTAAGTTAAATGAAAAGGAGTGAACTGAGGTCCATTTTGATCATCCATTAAAGCCAACCATGAAGCTCCCAAGAAAGCACCCCTGTCTTATCCTCTGATTTTGCCAAAATTTCAGCTGCATAATAGCATAAATGGCTCACAAGACCAAAAAACCAGCCATTAGAACTTGGAAAAATTTTGATGGAGTTTCCCCAAAAGTAGAGCAGTGAGAACCCAAAATATAGACTGTATATGTATGCATAAACTGTCAACAATAGAACCCGAGCATCAAATAGGACTCACTAGTACATAGCCTATGGCGAGGTCACGAAAAGGGTGCTCCAGCCACCTGTATCACCGGAAGGATCTCCACATTTGAGAATCCCCCAGCTCAATAAAACCTCAGGCTATCGACCCTCACACGAAGGCTCATGCAAATCGCGTATAGTGAAGTCTCAGAAATGACTATCTTCCAGACCAAGTCTCAGAAATGACTATCTTCCAGACCAAGTCTCAGAAATGGCTGGGACTGCCAAATAAAACCAAATATGGCTTCACAAACGCGTACAATGGCAGTTTCCACAAGTAACGTAAAATCCAACAGACAATGCGCTCAAACAGGCGCCAAATGATGCATACCCACAACAACTGCAAGTGACATCAATGCTAGTATATAACTGTACTCCAGCTACATGTACCTGTGTGAATCACTTGTACCTATCCATGTCCCTGTAACCTATAACCTGTAATCTGTAATCTGTAGTCTGCAACCTATAATCCCGAATCTCGAAGCTTGAAGCTCAAAGCAGAAGGTACTCGAAGAAGATCCTCCGTGGGGGCGCCAAAAGAATGTGAGCGGGATGGAAACACACAAAACGCCTCTATAAAAACCCGACACACACTCTTGGGAAGATACACACACACACACACACTATGGGGCACCACTCGGCTTACACAACCAGCCTGGCCGAGACAGGAAACACATAGACGGAGTGAGAAGAGAGAGATTTCCCACTTGCCCACTCAACACTCACACACACATTCTCAATTCAGCTCAAAGGAGGTGAATTGATGTTTTTTAGACTCAATGAAGCTCAGCCCAACACCAATGGGGCAAATAGTTTACACAGTATTGAGGAAATACACAGGATACAACCTCAAAGTTAAGCAGAGGCTTCACTCACCAGAGAAGATTACACAAAAAAACAACAGAATATCTGTGGGGAATTTGGAAAAATGGACAGCTCCATTGCGTCCGGAACGCCCAAAAACCCCACCCTACAATGTCACAGTGCTCAAATCCGACCTTGGATGAGCAGTTTAGGGACAAAAAATGCACCAAAAACAGCAAAAACACACTTGCAGCTGTTCCTCCTCACTTTTCCACGGTTTTTTCTTGTCTTATCTCCTTTTTTTCAGTTCCCACACTTAGCTTTATTAGTTGGGCACCCTTGGCCTTTTAGTTGACCTCAAACGGACCCCGAACAGGCCAAAAATTGACCCTGCAGTGCATAGTTGTCACCTTTTTGCATCATTCGTACACCTGGCACTCATCTTTTTCCAATGATGCGTCTCGCAACCACATGAAGTGGCCCCAAAAAGTGGTCCTAATGATGACCTTTCTGCATAAGTATCACAAGAAAACACCCACGTCATGTCCATACTTCTCCGCGTGCAAGTATTGACCTCGTTCGACCTCCTGACGCCACTCGATGCCATCTGACGCACCTGCTTACCTCATGTCATCGGCCCGCGGATAGCTTCCTCGAGAAGTTTTACGCGCTACCAACTCCCTGGTATTGGTAATAGTGAAAAGCGATGCACTATGTACACCCTGTCCTACTTGTACACATGTGGGCCCCACATAACCACCCGGATCTGAAAAATGGGCAATTCTTTATTTGATGCACCATGCATGGGTATGTACATATACGCAATCCCTTGCTCCAAAAAACTCCTGACAACGGTTTGTGCTATATAGCACGTGTTGTTCCCACTCCGTTTCTCCTATTTTCGGACAGTTTTCACATTAGGTGTAGCATTTACCATGGCTGACAACAACAAAACAGTGATAGCCATTTTTCGGCTTTCCATAATTGCCATAGTAAGCTACCTCATCCTATCAAATGACTCAAACATTTTGGTTATCCCAACCATTTCACTGTACATAGGCGTTGTGAGCGGAATGGAAACACACACAACGCCTCTATAATGACCCGACACACACTCTTGGGATGATACACACACGTATTATGGGGCACCACTCGGCTTACACAACCAGCTTGGCCGAGACAAGAAACACACAGACGGAGTGAGAAGAGAGAGATTTCCCACTTGCCCACTCAATACTCACACATACACACTCACACACACACTCTCAATTCAGCTCAAAGGAGAAAAATTGATGTTGTTTAGACTCAATAAAGCTCAGCCCAACACCAATGGGGCAAATAGTTTACACAGTATTGAGAAAATACACCACATACAACCTCAAAGTTAAGTAGAGGCTTCACTCACCTGAGAAGATTACATAGAAAAACAGCAAAAAATCTATGAGGAATTTAGCAAAATGGACAGTGCCATTGCGTCTGGAACGGCCCAAAACCCCAGTCTACAATGTCAAAGTGCTGAAATCCGACCTCGGATGAGCAGTTTAGGGCCAAAAAATGCTCCAAAAACAGCAAAAACACACTTGCGATTGTTCCTCCTCTCTTCTCCACGTTTTTTCTGGTCTTCTCTCTTTTTTTTCAGTTCCCACACTTATCTTCATTAGTTGGGCACCCGTGGCCTTTTAGATGACCTCAAACGGACCTCGAACAGGCAAAAAACTGACCTCGCAGTGCATAGTTGTCACCTTTTTTCATCATCCGCACACCTGGCACTCATTTCTTCTCCATAATGCGTCTCGCAACCACGTGAAGTGGCCCCAACAAGTGGTCCTAATGATGAACTTTTTGCATAACTCTCACAAGAAAACACCCACATTGTGTCCGTATTCATCCACGTGCAAATATTGACCCCATTCGACCTCCTGACGCCACTCGATGCCATCTAACGCACCTGCTTACCTCATGTCGTCGGCCCGCGGATAGCTTCCTCGAGCATTTTTACGCTCTACCAACTCCTCCTTATTGTAGAAAAAATAGTGGTACTGGTAATAGTGAAAATCGATGCACTATGTACACCCTGTCCTACCCGTACACATGTGGGCCCCACGTAACCACCTGGCTCTGAAAAATGGGCAGTTCTTTATTTGATGCACCATGCATATATATGTACATATGCGCAATCCCTTGCTCCAAAAAACTCCTGACATAATTTGCCCATCCCCTAGCCTGCTAGATCATTCATGATCAGGAGCAGCAAAGAGAGATATGAGACTCGCCGCATCACAGGTCTCCTCATCCCTCACCAACACTGCTTGATCCACAGAGAGCTCATCTTGCTCCACCATCATCAATCTATCATGATACAATTATAGACGCAATCCATTTACCCTTTAACTTATGTAGAACACCATCCAGGTTAGCTAGCTGATATGTGCCATTTGGAAAACACTCCACTACCTTGAAAGGGCCTTCCCACTTAATTTGAAACTTCTTTTGGAAGGTGTTGTCCAGTTTACTGTTGTAGCACAAAACCAAGTCATGTTTCTTGATACCCTTACTTTTGACCTTTTCATTTATCTTTGCCAAAGCCTTATCCTGCATCTGCCCATAATGCTCCAATGCGCTCATCCTATCCAACTGGACCTCTTGTAACTGCAAGAGCCTCTCTTTGAATGCATCACTAGGCGGCCCAAGCAACTTCTCTAACATCTTGACCGCAGGCAACTCTACGTCCACAGGCAATAGTGCTTCCTTTCCATACACCAAATGAAATGGAGTAAACCCTGTACCTGTCTTCACCGAAGTACGATAAGCCCATAATGCACTAGGCAATTCCAAATCCCAATTCTTTCCTTGGTGCTCTGTGACTTTAGAAAGAATTTGTACCAACTCACCATTGAATCTTTCATTTAAGCCATTACACTGCGGGTAATAAGGAGTGGTATGCTGGTGTCTAATCTTCATCTTTGTGCATAAGAAGTCTAGCAGTTTAGCTCTAAGTCCTGGTCCCTTATCTGAAAGTAGCTCTAATGGCACCCCAAACTTGCAACATATTTCATCATACACAAATTTTTCCACATCCTTTGCATGAGTGATCTGTTTTACTGCTATAGCCTCTGCCCATCTAGAGAGATAGTCCACTGCTGTCAAGATATAGCTTTTGCCCCTGCTTGTGATAGATAACGGGCCTATTGCATCAATCCCCCACTTTTCAAACACATCAAACGCCATAATGGTTTTTCGTAGCTCTGGCTTCAACACTCTCTTCCCAAATGCTTGACACCTATTGCAAGACCTACACCAATGGTGAACATCCTTGTGCAAACTAGGCCATACATACCCCTCTTGCAAAATCTTATGCAAGGTGATCTTTAGAGCAAAATGGCCACCACATGCGCCAAGGTACACGTCTCAACAGGAGATCATCCCCTTTCATGTATAAGACATCACCAATAAATTTGTACCTGTATGCTCTACGCACAAAGCCATACTTCTTACACTTCTGAATCTCCTTTGGAATGATTCCTGTTAGCAAAAACTCCTCTTCTTGAGCCAAACTTTCCCGGCCATGATAAAGAGGTAAAGTGGTCCTCAACACAAATAGCTCCCCAATCATGCCTTGAGGAACTTCATGTGCCTCTCCATTTAGAGCACGTTCAAATGGAGAGGCACATGAAGTTCCTCAAGGCATGATTGGGGAGCTATTTGTGTTGAGGACCACTTTACCTCTTTATCATGGCCGGGAAAGTTTGGCTCAAGAAGAGGAGTTTTTGCTAACAGGAATCATTCCAAAGGAGATTCAGAAGTGTAAGAAGTATGGCTTTGTGCGTAGAGCATACAGGTACAAATTGATTGGTGATGTCTTATACATGAAAGGGGCTGATCTCCTGTTGAGACGTGTACCTTGGCACATGTGGTGGCCATTTTGCTCTAAAGATCACCTTGCATAAGATTTTGCAAGAGGGGTATGTATGGCCTAGTTTGCACAAGGATGTTCACCATTGGTGTAGGTCTTGCAATAGGTGTCAAGCATTTGGGAAGAGAGTGTTGAAGCCAGAGCTACGAAAAACCATTATGGCACATTTAGAACTTTTTTAATAGGCCTTGAATTCTGAAGCACTTTTCCTTCAATGAGGTGTTCTTGCTCTTCCACACACCCAGCACTTGCCTCACAACTAACAAGGCATCACCTTTTATGATCAACCTTCGAACCCCATGCTTCAAACATATGTGTAATCCGGCTTCCAGAGTAGCATATTCAGCCTCATTGTTACTATGAGCATCCAATTTGAACCCTCTCTTGCATACTAGCTTCCCCTCTGGATCATAAAGTGCTATACCCCCTGAAGCTGCATCATGGCTCTTTCTTTATGAACCATCAAAGAACAACACATGTGCATTGCTGATCTGTGGCACTTCTTCAACTACCTTTCTCACCACCTCTTCCTTAACAATAAGGGGATTCTCCTTGTAGGTCAACAAATCAGCTAGGGTAGCCCTTGTACTATCTTCCACTAGAAAAGAGAACTCAAACTCTTGCAGCTCAAATACCCATTTCTTCACCACATTTGACATGTTAGTACCATTAATTAACTGTGGCAAAAAGGCATAACTCGTCAAGAAGACAAAAGGCCGTGGTAGCAAGTAATGATGAAATCGTCGACAAGCAAATATTACACTGGCCATCACTAGCTCTACTTCTGAGAACTTTCTCTCCGCTACGAGCTTCACTCGGCTTGCACAACACACTGGCCTCATATAATGGCTGTCCTTCCCCTTTTTCAATAGCATGGCTCCAATGGCATCATCCCCTACTGATGGATTTACATAAAACACTTTCTCCCAATCAGGAGCCTGCATGGCTGACAACCCCCCTAACACCTCTTTCACCTCTTGAAACACTTCTTCACACTTGTCATCCCATTGCAATGGATCATGCTTTGCCACTTGCTGTAATGGATAAAGAAGCTGCGAAGACAATGGAATAAACCGTGCCATGTACTTCACTTTGTGTATAAAAGTTGTCGATTTCTTCGTACTCGTATGTGATGGAAGAAGAATAATAGACTTAACCTTATCTGGATCAGCCTCAATGCCATTTTTTGACACCATATGGCCCAATAACTTCACCCTTGGCTGTGCTAGATGACATTTATTTGGATTTAGTTGTCCTCTACATTCATCATATCGAGCCAATACCATTTGCAGCTTCTCATGGTGTTCAACCCTACTACTATCAACACAGAAGTCATCCATAAAATCTTTAACACAACTACCAATGAATGGTTCCAACACCAAATTTGCTCTCTCTTGATAGAAGGAAGGTCCATTTTACAACCCAAATGGCAATACTGTGTAGCAATAGCAGCCCCATGGCGTAATAAAAGTGGTCTTTGTGCGGTCTTTAAGAGAAATCTTCAATTGAAAATAGCCTGAAAAACCATCACACACACTCTACCTCTCATAACCTGCCACTGAATCCAAGATCTGATCGATGAATGGAAGAGGATATGGTTTCTTCTTAGTGGCTGCGTTTAAGGGTTTAAAATCTACACAAATTCTCCACTTCCCATCCTTCTTTGGACTGACTACAACTGGACTCACCCATTCTGTGGTCTCCACAGGGACTATGAACCCTGCCTTCAACAACTTGTCCACCTCTTCTTGCAAGGCTTCCATTTGCTCTTGTCCCATCCTTCTTAGCCTTTGCCACACTGGCTTAGCACCTTCTTTCCGCTCTATATGCATCTCTTCACCCTTGAACCCTCTGATCTCTTCATATGAAGTAATGAACAAATCAGGAAAACTAACCAGCATGTGAAAATATATCTCCTTCTCCATAGCTGAGAGGTCTCTGCTGATCATTTGTGTCATCAATTCCTGCTTCTTCGACAACTCAACCTTGGTTTGCATCAACCCTTCAATCACTTCATAAGGACCTTCACTTTCATCTTCAACCTCATTCACAAATGTAACTAAACCAAACTCCTGGATTTCTTTGTCCATCAAAAGACATGCAACATCAGCATCCTCATCACTGCTGGTAGTGCTATCATTTTCCTCATCTGTCACCGTGGAAGAGTCTTCATCACTAGACTCATCCTCATCTTCATAAAGCTCCTCTAATCGTTTCCTTGTGTCCATATTATAAAGATTCTTGGTACCTGTCTTTCCATAGAGGCTAATCGTACCATGTCGCCAATCTTGAACAGCTCCCACTGCACGTAACCATGGTCTGCCCAGTATAATAGGATATGCTCCCAACCCTACTGGCATCACATGAAAATCAACCACTACCTTTGCATCATATGCCTCCACTTCTAAGCTCTTTACAACACCCAAGAATTTTATTTTTTGATGGTTTTCCAATCTGATCCGAAAACCTGACACCCCAGCCATTGTGAGACCCATCTTCTCAACACATGAGTGTGTTATCACACATATTTGGGCCCCGCCATCAACATAGCATTGTCCTAAATTTTTCCTTTTGTGCCACACATATACTATTGGACAGATATCTGGTAGCTCGTCCATTGCCAACACCTTCACTGAATCTCTCTCTGGCTCTTTCTCCATTGGGTTAACCATCCTCTCCCACTGTCGCTTTAGCTTAGGCACCATCTCTATAAGCTGCCCAAAAGTTACATCTGCCTTCCTGCTTGTCAGATCCTCCTTCAAGTCATGGCTTAATTGCCCATCCCCTAGTGGAAAATCTGAAACATGAAACTTCCGACGAGCTCTCCTTTTTCTCTTGGCCTTGACATCCTCACCTTCATGACTCTTTCCCTTCTTCTTACTAGGACCTGGGACACTTCTTCCTTCCTTGTCCTCTGTCCTCCTCTTCCCAATAGGCATCACTAATGTATCCTCTAGCTTTGATTCCTTCTCTAAGGTAACCACACTTAACACTTTTGTCTTTCCCTTTTCCTCCTCGGGCAGTCCATTGGTTCCTTCGTCTCCCTTAATTTCGATGCCATAATCATGCGACCTAGTTAGCACCTATTTTGGCAATGGATACATGTCTCCCCCCATCCTTGGTGGCTTATCACATTGCGGGCTGATGTGACCCAACTCTCCACAATTGTAACATGTGGGCGTCTACCTCCAAAACATACCATTGCTTTGTCCAACACCATTTCTAGGCCTTTTTTCACCTCCTGGCTGAATTGCAAACCTCCCTCGACCTCGATTATTTCCCACTTGAAGTGCGACGCGAGAGAGAGTGCGAGAAGAAGAGCACGATGATATGGTGAACTCGCTCTACTGTAATGTGTAGAGAATAGTGAGTTCTTATTAGGTTTATGCAAAAGAATATGTGTACATACCTGGCGGCCCGTCCACTTACCTGGGTGACCACATTGGGCTTTATACCCCAACAGTATGGAGTCAGCACATTCAGCCAACACACCTTGTCTTGTGAGCTCTACGAAGAATACTTCTGATAATGGCGGTCAACTTGTCACAAATCAACCTTATGCTAACTTGATTGGATGTCTTCAGTTTGTTGGCATGAATACTCTTCCTGATATTCTTTTTGTTGCTAATTATCTTGGACAACATCTTGCACGTCCTTCTCTTAAGCATTGGTTTGCAGCAAAGTGTGTATTGAGATACTCGAAAGGCACTACACATTTTGGTTTGGTCTATCGTCGACAACTCCTGCAAAATGTTTTTGGGTAGAGAGGGTTGGGAACTAATGTTGCATGTACTGCAGCATAAGAAAACATGCCCTCTCTGCCCAAAGGAAGACCGCACTCCACCTACAAGCTGACGCTAAAGAGCGAGTGTATGGCAATTAGAAAAATTGTAAGAATAACATAACTTGTTAACATGATTAAAACATGAGTCGAAAACTGTAAAACCATAAACATAACCTGTGTGCCATACCATAACCATAACCATCACACGATTTCTATACCATCATAGCAAAACCATAACCATAACCATCACCTGAACCAAAACCATAACCATAACCTTGCAATCCCATAAACATAACCATAACCATAGCACGATTGCTATATCATCATAGCAAAACCATAACCATCACCTGAACCAAGACCAAAACCAAAACCATAACCTTGCACAACCATAACCATAACCATAACCATAACCATAGCAAAACCATAGCAAAACCATAACCATAGCATGATTGCCAAAAATCATAACCATAAACCATAAACATAAGTGATTGTCAAACCTTAACCATAAACATAAGTACTGCAAAACTCTACATATGCACGAGGTCTCTGAGTGAAAAGCCCTCATGGTGATGCCTCCCAATCGACGTCCTCTCCCTCCTCCTCTAGTTGGGTCAAAAGGGCCACAAGTCCATGCTTGTACCCATATTGTCAATAGCATTTAAGCGTGCTGCATTGATGTTGTCTTCTCTTGTCTCTTTTGAATTGATCTAGCGTACCAACTCACTGATTTTGTAGAATGTTCTTCTAATGTCATCTGTCAAACAACCCTTTATGGCAATTGGTAAGATGAACTGTAAAAATTTGTGTCAATCGTGGGGCTTAAGACCACTGAGATTGTCATCTCTCGTAAAAGCCGTTTTCAAACATCGCATGCACCCTGTGGGAGTCTTGAATGAAGATATAGTTTTCTTCACTTGTTGCTCTTCTTCACGACTCAGGACCCATGGACCTTTTGGTATATACCACTTTCCATTGGGTTTAAGTCGAGGCCACATTTATGGCATTCGACCCACAGCCTGTAGGTCATCTCTTTGGGCCTTGCTCTCCCTTTTTCTAGTGATGGTCTTCCAGATGATCTCCCTCACATTCGTGAAGATGTGCATTGGGTTGAGCAAATGATTAATCAGCAGGTCACTCCAATACGAGAGATCATGGAAAATAGAAAGTCTTTTCATTCCAGGTGGCATCCAATCTCCCCTCTCCAGCCACATGTTTTTCCAATCGCTTGCTTTCAGCGGATGCATATCATGTTTTCTTATGTTTAGTCCATGTAGCTCATGTCCTTTAGGAAAAAAATTATCATGCTCCTCGTAAACTGTCTTGCTCAAATGCTCAAAGCGGCAGAAGGCAAGTCGAGGAACACATTTCGGACATGAATGATTGCTCGAGTAACTCAAGCCTGAAACATCACATATTAATATTTAAAAGCGTTGAGATAGCCATGAATCACATGCGGGTTACCTGAGCACTCACCGAAACCTAGCCAATCGTGCATAGTCCACGTGAGAATGCCTTGCACATGTACATTCCATCGTATGATTGGTTGGGACATATCAACCACATCGATTCCTGTCCACAAGATTTGGAGCTCTTCTATAAGTGGTGCTAGATAGACGTCCATGTTCTTTGCTTTGTACTTTCCTGGGACAATCAATGACAACAATAGATGGCCCTTCTTGATAGCGAGCCATGGTGGAAAATTTTAATTGACGAGACAAATAGGCCATGTGTTCCATGAAGAAATCCAAATCCGAATGGGTTTACTCCGTCCATCGCCAAACCAAAGAGGATACATTGAGGTTCGTTCTTAAATGTAGGCCAACCTTCCTCTATGTGCTTCTATGCACGAGAGTCAGTAGGTACCCGCATAACATCATCTCTTGATCTAGTATTTCAGTGCCATGTCATCAAAGCAACTATGGACTTGCACCTGAACATGCTCTTTATTCTTGGAATGATAGGAAAGTGTCGAAGGACCTCTGCTAGGATAAATTTTCCCTGTGTGTCCTCCCTGTACCTGTTTGATCCACAATTGGGACACTATTCCAAGTTTGCATACTCATTGCGAAAAAGTATACAATCATTAGGGCATGCATGTTTTTTTTGATAATCCAAGCCCAAATTAGTAAGAAGTGTTTTAGCGGCTCGACGGGTAGGGGCATGTGATTCCCTTCTGGCAAGATTTGCTCATTCAGCAACCTGACGTTATATGAACAAGTCAGCCCTTTGATCACTTTATATGAACTGTAATTTGCACTTTACCATGCTTAGGATAAATATGTTTACATGAAATCTATGTGAGGACTGAGGCATCAGACCAACCGTAGACAGACTGCAAATTAAGCATTGCCAATGCGGTACGGAGAACTGAGATTTTTGCACCAGTGTAGATTGGCATGCGTGTAAGACTTTGCATTATGTTTCCCTCCTCATCGTTGCTATCATGCTGTCAATATGAACGGGATGGTTGAGTTTGGTCCGCAGTACTGCGTTCAATGTTGTCGCCTTCTATGTTGGAATCCATGTCAAAGAACGCGTCAAACATCTGCTCCATCTCTACTTCTTCAAATGCCGCTTCAGGTATTGGTTGGGAAGACTTAGTCGATGGCCGCTCGTTTTAAAATATTCTTCTCTAGGATGAAGTTGGAGAAATATCTACTTGTGGACTTTGACCTTCAATCTCTCGACCATGAGATCGATAACACAGGTCTTGTACTTGCTCTATCGGAAAGAGATCGTGATTGCATATGTGTTGGTCACAGATTTTTCATTTTCAAAAGATCTGATGCTTGCAATGCGCACAAGGACACACCATCCTATAGTCCATACTTTATCTACAATGATGCAAAAAATAATTAAAACACTCTAGTTGTTATAACTACAAGCTTTAACAACCTCACATTCTCTAGCCAGGCCCAATCTCCGCAAACCTCGGTCTAGAGGTGCACGGAGATTAGGACCACATGGTAATAATCTCGTCTTTATTGGTCCATGACTATGTATTAAAGTTCTTGAAGTCTCTGCATGTGCACTTTTGAAGTTTGATTGCATTTTTTCAACTATTTTTTGCTAGCTCTAACAACCTCACATTCTTTAGCCAGGCCCGATCCCCACACTCCTCGGTCTAGAGGTGCACGGAGATTAGGACCACAGGGTAATAATCTTGTCTTTATTGGTCAATGATTATATAGTAAGGTTCTTTCAGTCTGTGTGCACTTTGAAGTTCGATTGCGTTTTTTCTACTATTAATTTGACGCTAACTCTAACCTAACCTTAAATCTAACCTAACCTATAACATAACCCTAACCTAATTTATAACCTAAACCTAACCCATAACCTAACCTAGCTAACCAAAGTCCATTTGTGTTTTTAGAAGTACACGAGTCATCTTCGAAGTTCGATTGCATTTTTTCTACTATTAATTTGACTATAGCTCTAACCTAACCTATAATCATTATGCTTAACCTTTAATCTAACCTTACGTAAAACGTATACCTAACTTAACTTAATGTATACAACCTAACTTATAATATCTACTAACCTATAACCTAACCTAACAGATATCCGTTTGCATTTTTAGAAGTACACGAGTCATCCTCGAAGTCCGATTGCATTTTTACTACTATTAATTTGACACTAGGTCTAACCTAACCTATAATCATTATGCCTAACCTATAATATAATCTAAATTAATGTAAGAACTATACCTAACGTAACTTAATGTAACCTATCTTATAACATCTACCTAACCTAACCAAAGTCCATTTGCGTTTTTAGAAGTACACGAGTCACTTCGAAGTCCGATTGCGTTTTTGGAAGTACACGCGTCATATTCAAAGTCCGTTTGTATTTTCTTGACTATTATGCCATCGATAGCTCTAACCTAACCTAACATATAACCTAAAGCTAACATAAAAACAACACGATGGTGAGGCATTTAGCAAAACGACAAGCCGTAGATCTTGCTCACAATGCATATGTGATGTGGGCAAACTCTATGGCTTGCCAATTTGGCAAACGGCTCACCGTTGTGCTGTTGTTAGGGTTGCGAAGCCATTTTATGGCCTAAAAACCTCTTGCGGACACATAAACAACACCATGGCGAGCCGTTGGCAATATGGCAAGCCATAGAGCTTGCCCACAATGCATACACCTTGTGGGCAATCTTTATGGCTTGTCGTATTGCCAAACGGATCACCATTGTGTTGCTTTTAGGGGCACGAGGTAATTTTAGGGGCACGAGGTAATTTTAGCGCTTGAAAATCGCTTGCAATCATATAGACAACACCATGGCGAGCCGTTTGGCAATATGACAACCCACAAAGCTTGCCCACAATGCATATGTATTGTAAGAAAGATCTACGGCTTTCTGTATTGCCAAACGGCTTGCCATGGTGCTATTTTAGGACTTGAAATCCACTCACGGACATATAAACAACACAATGGCGAGCCGTTTGCAATATGGAAAGCCATAGAGCTTGCCCACAATGCATATGTGTTGTGGGTAAGATTTATAGATTGCCGTATTGACGAACGGAATGCCATTGTGTTGTTTTTAATATGCGTTGTGGGTAAGCTCTATAGCTTGCCGTATTGTCGAACGTAGCTTAACCTAACTTAACCTAATGTAGCTTTACCTAACATAACCTAACGTAACTTAACCTAACCTAACATATAAGATAACCTAACTTAACTTAATGTAGCTTAACCTAACCTAACCTAATATAAGTTAATCTAATGTAGCTTAACTTAATCTAACCTAACGTATAAGATAAGATAACCGAACCTAATGTATAACCTAACATAACAACGTAGCTTAACTTAGCATAACATAACCTAATCTAACTTAACTTATAACTTAAACTTAACCTAAAACATAAACCCCATCAACTAAATAATTTGAAAAACGACATACTTCAATAAAAAATTTCTTCAAAACAAGATTTTTTCATAAACTTAAACAAAATTTTTCCATAATTTAAAATGAAATTTCACATAACAAATCCTAATTTCTTTTAAAGCATGAAGTTTTTTTAAAAAATATACAAAGTAATTCAAATAAATTTAATATGCATTTAAAGGTTTGAGCACTCACATTAGTCCTATTTGAGCATGAAAGTTGTCGCCTAAGTCCTAGAATCTGCAAAAACGTACACACAAACACAAACACAAACACAAAGTTAAACCCTAAACCCTAAATCCACAAGAAAACATGAAAATAATCTTACCTTAGTGTTATGCGCTAACCTACTAGCAAGATTAACACCTCCGATGGCGTGTATCACTGCAGATCTATCAGAGAGGGTGAAGCGGAGAGCTTGAGATGTGGTGCAAGAAGTAGTAGAAATGCGCAGAGAAAGCCCGTGGTTTCAGTTTTTGCAGGTACCGATGGTAGAGTTGTCGGTATAGGCATCGAAACAGTCAATGGAAGGGGCATTGGAATGCGCATTTACACTGGCGTCGGAAGACCTGCTGAAATAGGCGTCGAAATTTTGAAAATGAATTTTTTTTTATAAACTTGGCTCCCTCCATAAATACACACATATATACCGATGCCCGCCAGTGATGCCGGTAATGTGGCACTGGAATTCAAGTGACCTCTTGAAGTGATGCTCCAATGCTTAAGCTTGCCATCTTCTACATCTTCACTATTATGCTATTATGTATGCTAAGAAAGGAGAGTGATGATAAGTGAGGAATTAACTTTTTCTCGTATGTTACTTCTTCTTCCTCTTCCCTACCCTCATTCCTCGCTAGCTCTCTCCATCTTTGAAGGTGTTTGAGGCCTTGGACTGAGGCCGGGGATGGTTAATGCTTTCTAAAAAGTCTATGTTATGCTTGTGATGCATGAAGCTTTCCATCTTCATTGCATCACCTAGGTCACAAGGAACACAAAGATTGTATTGTACCAAGTCTCTCTTGATGGGAGAATCTAGAATACAAAAGTCTACTGGAGGGAGGACCGTCTCCACATAAATCCGGCTCTCAACTGTTGTTATGTTCATTAAACCCTCTCTCTTGCAAAAGTATTGTTCATGCCAAGTTAATTAAGTACTATGGTTATGTTGCTATCGCTAATTAAGTTCACCCTCTATGTTCTCAAAGAAGTCTCATAAAAATGCTCACTCTAATTCTCTTAATTCCTCTATTCGTAAAGTTTATAGGCCATTTTAATTACAATACCCACCAAGAATATCTTAACACTAGAATGGTAACCTAACAGGACATAAAAGTGTCCTTTCAGGGTTTTGGAAAAAAATTCCAAAACCATCGTAGATCCACTCATTTTGAAAAATCCTTTCATGAGCTTATAGTTCAATAACTACTACATATGGAAAAAATGAGAAACTTGTAATTTTTCTCATCGCTTGGTCACTACAAGCCTCCAAAGTTGATGGACCAATGCATTTTTCCCAAAACAACAATTTCTTACGGTTGATTGCATATAAATAAGAGTGGAGATTTTTGTAGGACATGAGATAAAATGCCCCCTTAACTTCAATAGGTTGGTGACCAAAACATATGGTTGCTTTTACCTCACCAATTGTTTTTTGGGCAAAAAAAATAGGTACAAAAAAGTTGCATTTTTGCCATTCTGTGGACCTATCATCAAAGTTTCTATAGTCACGCTCAATACAAATACTATATACATGTTTTCTTAGTTCCCTTTGGGCCTTTGGATTCAAAAGGATCCATGGATCATGTCAAAAGGATAATGGATCTCTTACAATTGGAACCTTGGGGGCAATGATAAAGTGCTAAATACAGCAAACATGAAAAAACTAGGTTTAGCATTATGACCTCTAAAAAACTAGGTTTAGCATTATGACCTCTAGAAACCGATAGAAACTACTCAATATCTAGCCAAGTTTGTAGTCTATAGATATGGTCACTACCTACAAAATACACACAATTGGCCTAAGAAACTAGCAATATTGAGAAAGTTATACTTGCTACTCTAAAATGTATCGTATTCTTTAGCAATCAAAAAACTCAACCATCATCATATACTATGCTATATAGCATATTAGGTCCCCCAAAACTCAAGGAAGATTAGATTTATGTTATACATTACACTTTCACAATCAAAATTGAATTTGGATATCAAGAAAGCCACAAAAGAAATCATAAAAGTGCTAATTTTGGCCAAAAAACAAGATTATGCAATTCTTGTAAATTGGTCATAACTTTCAATTTTAACACTTAGCTCTCCCTACAAGCATCAAAACATGTTGAGAACTATGAAGGCCTAACCTCTAGCCATCTAAACCTCACAAACATGAAGTTTAGAGTGGTATAGTTGCCAAAAATTGAAAAAAAGCCAAAAACACGACCCGTTTTTTCACACAGTTTAGGTTCAAAAATGTTGTGCAAGAGTAAGGTTAATGGTGAGATCGATACTCAAAAAAAAATGCTAAGTTTTTTTCAGCTCATAAGGCAACTTTGTGGATATATAGCACCTAGAAATTCATTTTCATACTCTTCAAATAATTCAAGCAAAATGGTCACTTAACAGGACACAAAAGTGTCCAAGGACATAAAAGTGTCATGTTACCATTCTAGTGTTAGTAGGTTCAATGTGCTTCCCATCCTAAGGACCCTCATCCACTCTAGAGATGCAATCCACTTGATAAAAATGGCTAAAATCAATGAACCTTGTGAGGATTGATGCAGCTGCTTGTGAATTCTATCTAATAATCACATGCTCATCTTGGTCTAAATCACCCTTCAATTCCCCAAAATGTCTCAACAAGCTCAAGGATGTTTGATTTGTGTGATGAAGTGGCTAGAGAAGGTTTGAAATTATTTTAAGGAAAACGCAAGCCACAATTAGAAAAGACCCAACAAAATATTCTTTTGTAAGTTTAAAGGTAAAAAACTATGATGTAAAGGGAAAGAAATAATGTTTCTCTTTTGTGTGATAGAACCAACAGGCACGAATTGGGAATAGACTAGCAAGGAAGAAGAGACACCCAAAATTTGAATGTTGTCTTTTATCCCGTTACAAAAATTAGATATTTTGTAACCTCTTTAATCTTTGGCATTTAGGCACAAATCAACAAAACGAGTCTGCTTGAAGTGAATGGGTTGTGATTGCATGTTTGATAGAAACTAGGATAATTGCCAACAATTTGCTATTCAACATCGAAGCTAATATTTTGATACATAGGTAATCTCTTTTCTTTTCAAAGAATTCTATTTTCTATAGATACTTATATAGAGATTTGCTAATCAACTTCTAGGTCATGAAGACATCACTATGAGAAATGGTTCATTCAAGTTTGTGTGCAAATTTTGTTTTGATTTTGAAATTGAAAGAATCGAGTAGCATTGTAGATCATGAAGACATCACTATAAGACATGGTTCATTCAAGTTTGTCTGCAAATTTTGTTTTGATTTTGAAATTGAAAGAATCGAAATGCTACTTGATCAACTTTGTTTTATTTGGGTGCTATCTTTCAAATATTTACATTTTGAAGAAAAATACAAGTTCACATACTTCATCTTGTCACAATGGATAAAAATGGGTGAGTGAAGTGTTCAAAAATATTTTTGCAATCATACAATTAAAAACATAATGACCAGGCATACCGAGATAGGATCAAGAATATCTTAATAGGTCCAAAGAACCTTGTCAAGTTGGGTGCACTATTTATTAATTCTAATTATCACATGCTCACCTTGTTCGAAACCATCTACAATTCCCAAAATATCTCAACAAGCTTAAGGATGTTTGATTTGTGTGATCATAAACTGGCTAGAGAAGGAGATCCAAAATTATTTTAATAAAGCAAAAGCAAAGGTTCCAAAATTAGGAAAGACCCAACAAAGGATTTCTTTTGTAATTAGCTCTAAGATTGAAACTAATGATGTGAAAGGAATGAAATAATGCTCCTCTTTTGTGTGGTAGAACTAGCAAGGACAATTGGGTATAGACTAGCAAGGAAGCAGAGTCACTCAAAACTCTTGAATGTTATCTTTTATCCCGTTATAATATAAGATATTTTGCAATCTCTGCAATCTTTTAAATCTAGGCACAAATCATCGAGATGGGCCCATGAATAGTGTGAATTTGAAAGAGATCTAACCTTGAAGTAAATGGGTTGTGATTGCATGTTTGCTAGCAACTAGGATAGCCACCAAGAATATACTAGAGCCAACATTGAAGCTAACCTATTGGTGCATAGTCATTCTCTTTTATTATCAGAGCATGCTATTTTCTATAAACAAATATAAAATATTTTTCTAGTCGATTTAGTGATCATGAAGACATCACTATGAGAAATGGTTCATTCAAGTTTGTGTGAAAATTTTGTATTGATTTCAAAATGGCATTGTATGTACTAAGGAGTATGGGTGGTGGATGCGAGAAAGTCATCAAAAGACCTATATATACGTTCAAATGGCATTGTATGTGCTAAGGAGTATGGGTGGACTCATATACACGTTCAAAGATGTTTGATTTGTGTGAAGTGGTTAGAGAAGGAGATCCAAAATTATTTTATGAAATAAAAAATCCACAATTACAAAAGACCCGACAAAAGATTTCTTTTGTAAGTTCTAAAGCGAATATTTTTTAGGTAAAGGGAATTAGAGAATGCTTCTCTTTTGTGTGGTAGAACTAGCAAGGCCTCATTGGCAATAGACTAGCAAGGGATAAGAGAAAAGGTAACTCGAACTCTTGAATGTTATCTTTTATCCTATTATAAAATAATATATATTGCAACCTCTGTAATCTTTTGAATCTAGTGAGAAATCAATGACACAAGCCTATGATTAGTATTAATTTGAAAGAGATCTAACCTTTAAATAAATGGATTGTGATTGCATTTTTTATAGCAACTAGGATAGCCACCATCAATATGCTAGAACCAACATTGAAGCTAATCTACTACTACGTAGTCAATTGATTTTTTACCATGAAGACATCACTATGAGAAATGGTTCATTCAAGTTTGTGTGCAAATTTTGTTTTGATTTTGAAATGGCTAAAATCAAAGAACCTTGTCAAGTTGGATGCAACTACTCATGAATTCAACTAATCACATCCTTGTGAAATTAATATTATACGTATATATATATTAAGGTTTTCAATTTTAATTTGGAGGATGGTGTTCGTACACTTCTCTTGCTCACACGATCTTTGCTATGGAAGTCATGTAAAACTCACCACGTATTTTGTCAGACATTAATAGCACAACCACATAGCAGAGGCAATTTTTGATGTTGAAAAACATTTCAAGGTTATGAGTGGAAGCTGAGCAAAGCAAGTAGTTTGAATGATGTCAGATCCATGAATATGATCTACTGGTATTGCATGTGTTGAGAAATATGGATGGACTCATATGCACGTGCTAAAAAGCAAATGGCCGACAAAATGTATTGAAACTCTCCATTGTGAAGATACATGTTATGGATTTACATGGAAAAAAGGTAGCTTCCGAAAGACGGAGAGCATGATGCTCCAAAAAGATCATGTGACCAGGAGGGGATGCTTTAGTCTAGCATGGCTTGTTGATGACAGGTCCACACAATTGTGCATTCCCAGGAAGCTATTAATGGGAACATAAAAATATCGGTAAGAACAGAAATCTTGTTTCCTCAATGGAAAGAGAGAGAGAGAGAGAGAGAGAGAGAGAGAGAGAGAGAGAGAGAGAGAGAGAGAGAGAGAGAGAGAGAGAGAGAGAGAGGTGATACCTATAACTAGTAAACCTTGAGAAGGAGCCTCCAGTAGGAATAGGCCCTGACAGGTCGTTGGAATACAATTGCCTGCACACATCAAACGACACATCAACTTGATAGGAGAGTGTGTGTGATGATTGACTCATGCACTGCAACCTTGACTTTTGAATGCAGCTATGGGGGGGAAGTTGATCTCCTCAGCTTAGCTTAAGGAGGCCCTTTAATTATTACCAGGGAGGCTAGATGTTAAGCGACATGATGGGTGTTGCCAACAAGGTAGTGTTGAATACTCACAGGACATTGAGGTAGGAAAGAAGGGTGAGTTCAGGGGGGATTGGACCTGTGAGAAAGTTTTTGGAAAGGTGGCTGCAATATAGTGAGAAATGAACGACAACATCAGCTCTCTCTCTCTCTCTCTCTCTCTCTCTCTCTCTCTCTCTCTCTCTCTCTCTCTCTCTCTCTCTCTCTCTCTCTCTCTCTCTCTCTCTCTCTCTCTCCAAGAAATCAACCCTAAAGAAAGATCCAATTATGTATAGCTCTTCCAAGAAATGGAGCTCAGCCAAGCGGCAGGAGATGGATCCGGAGAGACCATAGTCATAAAGATATCTGCGGCAAGGAGAACGTCGTGCAGCGGGGACGACGTTAGAGATGAGAGAGAAAGGCACCATATATATTGCCAATCAGAATCTTATACACAGGTGACAGAACATGTATACGTACATGAGCCTCACTTTGTTGTCAGCATTGCAAAAGACGCTCACCTAGGCGCAGGGGTCAATGTCAGTGGGATCCCAGGTGTGGAGGGCGCTCTGCGGGTCTTGCAGGCCACTTTTGAATGCGAGGAGAGCCTTAACTGCAGGCGCGGATAAATTAGAGAGATGAGCACCTGCATCAAGGTATAATTAGGCAATGCATGAAGGTATAATTACCTTCGGGTAGCTGAAACTGCGCAGAAACGCCAATAATGGAGCGGCCGCCCAACAAGAGTACCTGTGCCAGAATGAGGCAGACTGCGTTAAGGAGCTGCTGTCGAGCAACGACAATATTAAAGCGGGTTGTCATCTTCGCCTGCAGACTGTGAAGTTTAGGAGAACAGAACAAAGAGATGGTCTTTTTTTGAATGCATGATGGCACAGGTGGGGACCTTTATATAGCATGACAGTAGAGAGCTTGTCCCCCGTTTCGAGAAAACGAATGTACACACTTCATGATTGCGATGCCTCTGAATGAGGGCTGAAGCGCCCCCAGATTCAGTAGGCCTCGCGCCCTCAGATGTTTGTCATTTTGCCTTTTTTTGAGGTGCAAACATACAAAATTCGTTTCCTTGATTTTGTCAAGAGGAAATTTAGAAAATTAGGTTACTTTTTTAGGTTTTTGCACTTTTTTTCTCTATTTTGGGGCTGAATTTCTCCTTTTCCGCTTGCCCTCAAGTGGCATTTTTGAAATTGAAAACGGCACGATATTAAGCTGAGACACATATTTTCCGAACATTGCCTCGTGCCCTCAGATTCAATAGGCCTCGCGCCCTCAGATTTTTGTCATTTTGCCTTTCTTTGAGGTCCAAACATACAAAATCATTTCTCCAAACATACAAAATTTGTTTCCTTGATTTTGTCAAGAGGAAATTTAGAAAATTAGGTTACTTTTTTAGGTTTTTGCACTATTTTTCTCTATTTTGGGGCCGAATTTCTCCTTTTCCCCTTGCCCTCAAGTTGCATTTTTGAAATTGAAAACGGCACGATATCAAGCTGAGACACATATTTTTCGAACATTGCCTCGCGCCCTCAGATTCAGTAGGCCTCGCGCCCTCAGATTTTTGCCATTTTCCATTTTTTGAGGTCCCTTGAAAATACTTCCCTTTCATCAACTTCGAGAATCAAATTCATAGGCTCCTTCTATTGTCATTGTCACCTCCTACTTGCCTAATCAACCCATCCCTTACTCTGCATGACTCTTGGCATTGTGGTAAACTTGTGAGAGTCTCGTCAACATGGTTGTGGGTCTTTCATTGGATGCAGCTATAGCCCACTGCTTCTCCATAATGATTAGATCAGATATGCACTTGCTACCTCGATCGAAATCTCGTGTTCGGAAAGGAACATGTCCATGACATAGATATACATCAACAAACTAGTATCAATGAGATAATAAATTGTGTGGTATTTGACTCACAGCAAGGTGATCAATGTGCAAAGATATCAGTGTCAAGTACACACCACAACAAATTTGGACACCATTGAGATGGTAACAAGCTTGTTGGTGCTTGTTATTAAATCTCAATGCTATAAGCGAGCCTTCAATGGTACTTTTATTATGTAGTCTGGGTGAGGTTTTGAACTTATTGAGTAGGCTAGATGACAAACTTAAGTTAGGGTCTTAGTACCTAGATGAACAAAGGGGAAAAAATGCCTTGGGCATATTCATATGTATTGGCTCATAGGAGGAGATGTGAGAAGAGTACACATATCATAATGATGAGCTATCCTTGAAGCAGGATGATGATAGTTTGGGCAACTACTTTCACGTGAAGTTGGATGTTGGTGGTCGCCACCATCATTGTTGATATGATAATATATAGGTGGAACACAAAAGGGGTCTAATGCATGTGTCAAACATATGAACATCATATATGCATGCAAATGCATCATGAACCATAAAGTTGGTGCAAGAAGATCAGGTAAATGGATTTTTAGGACTTAGTAAACAATGGAAACATAAAATTGTAGCTTCACAAACTACCAGAACTTCTAGAGGGTTTTTCATATGGAGCTTTCTTCACTCAATTCGTAGAGAACATATGCATGGGTGCCAGTCTCTATACTGCTCAATTGATTTATAAAATTATAGAACTCAATTCTTATGCTCACATATTTCATCATGATTCATACATCTGATTAGCTCAATCATTTAGCTTGAGCACATGCCTAGTATCTTCAACCCTTAACGCAAAGTTTACTATGACTTAAAGATTTGGACAATCACTTTGCTCATTTTGTAGCTTAGATGTTTGCCAAATTAGAATGCTATTCTCTTTTTTTTTCTATCACGTCGTCAACAAAATTTTCTTTGAGAGAGCTCTTACCATGTAACAAAGATAAAATAAACTCGACACTATCACTGGAGATGGGAAAGGAAGGTTAGCTAGCACTAAGCTCCATCTTAATTTTTGACCTTGCTAAGGGAGAGATATTTCATGTTGGAAATTACTTGAGCCTTACCTTTGTTTTGAATTTCCTCCTTGACATCCAAGGTTGTGTTGGTTGCAACTTTCACATAGGTGACATGAGCTATTGGAGGTGCATGCTTTATGCTCTTCTCAAAGTTTGTTTATAAAGGATTTGTCTTTAGTGTTGGCAATAAGAGAATATCCCTTCTATACGAATGATAGCCTTAACACATATAAGATGGTGTGGGATCATTCTTGACATAGTATTCCTTGCTTGTAAGACTAGGATGAAGGAGCTTGCACCTTGTAAGACATTGGCTCTAGGCATCAACCATTGAATTAGGCATTTCCTTGAGTAGGAGGAATCACTTTTGATTTTTTTAAATTTTTTTTTTAAAAAAAATGTTCACCCTTGTCATTCCAATCATTTCTTGGGGTTGAAGCTTTCAAGTACACATGGAAATTAGGACCTTGGACTATTGTAGGCACATTTTCATCTATCGTTGGTGGAAGTATTCTCCCTTGGGATTTGGCTCCTTGTATTGAGCTAGAAATATTTTATATATTCATATCTTTGATCAATACTTACCTTTATGGAAATCTGAAATCATCTTTTCTAAATCTATATGAAGGCAATGTCTGATACATGCATGCTCGATATCAATAGATAGCATTTGAAGAGTAGGTTCTAAATATCCACCCTCCAACAAATTTCGATCTTATTTGCAAAATTTTTTATGGTCCCCACTTTTTGAAAGTTGTGCCACATAAGCATTTTCTTATAAGGCCCAAAAATGAGCTAATTTTTTTTTCTAATGGTTCATGCTATCAATTTCAATTGTTTCTTTCCTTCTTGCCCATTTCAAAGTGGTTATTACTTATTGTGCAGTGTTGTGGGATTTCCCCTTCTCTCTTCTTCCACAGCTAGCAACTCGCCCTTTGAACCCCATATCCCCCGACACCGAGCATGTAAAGAATGAGGATGCAAGAGAGCTACACAAGACAAGCACAAAGCACACAGAGATGAAAAGCTTCTTCTTCTTCGTACAGAAAAGAGAGTACAAAATGACTAAGTGCTAAAACTGAAAAGTAGCACATATGTACATGCGGTCACTAAGTGTGAAATCGCTAGAAGCGTACTAGGCTGGCACTATAAGTGTAGTCCAGCTATAGAATCACTAGCAGAGATCCTCCGTGTCGGTCACCTAACGCGCCAGTGAGTAAATGTCGTAAGCGGCCAAGACCCGTAGTGGATGCCAACTCAAGATGTAGAGCTCGACATCTCAACAGAGCATGCCAAGGACCAAGATGGACATGCGATCAAGAAGTGCTATATTTAAGCAGGCTATGAGTCTATATATGTTGAGGTTGGATGCAGAGTTGTATGGTCCAGTCCCCTCTAGTCTCAAATTGGTGTTAGAGCTTAGGGAGCAAGGTAGCCTCTCTTGGTTGTATTCCTTCCTCTCTTGGTGGTCTCTCTCTCTCTCTCTCTCTCTCTCTCTCTCTCTCTCTCTCTCTCTCTCTCTCTCTCTCTCTCTCTCTCTCACACACACACACACACACACACACATGGAGGCCATGGCAAGGAAATTCCTAAGGGGCATCGGACGTGTGCCTATAAGATTTGGAAGCTTGCCCTTGCTATGCCAGAAGCACTCCTTCCGGGCAAAGCTCAACCAGATGATGCAACACCAAATCGAGCATGATTTGGCTCAGTAAAATTGTGCTACGGAGGGTGAGATTTTTTTGTCATTGCGTGGAAGCCCTGCAGAACTGTCGTTGGTGAGGAGGGCGCGCGAATAGCAACAACAGACATTGTTGTAGAGCAGAGAGCATTCTTTGATTTCTTTTTAGCCAGAAAGAGGGGTGCCTATTTTGGGTACCATCTCCAATTAATGTCCATAGCCCATGACAAGTATCGAGATCTTGGCACGCTCGAAAAATTGGAAATTCAATCAGAGAGAAGCTTTTAAAGCTTTGACATGCACAATTACTTCTAGCATCTGAGTATCCAAAACAAAAATTTTGTTGGCTATAGACCTTCACATCAAAACCCTTCCGATATATTGGAATGCTCGCTCGTGGACCTCTCTCTTAGGAATCATCTATGAGATTGTTAATATAGCAGTGCATGTATATGGTGCTATGGATTTTTCCCTTGTACCCCCAAGGGCTTTTTCATCCACAACTAGGGACTCCTATTTGCGTGGGGGAGTTGGAGCGATATATACCAACCCCTATGATATAAATAGCTAGTAGTCCCCACTATATGTGTGTACTCAGTGTGACTGCTCTACACACACTTTGGGGTTTACATATGATGGTGTCGTCACTCTCTGTTCTCTTCTAGTTGTGCTCTCTCCTTGAATTTCAACAAACAATAGGGTCCTTTGTTGCAGAAAAATTATCAAGTATAGTGAGAAAAGGATTAGAATCTCTAGCATGCTTAGACTTAAACCAAGCAGAAATATTTTTAGAAGTGTCAGGACAGTTAGTGAATGCACTTGTTTGCAGTGGTATCAAGCCTTCTTGACTCGATGAATTAAATAATCCTTGTACATGAGTCCATTGTTGCATCTCATTCTCAGACAACTCCCTATATCGAGCAATTGTGGCCAGTGTTTTAACAATAGAAAGAAATATTTTTACGTGCTATCTATTCTTTTGAGCCATGTATCTATCAAATTTTCTAATACAGTTATGTAGCCCAAAACAAAATCCATTCCAAGCCTCTAATGGACTCCACGAGCATATAATAAGAGGTCTTTTGAAGGACCATATGGAAAAGAGAGATAAAAACACATGTCCAATGAGAAAAAGTACTACATAACATAGAAAATACATGAAATAAATCAAGAAATAAAGAAAAACATTATTAAATTGATAGAATATTGTTGTGAAAGGAAGGTAGATTCTTCGTTTTAGGGAGTTTTCTTCTTCTTCAATATGTAGAATCACTACCAAGCGACATTGTTGCCGTCCGGTAGTACCTTGAGATAGTGACTTTACTATATTTCTCCCTCTGTTAACACTACTCCTATAAAATAGTAGCAACTTTTTTGGCTTGCAAAGACTTTTAAAAAAATTATCCAAGACTATGTAAGGTATCTAAATAGAAAATGATTTTAGGGGATTACACCCAACACCCAATATGAACTAATTATTAGAAATCTAAATCAAGGTCTAAAGATGTGGGTAAAAGCATGTATTGGTGGTACCACTTTTTGCACTTTTTGGTGGCACCCTTTAAAAAATGTGGGGATTGGTGAATTTTTTGAAAAAAAAATCAAAACTTGTTGGACTTCATAGTTTTAGAGTCTACATGAAAAAAATCTATCCATTGATATATAACATGCTAGTTTATTTTACATGTAACAAATGAAGATGGGGCTTGTAAAGTGCTACCAAAGGACCAAGACACCCCTTTTTGAAACCACCAATACATGCTTTGGCCCATGTCTTTCCATGGCCATCTTGAACAAGTAGTTTATGGAGGAGACGGGAAAGATTTTGTCATTTTCTTTTGAAAGTAAACTGAATAATTGTTGAACACACCCAAACATCTTTGAAAAAACCCTCAAAAGGTATGTGATGGATGTACCTAGCTTTTTTGACCTCTATTCAAAGACTCTCAACATTGTTTACTCCTCCGAGTTAAGTAGTGAAAAGCAATGTTGCATATCTTTTGCTAATTTTAGAAAATATTTTTTTTAATGTTTTATATTTTCATGCAAATTTTACATTTGAAAACCTGATTCATATCTGAAACCCATATTTGATGTCACATACAAAAGTTAAGTATCATTTATTAGAATTTTGATATGAGCCATTTTTGTGGCTTAAGAAAGTTTTGTCGCTCATTACAAGTATAGTATTAATTAACATTTCTCCTCCCTCTAATCTCTCTTCTCCCACTTCTTTTTTCCCTTGTCTCTCTCTTTTCCTCTCTTCCACTCTCTAATTTCACATACACTAAATTGAATCTTTCTCTCTCTAATCTCTCTAAACCCTTTTCTAAGGTACAATTTATCATACTCTGTCTCTTTTTCTATTTTTCTTCTTCCAATGTTTAATACCTAATGTTTAATTTTTTCTCTTTTTGTCTCTCTATTTTTCTTTCTCTAATTTAACATACATATCTTTCACACATCAATTTACTCTAAGTTCACACTAATTTAACATTAAACATACAAGAAGTTTAATGCGTAGGCGTGATGTTAATTTGATTTTTCCTCTCTATTCAAACATGCATTTATCATTGATCATGAAATGTAGACTAGTCTCTACTTTAACATTAACCATTAAACCTACGCTAATCTCTCTTTCTCCTCTCTAGAAGAGGAAGTGGCCTATTGATGTGGACCACGGTTGTTGGATACAAGCTCAAAATATGATTGCAAGAAATCTTTATGGTGCATGTGCAAATATTGAGGTAACTATAGGAGATCTTTTTGTTGAGCAGAACTTGGAGCATTCCTCATATCCACTTACTTTTAGACAAGCCTACATTACGGCTGTAAGTATGTAAACATAGATGCTAGATGATGGCTCGGCCTAGGCTAGGATATTCAGAGCTGAGATGGTAAAACAACTATTCAATTTTTAAATGTATTTTTTGACCATGCAAGAAACAAAGACAACTTATGTAATAACCCATTACCAATGATACAAAAGGACTTAAAAAACGCAGGTTTGCATACGAGTTTATCGACATACCACTATAAAGCAAGACTATGGTGGTATAGAAGAGGGTACTTTTATTATGTAGTCTTCTTGACATGGGTAAGGTTTTGGACTTATTGAGTAGGTTAGATGAAAATCTTAAGTTAGGGTCTTAGTACCTAGATGACCAAAGGGGGAAAATTCCTTTGGCATATTCATATGCATTGGCTCATAGTAGGAGATCTGAGAAGAGTACACATATCATGATGATGAACTATAGTTGAAGCAGGATGATGATAGTTTGGGCAACTACTTTCACGTGAAGTTGGATGTGCTTGTCAGCGGTTGCCACCATCATTGTTGATACGAGGTGGAACACAAAAGGGGTCTAATGCATGTGTCAAACATATGAGCATCATATATGCATGGGTGCCAAGCTCTATACTGCTCAATTGATTTATAGAATTATAGAACTCAATCCTTATGCTCACATATTCCATCACAATTCATACATTTGATTAGCTTAACTATTTATCTTGGGCACATGACTAAGTATCTTCAACCCTTAACAAAAATTTTACTATGGCCTAAAGATTTGGAACAATCACTTTGCTCATTTTGTAGCTTAGATGCTTGCCAAATTAGTATGCTGTTCTCTTTGTTTTCTATCACGCTGGAAACCAAATTTTCTTTGAGAGAGATCTTACCATGTAACAAAGATAAAAGAAACTTGACCCTATCACTGGAGGTTAGAATGTAAGGTTAACTAGCACTAAGCTCTATCTTATTTTTTGACCTTGCTAAGGGATAGATATTTCAAGTTGGCAATGACTTGAGCCTTGCCTTTGTTTTCAATTTCCTCCTTGGAATCCAAGGTTGTGTTGGTTGCAACTTTCACATAGGTGACCTGAGTTGTTTGGTACAATAAGGGATTATGGTAATTGTACCATAAGGGAGAGATTTTTCAAGTTGGCAATGACTTGAGCCTTGCATTTGTTTTCAATTTCCTCCTTGGAATCCAAGGCTGTGTTGGTTGCAACTTTCACATAGGTGACTTGAGTTGTTTGGTACAATAAGGGATTATGGTAATTGTAGGAGCTGTTGGAGGTGCATACTTTATGCTCTTCTTAAATTTTGGTTATAAAGGAGTTGCTTTTAGTGTTGATAGTAAGAGAATATCCCTCTATACGAATGATAGCCTTAACACATATTAGATGATGTGGGATCATCTTTGACATAACATTCCTTGCTTGTAACAGGATGAAGGAGCTTGCACCTTGTAAGACTTTGGCTCTAGGCATCAACCATTGAATTAGGCATTTCTTTGTGTAGGAGGAATCACTTTTGATTTATTCTTTTTCTTGTTTTTTTTTTCAAGTATCTATTCACCCTTGTCATTCCAAACATTTCTCAAGGTTGGAGCTTTCAAGTACACATGGAAATTAGGAACTTGTGCTATTGTGGGTACATTCTCATCTATTCTTGTGGAACTATTGTGCATTCTAGGTTTTTTTGGTAATGAGCCACCCCCTTGGGGTTTGGCTCTTTGTATTGCGCTAGAAATCTTTTACTCTATGAAGGCAATGTCAGATACATGCATGCTATATATCAATAGATTGCATTTGAATAGTGGATTCTAAATAACCAACCTTTGACAAATTTGGATCTTATTTGCAAAAAATTTAATGGTCCCCAAAAATGAGCTAAAAGAATTCCCTAATGGTCCCTTGGCAATTCAATCAGAGAGAAGCTCTCAAAGTTTTGACATACACAATTATTTTCTAGCATCTCAATTTCCAAATTAAAAATTTTGTAGGCTATAGACCTTCACATCAAAGCCTTGTGATTTACTGGAATACTCACTCATGGACCTCTCTCTTAGGAATCCTCTATAAATCGAGAACCATGGAAATAACCAACATCAAGTCATTCACTACTGACAAGGCCAGGCATGTTAAGAATATGTTTGCATATCAAGGAAGGTGAAACTTATGTACATCATTTTCATAACCTGTAGCAAGCACCAATGAGTATGGCAGTGAAATTGTTTTGAAGTTGGGACATGTGATGGCCAAGGGAAATCTTGACAATATTGATTTTGGCACAATTGAGTGGATTTGGCATGCAAAGGAAAACAAAAGTCCATCTCAATAGCGAATCTCGACAAGGAAACGATCCTCTAAAAATAAGTTTTTTGAATTTCCTTACACAAGGAGCGCGTGACCTCCTTAGACTAGAGAGGGATAAGAGCAAAGGCAACTCGAACTCTTGAATGTTATCTTTTATCCTATTATAAAATTAGATATATTGCAACCTCTTTAACCTTTTGAATCTAGTGAGAAATCAATGACAAGGGCCTATGATTAGTATTAATTTGAAATAGATCTAACCTTAAAGTAAATGGATTGTGGGATGGATTGCCCATGGCTTGTTGAAGCCTAGAAACAAGATAGTTAACAAGCATCGAGGCATCATTAGTAGCCTGCTCATTAGCAAAATCAAAGTTATCAACATTAATTTCACTCTCTTTACTATTGTCAACCAGTTCAACAACTTTTAGGTGTAAACATTTTAGATGTACTTTGGCACTTCAATCCCTAGTTGCTACTCCTCTTTACCCCTTTAGAAAAAGCACTCAAGCTATTGTACCCATGGCTCAAATACCATTAATTGCAAGGAATAGAAGAGAGGGTCGTTCAACAACAAAACAACAATGGTTAAGATTCTAATAGCTCAACAGTGGTTAAGCCAAGGGCAAGCCCCGTAGGACTCCACTAGTAAGACCATAGCTCTTGACGGTGATGCCTTGTTAAGTGCACAAAGGCAGGCGCACTGCAAGGCTGAAAAATACCTATTCTACCTACTCACATGCAATTAATAATACCTACCATTTATAGCTAGCTTGAGGACCTCCCTTCTTGACCAACAAAAGAGAAACCTTGTGCTCTGATACCAATGTAACATGAAATGGTCTAGTAACTTGTGTAGAACAAAAATTAGCATGAACATAATGAGCATTTCATTAGAATAGATTCTTAATGAGAATAAAAAGAGTGCTTGGGTGGAGAGAGCAACCAAAAGGATAACACCTAGTTAGATAGCATGAAAAATACTTTCAAAGAGAGAGAAATTTAGCAATTGACAACAGTTGAGGAACGGATTTTCATGGAGCCGGTCCCCCCTCCAAAAGGCTTTGTATTATGGTTTCTCCCATCAAGAGAAACATTTTACAATACAATTCTTTGTGTTCCTTCAATACTAGCTAGTGCTATGAAGATGGAAACTTCAAGCACTAAGCACAACACTTATTAAACACAACGTCAATTCCCTCATGGTCTTAGACCCAAGACCTCACACACCTTCGAAGATGGTGAGAGCTAGCGGGGTATGAGAGTAGATTGAGAGGAAGGAGGAGTATTCTTACGAGAAAGATATACATCTCCTCACATAATCACTCATATTAGCATAGCTTAGCTTAGTAATTAGCATGGTAGAGGAGATGAGCATGCATTGAAGCATGGCTCTTGGTTGGATTTGTATCACAAAGCCAAGACTTGTTGGTGTACACCTCCCTTCTCACAAGCGTGGAGTAGGTGGTAAGCTTTCCATTAAACCTTGAGAATGGGAGAGAGAGAGTCTTCTTGCTTCCCACATTCATTGTGTGAGTTTGTACGTGAATATTGCCTTCATAAAATCATACCCCTCTCTCTCTTGGTCGACCCCCCTTGCTAATTGCTCATGCTATAGCCCTATTGGACCTCCCCAGGCCTAGCCAGTGGAAATTAAGCAGCATAAGTGATATCCTTCTGACATGTGTCCCCCTTTCCCCTTTTTTGAGAGCTTTAGGTAATTACTTAATTCAACTAAACTCTCATTGGACCCCTTTGCCTCCTGGCCAATAGGAATCAGGCAAGCCATTGGGCTCCTCAATGCTCATTGGACCCCTTGGGAGATTGTCCAATAGTCTTCTAGAGAGCTTAATTCTTATTGGTGCTTTTATTAAGTGTTTTTAAATTAATCAAACTAGAATAATTCTCATTGGTCCACCTCCAAGGCCATCCAATAGGAATTGAGTACACCTTGTGGGCATCTAGGCTAGGGAGCTGACATGTGTCCGTCATTCCCTTTGTGTAAAGGGAGCTTGTGTGAGTGTGAGTGTGAGTTTCTCTCTCATCTCCTACTTCTAGGGCTCGCCCCCTCCTATGTAGGGATGGTTGAAGACTTTTGGGACACACACAAAGCATTCAATTTCCCTAGGCTTTTGACCTTTGGACACAACCTTTGAATTTTGGAACCTTAGCATTTTGGAAGTCTTAATGGGCTGAACCTTAGGTTCTTTTGAGCCCATTTTTGCACATAGATATTTTGTAGATGCCCCCCCCTTTGGATCCCTATTTTCCTTCCTTTGGATCCCTATTTTCCCTCCTTTGGATCCCTATTGTGGTCGGTCTGCTAGCTTAACCAATATTCTAGCTTTTTCTCCCCTGGCACTGTCCCATATTAAATGATCACTTTAACATCAGAAAATCACTTAGGAGAACTAGATATTGATTATTATGAAATTACCTCTCTCTTGAAATCATAGTCGTCCTCGACTATGGAGTAGAGAAGATAAAGCATATTCATTAGTCCTTTTCCTAGCGGGTAGAGGATCCCGATTTTACCCTACGACATCGTTCCAGAATGGATGACTAGTCCATCTGGTGCTTGAGAGCCCAAGCTGCCGTAAGCATGTCTGCACATTAGTCCTATCAATCTTCCATAGTAGAGTGACAAGATCTAGTAGGTGTTTGGGAGACGTCATCTCCGCAAGCATGCATACTACTTCATTTTTGTGCAAAATAAAGAAAAAGAGAGTCTTATAAGACAAAAACTTTGTTCATTTTTAACATTTGTACACTTGCTTACTCTTGGGAAGCATTGTAAGCATTGACAAGGTTTAGGTTGTTCTTTAATTGTATGCCTTGCATCCATCTAGCATCTTCAAAAGGATAATTCTGAAACTTAATAAGATATCGTCAGATAGTCTTACCGCCTCTTAGTACCTTGTCTTCATATCGGAGAATGGACTTGGGCTGCAGCATCTCTTCTTGGTCCTCGATATCCGGTGGGTCTTCAATAGTAGGTTCTTGAGGTGGATCTCCTTTGTACGACTTTAAAAGGCTCACATGAAAAGCATTGTGTATGAGCCAGTGGCTGGGCAACTTGAGTTGATAGGCCATCTCATTGATTGGCCTAAGAATCTGGAAGGGACCATAGTACCTTTTTGCTAACTTAGCATAGTACTTTCGGTGTCTCGTAGGATTCTTGCATGTCGTGTACCTTAATCAAGCCTTGGGAAATTTTAATAAGACCCAATCATTTTATTTAAAGGCTTGGTCTCTTCTGTTCTTGTCAGAAGCAGCCTTTTGCCTTTGCTGTGAGATAGAGATAGCATCCTTAATCTTTTGGAAAGATTCTTGTAGGTCTCTGCTATACTCATATGCATCGAAGAGATTCCTGTGTACCTTAAGTAGCAAGGGACTTTTTTATCTTCCCTCTATTACCTCAAAAGGTGCTTTTCCTGTGGAAGTATGTACAGAGTTATTGTAGGCATACTCCACTAATGGTAAGTACTTCTCCCATTGGGATCTTTGATCTACTTCCATTACATAGGCTTTTAGTAGATCAAGAATTTTTAGGTTAGCTATTTCACTTAGGCCATCTGTTTGCTGGTGATAGGCCAAAGAGAAATTTAGCCTTGTTCCTAAATTCTCAAAGAGACCCTTCCAAAAATTACTAGTCATTCTAGAATCTCTATCCGACAGTATGGACATTAGCAAGCCATGGTACTTGAAGATTTGTAAAATGAAGAGGGTTTCCATTTGATGGGCTTTGATAGTCTTTTTGACAGGTATAAAATGAGCTTGTTTACTGAACCTGTCTACTATCGTCCATATTCACGTATTCCTATGGATAGACTTAGGCAATCCAAAGACAAAATCCATGGATATGCTCTCCCATGGTGAATTAGGGGTTGGCAAAGGATGAAGAAATCTACGTTTCTTCCCTCTATCAAACTTCGTCTTTTGGCATACCACACATTTAGAAACATACTCTTGTATGTTTGCTTTCATGGTAGGCTGCATTGTGGATAATAAGGAGAATTGTACTTGTGCTATATATTAAGCTTTTTGCATAGGAAATCAAACATTTCTCCTCTAAATCTTGGTCCTCTATCAGAAAGTAGTTCTAGTGGCACACCAAATTTGCACCAAATATGCTCATATACAAACTTTCCCATTTCCTTGCTAGTAATCTGTTTGACAGCTTTGGCTTTTGCCCAATGCAACAAATAATCCATTGTTATCAGAATGTAAGCATTTCTGTTACTAATCATGGGTAAGGGTAGCATCAAGACCCCATCTTTCAAAGAAATCAAAAGCTAGAACTATCTTTCGTAATTTAGGCTTCAAAATTCTTTTCCCCATTTTTTGACATGATAAACAAGACTTGCACCAAGGGTTAACATCTCGCTGAATACTTGGCTATACATTGACTTGTTGCAAAATCTTATGCAACATGATTTTCATGACAAAATGGCCTCCACAAGATCCCTCATGATTTTCTTCCAAAATCTTGCAGATTTCTTCTTTCCAGGGTACATGACGCAATACTAAATCACTTCCTTTCATGTACAGCACATCAGGAAGCATTTTGTACTTTCTATATTTTCTTATAAAAGCATATTTTTTGAGGATGGTAGATCTTCAGGTAAAACACATGTCAAAACAAAATCCACCTCCTTTGATAACACTTCCCTTCCATGATATAAAGAGAAATTAGCCTTTAGCCCAAACACGCAAGTGATCATTCCTTGGGCAACATCATGAGCTTCTTCATTTTGAGACCTTTCAATATGCTGAAAACTCTATGATTCAAACTTTTTGAGTAACAGTTTCACCTTAAAGCATAATTTTTTTAGTTAAGGATTATTATTCTTTCATACTCCCAATACTTGCTTCACAACTAGTAAGGCATCTACTTTGATTTGTAGACATCTAGTTCCCAACTATAAACAGATGTGCAAGCCACCTTCAAGAGACATGTACTTTGCTTATTTGTTACTTTTTACATCAAGTTTTAGCCCTTGTTTCCTTGCAAGTTTTCCTTGTGCATCATAAATGGCAATGCCTCCCCGAGCAGCATCATGACTTCTTGGATAAGAGCCATCAAAATATAACAATGAAGCATCCAATATGGCAAGAGTCTTAACATATTTCCTTAGCACCACCTCTTCCTTAACCAAAACAGGGGTTTCTTTATAAGTGAGTAAATTTTCAAGGGTAGCCCGAATACTCTCTCCTACCAAAAAAGGGAACTGAAACTCTTGAAGTTCAATAACCCCTTTCATCACTATTTTTGATATATTTGAATTATTAAACAATTGAGGAAACAATGAATAGCTGGTGAGAGACGTGACCGACTTTTGCAACAAGTAATGTCTAAATCGTCTGCAAGCATAAACCCTACTGGTCATCCCCAATTCAATTTTTGAGTAATCTCTTTCATGAGGAGTCTTCACCCTACTGGCATGATGCACGGGTTTCATATATTGAGATTCCTTTCCTCTTTGCAACAACATATCCCCAATGGCATCATCTTCCACTAATGGGTTAACATAAAATTTCTTTTTCCTGCCAAGCGCTTGCACAATGGCTAGTGTACTGAAAGCTTCCTTGACTCTGTCAAAAACATTGTCACAATCACGTGTCCACTCCAATGGATCATTCTTAACTGCTTGTTGCAATGGATACAATAATTGTGATGCCAAAGGTATGAATCAAGATAGATACTTAACCCTCTATATGAAAGTGGCCAACTGTCTTGTATCCTTTGGAGATAACAACAATAACAAGGCCTCTACTATCTTCAAATCTACTTCAATCCCATTTTTTGAAATCACATGTCAAAGAAGCTTCACTCTTGACTGCCCCAAATGACACATCTTAGGGTTCAAATGACCCCGCATTCATCATACCTTGCAAAAGTCATTTCAAGCTTCTGAAAATGCTCTTTCTTTGAATTTTATACACAGAAATCATCTATGGATCCTTCGACAAACTTCCCAAGAAACAGGATAACGACCCAATTCACTTTTCTTTCAAAAGTTTCAGACCCATTTGCTAACCCAAAAGGAATGCAGCAAAAGCAGAAACAACCCCATGGAGTGATAAAAGTAGTCTTTTTCTGGTCTTTAGGAGTAAGGATAAGCTGAAAATATCATGCATAACAACCATAGGCATTGTATCTTTCAAAGCCAGCCACTGCATCTAAAAGTTAATCAATGAAAGATAAATGATAAGGATCTTTCTTGGTCACTACATTTAATGACTTATAATCAACAGAAACTCTTCAACGCCCATCTGTCTTTGGAGTGACTACTGCATGCTCACCCATTCATCATTATCAACTGACACAATAACCCTGCATCCAAAAGTTTATCCACATCTTATCTTAAAGCATTCATTTTCTCCTTATCCATCCTTCTTAATTTTTGTCTTACTAGCTTTGTCCCTTCAACTAGTTTGATCTTCACAGGATCTCCGAAAAAACCCCTTATTTCTTAATATGAAGTGATAAAAAGATTTGGAAACTTGTCCAACATTGCTAAGTACTCTCTTCTTTTTCCTTGTGTCAAATCAGTGCTCAACATATTTTGAATCAACCCTTTCTTCACTGGCAATTCTTGTTTAGGTTGCATCAACTCCTCAAGTTGTTCTAAAAGGTTTGAAGCATTTATATCCCTTGATACTTGCAATACTTCACCAATTTCTCTCTTCTCCTCATCCAATAGCAAGAATGACACTACACCCTCATCACTGGAATTAGAAGTAATGCCACTTTCTGAATCTTTCGAATTGTGTTCACTGGTAACTTTGGATTCATCATTTTCACTCACATCTTCTAGTGTCAAAGGTTGCTTGGTAGTCATATCAAACACCCTCTTTTCACACTTCCTGCCATACACACTTGTGCCCTTGCCCCAATCTTACACAGCACCAAAATCTCTCAACCAAGGTCATTCCAAAATGACATGAAATGCTCCTAGGTCAGTTGGCATAACATGAAAGTTTATTATAACCTTCATATTAAAAACTTCAACTTCCAAATTCTTAATCAACCCCAAACACTTCACTTTGGCATGTTTTTCTAGTCAAATCCTAAACCCAGAGCTTACGTATGTAATGAGACCCTGTCTCTCGACACATGACTGTGTGATCACACAAACTTGAGCACCTCCATCAATGTAGGCCTCTCCTATGCCCACACCTTTGTGCCAAGCGTTTACCACAGGAAAAATGTTGGGTAACTCTCTCACAGCCAACATTCTGATTTGTCCATGCTTCGGCTCTTTCTTTGGATTCACTAATGACTTCCACTACCTCTTAAGTTTAGGCACCATATTCACCAACTATCCAAAAGTACAATCTACTTTCCTCCCAATCAGGTCTTCCTTTAAACTATAAGCTTTATGGCCTTCTCCCAAAGATAAATTTGCTACTTCAAACCGTCTACGCGGTCTTCTCTTCCTCTTAACTCTCACATCTTCACCCTCTTTCTCTTTCCTTTTCTTCTTACTGGGACCTGGAGCGGCATAGCCTTCCCTCTCTTTTTGCCAATGGGCATCATATCTTCTTCGTTCTTTTCAACCCGCACGATACCCACATGACCATCAGAGGTTGAGGCCTAATTTTCCTATTGAGTACCTTGATCTCCCCATATATCCAATGCATAATCATTAGCCTTGTTAGGAATCTGTTGAGGAAGTATATCACCTCCTATCCTTGTTGTCTTCTGAGAGTAAGTGTTGATATTACCAAGTTCACCACAATTATAACAATTACGAATGAACCTCTTTTGTGGTTCAAAGACACCTTGTCCATGACTTGCATTAGCATTAAGCTGAGCTTCACACGGCTGTGACATTCCTCTACCACAACCACGACCACGACCACCTCCAAGAACACTGAGCTACAATTCTTGCATCATGGTCATCATGTCTTGCATATTTCATTGTAATTGTTTAGTGTTCGCAATCCTTTGAGTAGGTTGGGCTCCAACCTCTACCTGATTTCCCTCATTTTGGCCATCATTACCTTGCACATGGACCGCTTTCCCATACTCATTGAGTCTTTGAGCTTTCTATTCTTTCTCCCTGGTGTGATAGTGACTGATTCCTCAAAGGTAGCAGGCCTTTTTAGCTCAGCTTTGAACTTCAGACTCTCCTTGAAGTTTGCCACAAAACGGTGTCGGGGGTTTTTAATGTTCACGAGTTGATCCGAGTCAAAACCGGGCTGCTGACTGTGGGAAACGGTGAGAGAGAGATGACAATAGAATAATCTTTTTGCTGTCAATTTAAAGTTTGATTAGAATTGAGTTGCAACCAATAAGTCCAAGAAATCCAATTAAATTCTCAAACAAGAGCCAAAAGTACAAGAAACGGTGTCCTTTGTTGATAGAGCACGAGAACACAGTATCTCCCCTTGCCCTTCCTTTAACGTTGCACTACCCGTTTATGTTAACCTCTTCGTATCTAAGCTTACTTCTTGCTGTCAAAAGATCCTTCCAAACATCTCATCAACCATCTAGCTTATGCTTTAAAACAATCCTTTAGTCGCATCTACAATGGCTTGTAGAGCCGAGAATCGGCGAAGGGATGATTAAACAAACTTTGAGTTTTAATTAAAAAACCGATGCTTCTTGTCATCCTCTCCTCATTTTCTCGCTAATTGGTTGACGGCGCTCGTTCTCTTGCAGACTGTCCTCCTCCTCCAAGCTTCACCCTTGCCACCTTCTACCAGAATCTTGCTCGTCCGTGCATCTCCCTGTTCTGTCACTTTCCCTGTTCTGTCAGACGCTGCCGGCCTCTGTTTTTTCTTTTTTGCTACCAACCTCAATCTTTGCACATCCTTCTTTCCCTACAAGACCGGTTCTAGAGCATTGCACGGCCCCTTCCAATTCCCTCCTTGACTCGGTGTTCAAGTGGCCACCCTCTTCTCGCTTTTGCTCTCTGCTCAGCTTTGAGAAAACACCTTCTCCTACTCCTTGTAACTCGGTAGCCTCCACTCGGCCGCCAGCTCCCGTTGCAAACCCCGCCCTTGGTGCACGTCTTTCTCTTGCTCCTGAAGCTTCTCTCCCTACAACTCCTCGCCGAGTATGTTCTCGCCCCGAAGGCTTTCCCTATGATCGATCTCGAGGTGGTAATCCCTGCTCCACCAAGTTGCTGGTCAACCAAATTCCTCTCGGCCGTCAACTCTTCCTCGCTCGCTGGCTCCTCTACAGCTGGCTCTGGCGCCCTTTGGTTTCCTCTTCTTGGTCGTGACCGGCTCTAAACAGTATGCGCTGCAGCCTGACCCTTGAAGAGGATGATCAACCTGCAGTCAATGCTTCTGCGCTCGCCATGCTTGACGACAATCCCTTTTCCTTCTGCCCTTGTAATGACGCCAGCTTGCTTTTTTAACTCGATCGAATAACATTGCTTTATTACTTCGTTAGCGTAGTGGGCAATTCCAAATCCTTGGCTTGTCCTTAGCCCACGTAGCTCCTCTTTAAAAAAAAAAAAAACAGCGCTGAAAAAACCTCTAAAAAAAACTACGCTGCCAAAAGCTACCAACTGCCAACTCTTATCAGCAATTCGATCTTAGTTCGGAGGTTCCCATAGTCACACTCATTTCACTTATGTGATTTTGTGACGGGATTGAGAGATTCTCAGTGAATGCGAATCCTTGGCCTGTCCTTAGCCCACGTAGCTCCTCTCTTAAAAAAAAAACCCCAACGCTGAAAACCTCTAAAAAAAACTACACCGTCAAAAGCTACCAACTGCAAACTCTTATCAGCAATTCCAAATCCTTGGCCTGTCCTTAGCACACGTAGCTCCTCTTTTTTTTAGAAAAAAACCCAGCGCTGAAAACCTCTAAAAAAAACTATGCCATCAAAAGCTACCAACTGCCAACTCTTATCAGCAATTTGATCTTAGTTCGGAGGTTTCCATAGTCACACTCATTTCACTTATGTGATTTTGTGAGGGGATTGAGAGATTCTCAGTGATGAACGCGAATCCTTGGCCTGTCCTTATAAGGCCCACGTAGCTCCTCTTTTTAAAAAGAAAAACCCAAGCACTAAAAACCTCTAAAAAAAACTACGCCGTCAAAAGCTACCAACTGCCAACTCTTGCCAGCAATTCGATCTTAGTTCGGAGGTTCCCATAGTCACACTCATTTCGCGTTCACTGAGAATCTCTCAATCCCCTCACAAAATCACATAAATTAAATATGGAGATGAAGACAATGACCAACACTCGAAAATAATAAGACTACCTTGGATGACCTCATTAAAAGCATGTGCTAAGAAGGAGGATTTGTGCCAAGGCAATAAGGTACATGCGAAGATTTGCACTAGTGGGTTACTTGAGAAGGACGCGTGCTTACATAGCTTGTTGTTCAGTATGTATGTTAAGTGCGGTGCACTTGTCAGGGCACACCAAGTTGTTGATGAGCTTCCAATCCGGGATGTCGTCGGTTGAACTACACTTATTGCAGGATATGCCCGACATGGGTAGGGTCACGAAGCTCTCGGCTGATTTCATCGCTTGCGAAGCGAGGGCCTCTCTTCGGATGTGGTCACCTATGCTTTTGCCTTGAAGGCATGCGGTATTATTCAAGACGTTGATCTGGGCAAACAAATTCATGACGAGATTGTTAGTCAGAGGTTGTTGGCGAAGAATGTCGTGCTTGGCAATGCGTCGATATACATGTATGCTAATTGTGGTGTACTTCGGAAAGCACAACAAGTTTTGGAGGAGCTTCCCAACCGAGATGTCATCTCTTGGACTATATTAATTGCAAGATATGCCCAACAAGACCAGGGCCAGGAAGCTTTGAATTGTTTCCATGGTATGCGAAGTGAGGGTTTCTCTCCAGATGTAGCCACCTATGCTTGCATTTTGAAGGCATGTGGCATTATGCGAGACATTGATATGGGGAAACAAATTCACGATGAGATTGTCAATCAGGGGCTGTTGAAAAGAATTGTCATGCTTGGCAATGCTTTGTTTGACATGTATGCCAAGTGTGGTGTACTTTTGAAAGCTCCACAAGTTCTTCACGAGCTTCCTGATCGAGATGCAGTCTCTTGGAATGCATTGATTGCAGGTTATGCCCAACAGGGGTTGGGCCAAGAAGCATTGGGATGTTTCCAACGGATGCAAAGCGAGGGCTTCTCTCCAGATGCAGTCACCTATGCTTGCATTTTGAAGGTATGTGGCACTTTGAAAGACGTCGACACAGGAAAACAAATTCATGATGAGCTTGTTAGTCGGGGGTTGTTGCACTAAATTGCCATGCTTGGTAATGCTTTCGTTGACATGTATGCCAAGTGTAGTGTACTTTCCAAAGCACAACAAGCTCTTGACAAGCTTTATGTCCGGGATGTAGTCTCTTGGAATGCATTGATTGCAGGATATGCCCAACAAAATCAGGGCCAGGAAGTGCTTGTCTGTTTTTGTCGAATGCAAAGTGAGGGCTTCTCTCGGGATGCGGTCACCTATGCTTGTGTTTTGAAGGCATGTGGAATTATGCAAAACGCTAGCATGGGCAAGCAGAGTCATGATGAGATTGTTAGGCAGGGGCTGTTACAAAAAGATGTCGTGCTTGGCAATGCTTTGGTTAACATGTATGCCAAGTGTGGTGTTCTTTTGAAAGCACAACAAGTTCTTGACCAGCTTTCTGTTCGGAATGAAGTCTCTTCGAATGCACTGATTGCAGGATATGCCCGATAGGGACAAGTCCAAGAAGGTAAGGGGTGTTTTCAGCGAAGGCGGAGGGAGGGTTTCTCCCCAAATGTAGTTTCTTGGACTGCACTTATAGGAGGATATGCCCAGCAAGGGCGGGCAAACGAAGCTCTAGACTGTTCTCAATGCATGCAGCAAGATGGCATTTCCCCCAATGCAATCACTTATGTCAATGTGCTCTATGCATGTAGCCAGTCAAGTTTAGTCGATGAGCGTCAGATGCATTTTGATAACATGAGGGAAGAACATGACATTGCACCAAACAAAGAACACTATACTTGCATGGTTGATCGTTTTGGACGTACAAGGCTCTTTGACAAAGCAATGAGAGTAATTACAATGATGCCATCGTCTGATCATCGTCCAGTTTGGGTCTCCCTTCTAGGTACTTGCCACCAATGGAAAAATGTCAAGCTCGGAAATTTTTCTTTTGAGCGAGTAGTCCAACTAGACCGACATTATGGGGCAGCATATGTCTTAATGATTAATATTTATGCAGCTGCTAAGATGCAACAGGAGGTAGAACATATTGAATGCATGAGAATAAAAAGTGCATCTTGGAATAAGACAGGATCTGGCTGCTGGGTTAATGCAAGTGGAAATGCTCAATAAATTTGTTGTTGGGGATACCAAGCATCCACAAAGCAGACAAATCAAGTGACGAGAATGCAATGTTTGCACATCACAGAGAGGAGTGAGAGAGGAGAGTACACAGTAGTGGATGGAGCTGTGCAGCAACACACCATACCCTTATTCTTTAATTGTGTGTATATAGATAAAATGAATATTAAGTTAAGGTTAGTGAGATGGGGTTTGGCCATTCTGGCTTGGGCATAGTGGCCCTTTATGCAACAAACAAGATCTTGAAATTATATTCCCCGCACGTGCATTGGTTCCACAAAACCTGTCAGCTGATTCCAAAAAGGTTTTGCATTGTCAGCATAGTGAGAAGTTGGCTAGAACTTGAGCAAAGATCAATTAGTCCACAAGGAAAAGATTATGTTTCACAAAGAACATTCGCATTGATGGGGAGAAGGGTGGCTAGATGCACACTCCAATACCCGCACCTAACGCCACTCTGAACACTTCTCTCGAGGTCTTTCTTGATCTGTGGGATGCCATGGAGCCCCGTGATGTTTCCAACATATGCAAAGTGAGGGCACCTCTCCAAAATGCGATTACCTACACTTTTGTCTTGAAGGCGTGTAACATTGCCCTAATGTCCAGAATGTCATGTCTTGAAGTGCATCTCATTGCCCAATAGTGACAAGACCAGGGAGCTCTTGTTGGCTTCCTGTTTTCAAGATGCGAAGCGAGGAGATTTCTTATGATGTAATCACATATGCTTGCATCTTGAAAGCATGTGGCACTACGTAGGAGCAATGATCACGTATGTGAAATGTCTTGTTCTTGGGAAAGCACCAAAGAGTGCTTGAGGATATTTCTATCCGGAATGCCATGGAGCCCTGGGCTGTTTCCAACAGATGCAAAGTGAGGGCACCTCTCCAAATGCAATCACTTATGCAAATAGGGGCTATTGTGGGGCTGTTACAGAAATATTTTGTGCTTGGTAATGTGGCAAGCTTGATGAGTCCAAAACACTACTTGACAACATGGACTATGGTGTTAGCAGGTTATGCACATGAAGGGCGAGATTGATTTGTTCTATGGTGTTGTCAAATTTCCAAACTTGAGTTTGGAACTAATCAGAACAAGAGTACATATAGTACATATGGCAGAAATAATCTGGTTTGAACTCTTTACACCAGTTGATATTGATCACCCACTGCTAATGTGCCTTTCACAGTTGAGCACCATCCTTTTTGCTTCCACCAGATTTGGACGTATGAAGCGACGAGTGAATTTTAATGGGCTCTGAATTGACAGAAGCTGAAATATAAAAATTCCCGCTTCTTCCTAAAGTTCGTCCACCCAAAATAGTCACAAGCCTATCTCCTTCATCCTGCATTGTCGTCTCTTGTAGCGGGTTAAGAGTAGGAGATGCCCATCATCGTTGATGAAAGGTGCATCGACGATAGACATTCAATCGCGCGGTGAGTAAGCCTTACCATTCTGTGATTTTTGACATATTTGACACTGCGAACGCAGTTAATGAACACACTGAGAATTGCACGTTGCCGTGGGAATGGCACATTCCCTCGTATTATAAAAATTGGGGAGGACTATGCAAACTCCCCCATAGAAAGAAACTTGCATGTTTTTTTTCTTTTTAAACATGAAAATCGAACAACAAATAACTAATAACATTGACATCTTGTTTGATTACGAACATTGAGCTTGACAAAGCTCTAACCCTCCTCGTGGTTTTCTGCAAGGTACCCCTCTGAAGCACTACGATTGGTATCTCATTCTTTCGATGTACACCTCTGAACCACGGCAATCGGTAGCCTCTCTCTCTCTCTCTCTCTCATCCTTTCATAAATATTTTGACTTGAGAAGTATTGAAATGGCATCTATAGTTCCAATATTTTGCTCGAGAAAGATTTAGAAGAGTTACGGCAACAAGGAGTGGTTGCCTCACAAGAATCTGGAGGGGGGCGTATGCATGTAACTATGGATCGCTATGAGGCACCTTGTGATTACCAAATACTGACAGCTGCCTTTGGTTTGAAAGAGCTTGGTAAGATTTCAATATGGGTCTTAATGCATCCATGCAAACACCTTAAGAGCCAAGACAAGATCAATAGAAATTGTTGATGTTGATTGTTTCACTTTGATTTGGGTTTGCAATGCAATGTTGAAGAGTTAGTTTTGTTGGGACTTTGTTAAATAGAATGACTGGAATGTGGTAAAAAGAGGCTTGGATGCACAAGTTCTGGGAGAATCTCCTCACAAGTTCAAGAGTGATATAGAAGCTCTTATGCAATCGAAGGCAGATAATCCAAAATTCAATGACCAATACTGTCCTCCATTTGTTTTGTGGCCAAAAATGGCAAATCTATTGGTCCAATTGTTGATGGTGATGTAGATGTAACCTTCAACTTTAGAGAAAACAGAATGATCATGTTGGAAAAAGCTGTTGAGTATCCAAACTTTGATAGCTTTGATAGGGTGCGTGTGCCCAAAATTCACTATACTATGAGGGTACATCTCACATGTACCTTTGGTCCTAGAGGTCATATTTGTCCATTTAGGACGATAATAAAAAATATACATCTCTCTCTGGCCCCCCCCGCCCCCCAAGCTTTTGTCTTCTAGAGGTTCTTGTTTTCTCTTACCCTCGGACTCTACGGCTAATGAAGCACTCTAGTTCTGTTATTATTAAAATAGCATGCAACCATGCACATTGGTCCCTCTTGTTGTAAGCTCGGGTGCATCGTTCAATGTTGGTTTAAAAAAATCAACCTTTTGGGCATAAGCTAAGGTATTTGCATCAAAAAAAGAACCTCCTTAACCTTCTTTCCCATCCAACTTCCGTGTCACAAGCAACATATACCACGATCAATGTACTCCAAGTGACGACCTTCCAAAGAGAACTCCCATCAAGAAACTTTTTTTAAAGCTTCGTGAGAATAAGTATCAACTAAAGTATTGCCAACTCTCGTAGTACTAAACCTAGAACACCTTTGCCATTGCCTTATTATTCATAATCTCAGAATCAATGGACTCTGAATAACACCATCACGAGCAATAAAGTCATCAAATCATGAATTTTACTGCTTTTGGCATACTTATCTGCCATCAACGGTACTCCAGAACACCGCATTAATAATCCGACATGATTTTGTCAAAAAACCTTTAAAAAAACCATATGAATCTTGTGCTTTTCTCCTAGAGAACGTGAAGCATCATGACATCCACCCCCTCTGAACCAGCACATCCTCCAGTATGTGCCAACCATCTTCAAAAATTGCAAGCATAAAATCTAACCACTACCAACTGTAAGAATGTTGTCAATAACCTCTCAAGAATTTGACTTCAGGTAGACATAAACCTCCAGGATCCAAGCAAAAACTCAAAAACTTATTGTCACTAAAGTGTAACCATCCAAAAACCCATAAATCTATTGCATCATTGTAAAGGTTGTAACTGTTCTTCCATAATTTGGAAGCAGCAAATACTCCACCGGATTCTTATGGCTTATGGGTCAACTGGCATAGAGGAGTGTGCACATAGAGTTGTCCTCCTGGATCAAATGTCTTAAGAAGATATTACCCAAGCACTGGAGCTGCATAGAATCCACATGAGCAAACATAATGGGTCTCGACCAGCACCAAACATCCTTGGTGGAAGCATGATATTTTTGGATGAGGTAGTAACCAATGACATTGTGCACCCAGAAGAGCCCAAACATATTCAACCTGCTTCTTAAGTACCATACAATATCTTGGGTTAAATATCTTTGCAAGCACATAGCATCTTTGAGCATCACAATAAAGTAAGACTTCCTTTGAATCACTATGCAGCACCCAAATCTCGTAAAAATTTGATAGCTTTTGCTCATCAAGCATGTAGGAACACTGCTTTGGCAACCATAATGATGTTGACATAAGCATTCGTAGAAAGATTATCCAAACCCAACTGTAGCGAGGACCTTGCCAAAAAAATTGAAGAAGCATGTGAATTCCTTGCTATATCCATAGTGATTTAGTATCATCACTTTGTTTGACTTCATAGTTATCACGAACCTCTGAAAATCCCACATCAATGTATGAGACATCACTACTTGGAACTCCGGTGTGACCATGAAAAATAGTTGTAACTTGTAAATTTTCATCCAGCTTTGGATCAATAGAGCTTTGACTACCCTCATTATCTATCAAGGAATTGTGGGTTGCTTCCTCTTGCAGCTCATGAGAAATAGTATAAGGAGAAACATTGTGTGTATCATGTACTTTGGTCATGTAAAAAATGTTAGGCACACAAAGAACACCATCTAGGTAATCTTAATAGATCTGTTCATTTTGTTGCGCTTCACACACTTCTATGGTAGCCAAAGATCCATCGGTTCTTTGTGAAGATTCTTCATGCACCTCCTCTGAATAGGTACTAATAGCAATCAAATATTCCATAATATGTTGCTCATACATACCACAATCAAATAAGAAAACATTAATAATGGCATCCTCTTCTCTCAACCCTGACAAGGAAGCATCACTATTTGCATCATCATCTTGCTCTCGGAACAAGAGTTAGAATATAGATATGTGCTTTTAGATCTATCTTGAAGCATGAGACCAAAAGGGAGAGTACCTCTCATTAAGGGTCCAAAAAGGGAGATGGCCTACCAAAGATCAATGAGCACGCAGTAATGGAGCTTAAAAGACCTTAGGGTTAGCTTCATTAAAGACCTCCAAAGGTTATTACTAAAAGTCCTTAGACCTAAGGCCTTTACACAAGCTAGTCATGTGCTTGAGGTTCTTGTCATGATTGACGACTAAGGTGCTTGAGGTGCTTCTCATGCTTAATGGCTAAGGTGTTCAAAGTCAAATCGTGTCCTACAAAGGAGGAGGTGAGCCCTAAAGGTAGGATCTTGAGAGAGAACACACACACACACACTCTCTCTCTCTCAAAGAAAGCCCAAGACTTAAGAAGCAATAAGGACACATGTGAATCCCCTACCCATGTTTCCCTCATGGTGTGCCTGAATCCTATTTGATTGCCTTTAGAGAGGTCAAATGAGAATTTAGATGCATGTAATTAAATAATTAAGCTCTCTTTACCCATAACTTTCACTCTTACATCATGAGCCACGCCCAAATACCTAGCTTTAGCATGGTAAGCCCTCCCCATGCACACATTTGAGTTGGCTACCGCCTTAATGCTTGTTTTCCTCATTGCAGTTTTTGTTATGATGCAAACCTCTGCTCAACCATCAAAATAAGATTGAGACTATGTCCTTTTCTTGATGAGAGCATCCACCCCAAAGGAAGAACATCCGCCGGGCTACCCACCCTGATGCCATGTTCTGCACTACTTGCACACTTCCTTTATCTTTTGGTAGCCTCGTACTCACACTTGAAGACCATTGCCTTCTCAGTTTAGGATTCAAAGACAACAATTGACTAGAAGTTATGTTAGAATTTTGGTTTTGCACATCGCTTATGGAATCATATTCAAGGTACTCGGGGCCTAAGTGAAAATTTGCTTGCTTGATCTTGTGATGCCTTCTCTTCTTGCTTGATCTTGTGATGCCTTCTCATACACTGTCTCTTTGCCTTTATGAGATCTAGTTTCTGGATTGATTTATATTTACCTTTCCATTTTGTTGGCCAAAACTTCAACATCCTACTTGTACACACCAATAATGTTCACCCTAGGGACTTCAACGCTATCAGAAGGGACCGGCTACATTGGATTCTCAACCACTTAACACATAATTCCCTTCTTCACTAGAATCCTGAGTTTGTTGGGCTCACTGCTACTGCTACACCTTTGCACGCCTTCGCTTCCCCCCCCCCCCCCCTCCCCCCATCTCAGCCCGCTGCCTCCTCCCCGTGCCCATATGCCTTGCTGTCTACCCCCTGCCTGCCTGCCAGCCTTTGGGGCCCCTACCTACCCCCTAGCCACTGCTTCTAGCCACCCCCTGTCACCCCCCCTCCTGTTGCCGCCAGCGCTTCCACCCTCCCCAGCCGTTGTCCCCCCCCCCCCCCCCCCCCCCCCCGTCCTTCCCACCCCCCCGATTCCCCCCGCCTCCCTTGCACCCGCCTTTCTCCCCGCCTCCTCACCATTGTTTCAATTTTTGGGTCAGTGTTTCCTGCGCTTGATTGCAGCGTCCACCCGTCGACCTCTTCTTACGACACAGCAATAGACACAGATGTAGGCTCCAGCTTCTCCATAGAGGGACTCGCCAGAAGCCCCCTCGCCCGACCGTGCTGAGCCCACCATTCGACTTGCTCTCTCGTCGACAGAGCAAGCGAGCCTTGCCACAGAGGTAGAGAGATTGCAGGCTACTTTGATCATCTGCAAGATTCTCGACACCCGACCTAGCAGAGGAGAGCTGCAAGACCTTCTCCAGGCCCGCCTTCTCGTAGAGGTGGGCAAGATCTTGGATGTCCAGATTCTCAGACAGGGATACTATCAGATAGAGTTTGAGACCTTTGAGATGGCATCCAAGGTCATAGCTATGAGTCCACTGGCCATCCGAGCATCACACGCCCACTTTCGACAGTGGCGACATGGTTTTGACCCGGCTTCGGATGTTCCAGTAGAGGAGGCAGACATCCCCATCTTAGTCTACTTTCTGGGTTTACGGAGGTAGTACCTACCACTTCTTTCTAGGATCGACTCCTCCATTGGCGACTGTCCTAGAGACACCTCGTACGGCAGCATCAGTAGCTAACAAGGTGGCTGGCATCCCCTGAGTTCGAGTTTTGGTCAGAGATACCCACACACTCTCGAAGGTCATCCTTCTGCCTCGGGTGAGTGGGGGTTGGTTTAGACAGAGTGTGGAGTACTCGGGCCTCCCAAACCAGTGCTTCATTTGCCAACAGATGGGCCACCTAGCGAAGGCATGTCCATAGAGGAGGCCGCAACTTGCACCACAGCCTCAGCCCCAGCCTGCCAAGGCTGGTGGACCGTAGCCATAGTCAGTGGCACAGCCCACAGATTCAGAGCCACCCTCCGAGCCTGGGACTCCAGCGGAGGAGGGGTGGCAGCAGGCCCGTGGCTGTCGACGCCAAGGGCCACAGCGACATCCTGGCACTCAGAGTGGCCCTCAGGTGCCTACTCAGCAGCAGTGGGTTCCCACGGGGAACCGCTTTGGTCCTCTTGAGTAGGAGGAGTCTCTATGCTAGCCTCCACCTTTGCTTCACCCTCGACAGTCCCTCCCCCTTCAGAGTTCCCCTCCTCCTCCTCATCCTCCCCCCGCCTTCTGCTCCCGTCGCCTCTCCACCTCTCCCCTCTACCTCTGTTGCCCCATCCCGCCCCTCTTCTCCTCTGCTCTCCCCAACTCCTTCTCCCCCCCCCCTCTCTTGCTCTTGTTCCACAGTCGACTCAGGAGACTGGTCCCTCTGTGGTGGCTAGGAGATCTCTTGGCAGCGCCTTTGCCACGAGTCTCCTAGCGAGAGAGGGTTAGCTCTTCTTTTGGCCACCTCTAAAAATTCATAAATCTTCCCTTGCAGCTATCACTCGTGGTCGCTGGGACTTCTTCGAATACGGGTTTACTCGCTTTCTCTGCGATTTCGCAGTAGACCACGAGGCAGCCTGCTTCAGGGTCCATGCTTTGTTCCTCACCGCTAGGGGGACAGAGGCCTTGGACTCAGTAGTTGGTTTCTCCTTCCCCCTCTGTGGTAGGGCCGAGACAGAGTGGTCCCTCGACTCAGTGTTGGGATGGTTGCATACACAGGTCCTTGAGTTCTCTCATCACATGCGAGAACTTGGAGTTACAGATTTGCTGCAGACTTTGTGGCTATTGGCCAAGTTTGTGGTGACACCCCCAGACCCAGCAGGATGTAGGCACATTGTGGTGTACTTCTTTGCTGATACGCAGTGTTTGCCTTGCTATGTATACATTCATGAGGACTCTTGGACAGAGGAAGTTGCTTTACGCACGGCTCGCTCTGCTTGGGCTTGGGCTAGGCACTCACTGCAATCACGCCTATCTAGAGGACGCTCGGATGCGGATTACTCCCCATCCAAGCCAGCCTTGAAGATAGCCCGTCTTGCTGCTGCGGCAACATCTATTCTCTCTCACTCCCCATGAGGATCGTCTCATGGAATGTGCAGGGACTAAGTGGGCTCCAGTTTCAGCGATAGTGGGGCCGATTGCGTCAAGAGCTTCAGCGTTGCCTTGTGGGAGGAGAGATTGATCTCCTTATGCTTTAGGAGAACCATCTGTGTGAGAGCCGCATTCGGCGATGTGGTAAGATTTTTCATGGACAATATGATACCTTTTGGTCAGCTGCTTTTGGACTTGGAGGCATCCAGGGTGGGATATGTATGACTATTGCGGATTCATTGCAACAGGCCATTGTGGGCAGAGGGATTATTGTGCCAGGCAGGGCTCAATGGATTACTATGCAGGTTCAGGGTGGCCTTGTGGGCTTCCTAAACATCTATGCGCCCAATGTGGCAAGCGCTCATGCAGAGTTTTGGTCACAGATTGTCGAGTCTTTGCCGCAGGCCGATCATTGGTGTATAGGAGGGGACTTCAACATGTCGGAGTGTTGAAAGATCAAGCTCAACATGTGACCCTCCAGGATGACAAAGACTTATGAGCCAGCGTGATTGATGGGAGACAGTTGGCTACCTACTTAGCCAGACTTACTTGATTTAGTTCAGTGTTCATACTAGAATGCGTTATCTTTCCCTTTATATATTGTACTAAGGTTTCATTTGTAAAAAAAAAAACCAAGTGAGAACATAATAGAAGAACAAAGTCCTTGCTTCCATCTCTGTGTTTGAGGGAAAGAGAGAGAGAGCGCCACAACACAAGTGCACATACCCCCGAATCTTTACATGGTATCAGAGCGGGAGAAGCCTGGGGAGACATAGCTGTCTTCCAGCTCAGTTTTGGAGGTCTTCTAGTTCGAATTTGGTGGTCAAGGAGGCGATGAGTTGCAAGCGCGGCGTCAGCAGCATATTGCCAAGTGCCAAATCTGGTAGATCGTCTCGCTGCGATCAATTTGACACCATAGTTTGCCCAAATCGGTGCTATGGATCAAAAGTTACGATCGATTTACGAAACGGCAATTTTCTGCAGATTTCGCAGGTTCTGCAGATTGTGTAAGATCTCTTCATATTTTCGTTTTTGTTGTTTCTGGTAAAATCAGACTACACAGATGGACGAAAGCAATACAAATGTTGGCATCGAGAAGCTGGATAAGTGAAATTACCAGCCATGGAAATTTCGCATGAGGAATTACTTGATGGGCAAAAGTCTGTGGGGGTATGTTACAAGTGAAGACGTAGAGCCAGAGCTTCCCCGAGAGAACATAACAGAAGATTAATTGAAAGCATGGAACGAGAAGGATAAAAAGGTGATGTTTCTAATCTCTCAGAATGTGTCTAATAACAGGATAGGACACATACAGGAATTGAATTCTGCTAAGGAGGCATGGGATGCCTTAGAGAAGCTCTACACCACAAATACGAGAGCAAGGAAGATTCAATCCACAAATACAAGAAGCTCTACACCACAAATACGAGAGCAAGGAAGATTCAACTCAAAAAAGAGTTGAACAACATGAAGAAGAGCCGAGGTATGTCAATAAATGATTACGTTGTGAGCGGGATGACAACACACACAGTGCCTCTATAACGACCCGACACACACTCTTGGGAAGATACACACACACACTATGGGGCACCACTTGGCTTAGACAACACACCTGGCCGAGACAGGGAACACACCTCTGGAGTGAGAGGAGAGAGACTATCCACTTGCCCACTCCACACAGACACACACACACACACACACAACAAAAAAAACTCAGCTCAAAAGAGGAGAATTTCTGATGTTTAGATACAATTGAGCTTGGGCCAACACCAATGGGGCAAATAGCTCACACAATATGGGTAAAATAAGCCAGATACAATCACAAACTAGAGCAGAAACTTCGCTCATAGGAGAAACTTATACAGAAAAACAGCAGGAAAAGAGTGAGGAATTTGGAAAAATGGACAGCTCCATCGTGTCCGGAATGGCCCAAAACCCCAGTCTACAATGTCAAAGTGCTCAAATCCGACCTCGGATGAGCAGTTTACGGCCAAAACAGGCTCCAAAATGAGCAAAAACACACCTGCGGCTGTTCCTCCTCTCTTCTCCACGTTTTTTCTGGTCTTCTCTCAGTTTTTTCAGTTCCCACACTTATCTTTATTACTTGGGCACCCTTGGATTTTTAGATGACCTCAAACGGACCCCGAACAGGCCAAAAACTGACCTCGCAGTGCATAGTTGTCACCTTTTTGCATCATCCGCACACCTGGCACTCAGCTTTTTTCCAATAATGCATCTCGCCACCACGTGAAGTGGCCCCAAAAAGTGGTCCTAATGATGAACTTTCTGCGTAACTCTCACAAGAAAACACCCACGTTGTGTCCGTCCTCATCTGCATGCAAATATTGACCTCGTTCGCCCTCCTGACGCCACTAGATGCCATCTGACGCACCTGCTGACCTCATGTCGTCGGCCCGCGGATAGCTTCCTCGAGAAGTTTTAAGTGCTACCAACTCCTCATTATTGTAGAAAAAACACACTGGTACTAGTAATAGTGAAAATCGGTGCACTATGTACACCCTATCCTACCTGTACACATGTGGGCCCCACATAACCACCTGGCTAAGGAAAATGGGCAATCCTTTATTTGATGCACCATGCATGTATATGTACATATGCGCAATCCCTTGCTCCAAAAAACTCCTGACATAATTTGCCCATCCCCTAGCCTGCTAGATCATTCATGATGAGCAGCAGCAAAGAGAGATATGAGACTCGCCGCATCACAGGACTCCTCATCCCTCACCAACACTGCTTGATCCACAGACAGCTCATCTTGCTCCACCATCATCAATCTAGCATGATACAATTTAAGACGCAACCCATTTACCCTTGACTTATGTAGAACACCATCCAGGTTAGCCAGCTAATATGTGCCATTTGGAAAACACTCCACTACCTTGAAAGGGCCTTCCCGCTTAATTTGAAACTTCTTTTGGAAGGTGCTGTCCACCTTACTGTTGTAGCGCAAAACCAAGTCATGCTTCTTGATACCCTTACTTTTGACCTTTTCATTTATCTTTGCTAAAGCCCTATCTTGCATCTGCCCATAATGTTCCAATGCACTCATCCTATCCAGCTGAACCTCTTGTAACTGCAAGAGCCTCTCTTTGAATGCATCACTAGGCGACCCAAGCAACTTCTCTAACATCTTGAGCGCAGGCAACTCTACCTCCACAGACAATAGTGCTTCTTTTCCATACACCAAATGAAATGGAGTAAACCCTGTACCTGTCTTCACCGAAGTACGGTAAGCCCATAATGCACTAGGCAATTCCAAATCCCAATTATTTCCTTGGTGCTCTGTCACTTTCGAAAGAATCTGTACCAACTCACCATTGAATCTTTCCTTTAAGTCATTACACTGTGGGTAATAAGGAGTGGTATGCTGGTGCCTAATCTTCATCTTTGCACATAAAAAATCTAGTAGCTCCAGTGGCACCCCAAAATTGCAACATATTTCATCATACACAAATTTTTCCACATCCTTTGCAATGATCTGTTTTACTGCTATAGCCTCTGCCCATCTAGAAAGATAGTCCACTGCCGTCAAAATATAGCTTTTGCCCCTACTTGTGATACGTAACGGGCCTATTGCATCAATCTCCCACTTTTCAAACACATCAAACGCCATAATGGTTTTTCGTAGCTCTGGCTTCAACACTCTCTTCCCAAATGCTTGACACCTATTGTAAGACCTACACCAATGGTGAACATCCTTGTGCAAACTAGGCCATACATACCACTCTTGCAAAATCTTATGCACGGTGATCTTTAGAGAAAAATGGCCACCACATGCGCCTTCATGATTCTCTTCCAACACTCTGTAAAGCTCCTCCCGCCAAGGTACACGTCTCAACACGAGATCAGCCCCTTTCATGTATAAGACATCACCAATCAATTTGTATCTGTATGCTCTACACACAAAGCCATACTTCTTAGACTTCTAAATCTCCTTTGGAATGATTTCTGTTATCAAAAACTCCTCTTCTTGATCCAAACTTTCCCGGCCATGATAAAGAGGTAAAGTGGTCCTCAGCACAAATAGCTCCCCAATCATGCCTTGAGCTGCTTCATGTGCCTCTCCATTTAGAGCACGTTCAATGTGTCTGATGATCCATGCTTCAAACTTTTTTAACAGGCCTTTAATTCTGAAGCACATTTCCTTCAATGAGGTGTTCTTGCTCTTCCACACACCCAGCACTTGCTTCACCACTAACAAGGCATCACCTTTCATGCTCAACCTTCGAACCCCATGCTTCAAGCAAATGTGTAATCCGGCTTCCAGAGTAGCATATTCAGCTTCATTGTTACTATGAGCATCCAATTTGAACCCTCTCTTGCATACTAGCTTCCCCTCTGGATCATAAAGTGCTATACCCCCCGAAGCTGCATCATGGCTCTTTCTGTATGAACCATCAAAGAACAACACATGTGCATTGCTGATCTGTGGCACTTCTTCAACTACCTTTCTCACCACCTCTTCCTTAACAATAAGGGGATTCTCCTTGTAGGTCAACAAATCAGCTAGGGTAGCCCTTGTACTATCTTCCACTAGAAAAGAGAACTCAAACTCTTGCAGCTCAATTACCCATTTCTTCACCACATTTGACATGTTAGTACCATTAATTAACTGTGGCAAAAAAGCATAACTCGTCAAGAAAACAAAAGGCCGTGGTAGCAAGTAATGACGAAATCGTCGACAAGCAAATATTACACTGGCCATCACTAGCTCTACTTCCAATAACTTTCTCTCCGCTACCAACTTCACTCGGCTTGCACAATACACTGGCCTCATATAATGGCTGCCCTTCTCCTTTTGCAATAGCACGGCTCCAATGGCATCATCCCCTACTGATGGATTTACATAAAACACTTTCTCCCAATCAGGAGCCTACATGGCTGACAAACCCCCTAACACCTCTTTCACCTCTTGAAACACTTCTTCACACTTGTCATCCCATTGCAATGGATCATGCTTTGCCACTTGTTGTAATGGATAAAGAATCTAAGAAGACAATGGAATAAACCTTGCCATGTACTTCACTTTGTGTATAAAGGTTGCCAATTGCTTCGTACTCGTAGGTAATGGAAGAAGAATAATAGACTTAACCTTGTCTGGATCAGCCTCAATGCCATTTTCTGACACCATGTGGCCCAATAACTTCACCCTTGGCTGTGCTAGATGACATTTCTTTGGATTTAGTTGTCCTCCACATTCATCATATCGAGCCAATACCATCTGCATCTTCTCATGGTGTTCAGCCCTACTGCTATAAACACAGAAGTCATCCATAAAAGCTTTAACACAACTACCAATGAATGGTTCCAACACCCAATTCGCTCTCTCTTGATAGAAGGAAGGTCCATTTGACAACCCAAATTGCGATACTGTGTAGCAATAGCAGCCCCATGGCGTAATAAAAGTTGTCTTTGTGCGGTCTTTAAGAGCAATCTTCAATTGAAAATAGCCTGAAAAACCATCACACACACTGTACCTCTCATAACCTGCCACTGAATCCAAGATCTGATCAATGAATGGAAGAGGATATGGGTTCTTCTTAGTGGCTGCGTTTAAGGGTTTAAAATCTACACAAATTCTCCACTTCCCATCCTTCTTTGGACTGACTACAACTGGACTCACCCATTCTGTGGTCTCCACAGGGACTATGAACCCAGCCTTCAATAACTTGTCCACCTCTACCCGCAAGGCTTCCATTTGCTCTTGACCCATCCTTCTTAGCCTTTGCCACACTGGCTTAGCACCTTCTTTCAGCTCTATATGCATCTCTTCACCCTTGAACCCTCTGATCTCTTCATATGCGGTAATGAACAAATCAGGAAAACTAGCCAGCATATGCAAAAATATATCCTTCTCCATAGCTGAGAGGTCTCCACTAATCATTTGCGTCATTAATTCCTGCTTCTTTGACAACTCAACCTTGGTTTGCATCAGCCCTTCAATCACTTCATAAGGCCCTTCACTTTCATCTTCAACCTCATTCGCAAATGCAACTAAACCAATCTCCTGGATTTCTTTGTTCATCAAAAGAAATGCAACATCGGCATCGTCATCACTGCTGGTAGTGCTATCACTGTCCTCATCTGTCACCGTGGAAGAGTCTTCATCACTAGACTCATCCTCATCTTCATAAAGCTCCTCTAATTGTTTCCTTCTGTCCATATTATAAAGCTTCTTGGTACCTGTCTTTCCATAGAGGCTAATCGTACCATGTCACCAATCTTGAACAGCTCCCACTGCACGTAACCATGGTCTGCCCAGTATAATAGGATATGCTCCCAACCCTGCTGGCATCACATGAAAATCAACCACTGCCTTTGCATCATATGCCTCCACTTCTAAGCTCTTTACAACACCTAAGCATTTTACTTTTTGATGGTTGCCAATCTGATCCGAAAACCTGACACCCCAGCCACTGTGAGACCCATCTTCTCAACGCATGAGTGTGTTATGACGCATATTTGGGCTCCGCCATCCACATAACCTTGTCCCAAATTTTTCCTTTTATGCCACACATCTACTATTGGACAAATGTTTGGTAGCTCGTCCATTGCCAACACCTTCATTGAACCTCTCTCTGGCTCTTTCTCCATTGGGTTAACCATCCTCTTCCGTTGTCGCTTTAGCTTAGGCACCATCTCTATAAGCTGCCCAAAAGTAACATCTGCCTTCCTGCTCGTCAGATCCTCCTTTAAGTCATAGCTTAATTGCCCATCCCCTAGTGGAAAATCTGAAACATGAAACTTTCGACAAGCTCTCCTTTTCCTCTTGGCCTTGACATCATCGCCTTCATGGCTCTTTCCTTTCTTCTTACTAGGACCTGGGGCACTTCTCCCTTCCTTATCCTCTGTGGTCCTCTTCCCAATAGGCATCACTAATGTATACTCTAGCTTTGATGCCTTCTCCAAGTTGACTACACTTAGCACTTTTGTCTTTCCCTTTTCCTCCTGGGTCAGTCCACTGGTTCCTTTGTCTCCCTTAATTTGGATGCCATAATCATTTGACCTAGTTAGATCCTGTCTTGGCAATGGATACATGTCTCCCTCCATCCTTGGTGGCTTATCACATTGCGGGCTGATGTGACCCAACTCTCCACAATTATAACATGTGGGCGTCTGCCTCCAAAACCTACCATTGCTTTGTCCAACACCATTCCTAAGCCTTTCTTCACCTCTTGGCTGATTTGCAAACCTCCCTCGACCTCGATTATTTCCCACTTGACCTAGCATGTTTAGGCTGAGATTCTTCATCAAATCTACCATTTGCCTCATGTCTTGCCTTAGCCCATCATCTTGCACTGCTGTAGTGACCACTGCTGGCATAACCTGAGTAGTAAGTACTGGTTCATGATGAACTCCTGACATGCGCCCTTGTAAAGACTCTATAGGCTGAAATTCAGACCTCATTGGCAAAGACTCCACCCCTAACTGGCTCATTTTCCTCAGCTTCCACTCTTTGTTCCTTGCTACCTCTAGTGCATCCTCATATGTCCTAGGCTTCTTTAGCTCCACTCTCCAACGTATATTCTCCCAAAGACCAACCAAGAACCTTTCCTTCTTCATCATGTCAGGCGGGGGTACCTGTGGTGCTAAAGCCTTGCACATTCGCTCCCATGCCAATGAAAACTTACGTATGTACGCATCTACTGGCTCACCTTCCTTTTGCACCAAAGCCTGTACTTCTTGCCACACCTTGTCAGGATCTTCTATCTTCACAAACTCCACTTCCAATCCATGCCTTAGATTGTCCCAACTCAATCTTATAGGTGGATCTGCTGCACGCAACTCCTCTTCAAATGCCTTGGACCAAACTCGTGCATCACTCTTCAAACAAATTTGGAGAAAGCATAACATTTGCGTAGGGTCATTAATCTGGTTGCTAATGCAGGCAACCTCCATCTTTTCCACAAAGTCCTCCACATCTTCATCACTTCTTCCATGAAACTCCGGATAAGAGAAAGCCATGGCTAGAGAACCCCTTCAAACACACGTGCAAGAAACCAAACCTTTTCACTACCCAATCTCCAGAAACTTCAATGGAGCTCAGGTTTAGATGAGAACAAACACATGCACATCAAATGAGTTTTCATAGTTGATCATCGGAATTACAACAGGCAAAGGACATTCCAAGATCTCTCGTAACCTTCTTGGCCCAAACATAAAGACTATGCGCTGCTGAAAAAAGATCTTCCTGGACACATGAACATCAATCTGAATCCTTTGAGTTAAATGAAAAGGAGTGAAATGAGGGCCATTTTGATCATCCATTAAAGCCAACCATGAAGCTCCCAAGAAGGCACACCTGACTTATGCTCTGATTTTTGCCCAAATTTCAGCAGCATAACAGCATAAATGGCTCAAAATACCAAAAAACCAGCCATCATAACTTGGGAAAATTTCGGCAGAGTTTCCCCAGAAATAGAGCAGTAGGAACCCAAAATATAGACTGTATATGTATGCATAAACTGTCAACAATAGAACCCGAGCATCAAATAGGACTCACTAGTACATAGCCTATGGCGAGGTCACGAAAAGGGTGCTCCAGCCACCTATATCACCGAAAGGATCTCCACATTTGAGAATCCCCCAGCTCAATAAAACCTCACGCTATCGACCCTCACACAAAGGCTAATGCAAATCGCATATAGTCAAGTCTCAGAAATGACTATCTTCCAGACCAAGTCTCAGAAATGGATGGGACTGCCAAATACAACCAAGTATGGCTCCACAAAGGCGTAGAATGGCAGTTTCCACAAGTAACGTACAATCCAGCAGACAATGCGCTCAAATAGGCGCCAAGTGATGCATTCCCACAACAACTGCAAGTGACATCACTGCTAGTATATCACTGTACTCCAGCTACCTGTACCTGTGTGAATCACCTGTACCTGTACCTGTTCCTGTAACCTGTAACCCTGAATCTCGAAGCTCGAAGCTCGAAGCGGAAGGTACTCAAAGAAGATCCTCCGTGGGGGCGCCAAAAGAATGTGAGCGGGATGAAAACACACACAGCGCCTCTATAACGACCCGACACACACTCTTGGGAAGATACACACACACACTATGGGGCACCACTCGGCTTAGACAACACACCTGGCCGAGACAGGGAACACACCTGTGGAGTGAGAGGAGAGAGACTATCCAATTGCCCACTCCACACACACACACACAAAAAAAAAAAAAAAAAAAAAAACTCAACTCAAAAGAGGAGAATTTCTGATGTTTAGATACAATTGAGCTTGGGCCAACACCAATGGGGCACATAGCTCACACAATATGGGTAAAATAAGCCAGATACAATCACAAACTAGAGCAGAAACTTCGCTCATAAGAGAAACTTACAGAGAAAAAAAGTAGGAAAAGAGTGAGGAATTTGGCAAAATGGACAGCGCCATCGCGTCCGGAACGGCCCAAAACCCCAGTCTACAATGTCAAAGTGCTCAAATCCGACCTCGGATGAGCAGTTTACGGCCAAAACAGGCTCCAAAATGAGCAAAAACACACCTGCGGCTGTTTCTCCACGTTTCTTCTGGTCTTCTCTCAGTTTTTTCAGTTCCCACACTTAGCTTTATTACTTGGGCACCCTTGGTCTTTTATATGACCTCAAACGGACCCCGAACAGGCCAAAAACTGACCTCGCAGTGCATAGTTGTCACCTTTTTGCATCATCCGCACACCTGGCACTCAGCTTTTTTCCAATAATGCATCTCGCCACCACGTGAAGTGGCCCCAAAAAGTGGTCCTAATGATGACCTTTCTGCGTAACTCTCACAAGAAAACACCCACGTTGTGTCCGTCCTCATCTGCATGCAAATATTGACCTCGTTCGCCCTCCTGACGCCACTAGATGCCATTTGACGCACCTGCTGACCTCATGTCGTCGGCCCGCGGATAGCTTCCTCGAGAAGTTTTAAGTGCTACCAACTCCTCATTATTGTAGAAAAAACACACTGGTACTGGTAATAGTGAAAATAGGTGGACTATGTACACCCTGTCCTACCTGTACACATGTGGGCCCCACATAACCACCTGGCTAAGGAAAATGGGCAATCCTTTATTTGATGCACCATGCATGTATATGTACATATGCGCAATCCCTTGCTCCAAAAAACTCCTGACAACGTTTTGAAGATAAAGGAAGTTGCATATGCTCTTGGGTCAATAGGTGCTCCTGTAGATGATGATGACCTAGTATCTACTGTTCTGAATGGTTTGACAGATGATGAGAAGTGAAAGTCGTTTGCCACTTCTGTTTATGTTTGGGGAAATTTACCAGATTTTGATGATCTGATCTCCTTGATGATAATTAAAGAAAGAAACATAGGTGGGTCTTCATCAGATAAAGGATCTGTAGAGCAAGCACAGGTCTTCTACTCAGGGAATAGTAGAGGCAGGGGGAGATCCCAGAGAGGTCGCGGTGGTCGAAGAGGATCTTGGTAGAATAATGAGAATTCTGAAAGTACTGGTTGTGGTAGAGGAAGGCAGAATCAGCAAGGAAGGGGGAGCTTTCGAGGTCAAGGTGGATCGCAGTAGCAAGGACAAGATAATATAGATGGCTATTGGAAATGTGGAAAACCAGGACACTACGCAAAAGACTGTTTGAATAACCCCAACAACAATAGAAGAGGTAGAGGACAGCAAGGTAAGTATGCAAACAGTGGTATGACCGAGCGTTTGTTTGTTATGCAACACATGATGACTTCCATCGCACATGTTGATGGTTCAAACAATGTGTGGTATGTAGACTCTGGTGCCTCTAACCATATGACACACCATAAAAGTTGGTTTAATGAGTTGCATGTCCCAGAACAACCTAGTTATGTGGAAACACATTGTGAGCGGGATGGAAACACACAGAACGCCTCTATAACAACCCGACACACACTCTTGGGAAGATACACACACACACACACTATGGGGCACCGCTCGGCTTACACAACCAGCCTGGCCGAGACAGGAAACACACAGACGGAGTGAGAAGAGAGAGATTTCCCACTTGCCCACTCAACACTCACACATACACACTCACACACACATTCTCAATTCAGCTCAAAAGAGGCAAATTGATGTTGTTTGGCTCAATGAAGCTCAGCCCAACACCAATGGGGCAAATAGTTTACACAGTATTGAGGAAATACACCAGATACAACCTCAAAGTTAAGCAGAGGCTTCACTCACCGGAGAAGATTACACATAAAAAAATCAGAAAATATGTGAGGAATTTGTCAAAATGGACAATGCCATTGCGTCCGGAACGCCCGAAAACCCCACCCTGCAATGTCACAGTGCTCAAATCTGACCTGAGACGAGCAGTTTAGGGCCAAAAAATGCTCCAAAAACAGCAAAAACACACTTGCGGTTGTTCCTCCTCTCTTCTGTACGTTTTTTAATGGTCTTCTCTCCTTTTTTTCAGTTCCCACACTTAGCTTTATTAGTTGGGCACCCTTGGCCTTTTAGTTGACCTCAAACGGACCCCGAACAGGCCAAAAACTGACCCCGCAGTGCATAGTTGTCACCTTTTTGCATCATTCGCACACATGGCACTCAGCTTTTTCCAATAATGCGTCTCACAACCACGTGAGGTGGCCCCGAAAAGTGGCCCTAATGATGACCTTTCTGCATAAGTATCACAAGAAAACACCCACGTCGTGTCCATACTTCTCCGCGTGCAAGTATTGACCCCGTTCGACCTCCTGATGCCACTCGATGCCATCTGACGCACCTACTTACCTCATGTCATTGGCCCGCGGATAGCTTCCTCAAGAATTTTTACGCGCTACCAACTCCTCCTTATTGTAGAAAAAACACAGTGGTACCGGTAATAGTGAAAATCGATGCACTATGTACACCCTGTCCTACCTGTACACATGTGGGCCCCACGTAACCACCTGGCTCTGAAAAATGGGCAATTCTTTATTTGATGCACCATGCATGGGTATGTACATATGCGCAATCCCTTGCTCCAAAAAACTCTTGACAACGTGATGACACAGTTCATCCCATCGAGCATGTGGAGAATGTCCCACTAGCGATGTATGATGGTAAGCCGAAATATATGGCTGATGTGTTGCATGTACCAACGATTACAAAGAATCTTGTATCTGTTGGTCAGATGGTTGAACAGGGATTGCAGGTAAAGTTTAGCAGAAATGGTTGTTTTGTTGAAGATCCCAATAACAAGTGCAAGATGGTCGCAAAAGGTAAGAGGATTGGAAGAATGTTTACTTTGGATGTGAAGGTCCCTGCAAGTAGTAATATGCTGTTTACGCAGAAAAATGTTGTGATTACAGATATTGACATATGGCATAAAAGGATAGGCCATGTGAATGTGCAGCGGCTGAAAACCATGCAGTCTCAGAATGTGGTTGCAGGTTTGCCTAATTTTCAGATTTCAGGTATGCAGAAGATTTGTGAAGCATGTCAACTTGGAAAGCAAACCAGACACGCGTTTCCGCATGAGAAGCATGTATCCAGGAGACCCCTCCAATTGATTCACTCTGATGTGTGGGGGCCAACGAAGAACACTTCGCTCGCAAGTAGTAAATACTATGTTACTTTTGTGGATGATCATACAAGAAGGTATGGATTTACTTTATGAAGTCTAAAGGTGAAGTGTTTGGACATTTCAAATCCTTCAAGAATCATGTTGAGAAAGAAACAGGTATGCAAATTAAGTGCTCACGCTCAGATGGTGGAGGTGAGTACTTCTCACATGAGTTTAGCAGGTTTTTGGATGATCAAGGTGTGAAGAGACAATTTACATGCAGATACACTCCACAACAGAATGGAGTGGCTGAAAGTAAGAACATGCACATAGTAGAGATTGCTCGTGCGTTGATGAGTGAAAAGGAGATGCCACAGTATTATTGGGCAGGGGCTGTGCATAAAGCCATTTACATAATGAAGAGGACTCCTACTGCAACAATTCATGATGTGACGCCAGAGGAGAAGTTCACAGGTTTGAAAGTTGATGTGTCTCATTTCAAAGTTTTGGATGTATTGCTTATGTTCATATTCTTGATGAGTTAAGGACCAAGTTGGATCCTAAAGCAGAAAAATGCATTTTCATTGGGTATTCCTTGGAGCAGAAAGGGTATCGTTTCTATAACCCTATTACACGAGAAATTAAGGTAAGTAGAGATGTGGTGTTTGATGAATTGAGCAGTTGGTATGGTGAACAAAATCTTATACATGTTGATGGCAAGAAAGATGATACGCAAAGAAAAGAGATGCGGCAAGAATCACAGGTTATGAGTGGGCCAGGTGAGAGTTCACACACTCCGTCAAAGAATGTTAGCCCATGGTCAGGAAGATTGAGGCAAGGCAGTGGTTCGTCGCCTGGGAGTGCTGAAAGCAAGGTGACTATAGCGAAAGGAAAAGAAAAGGTAGGACAGCCTATGGCAGGTTTTGATGCAGGACATTCAAGCAGTGATGAGAGCTTGGATGAGGAGCTTGGGATACTAAGGTTAAGTACTCCAGGTGTACGCAGATCTACAAGAGTGAAGTATCCAGTGGAAAGGTTAAGGTATGATAATCTTGCTTCGCATCACTATGCATACACGATGAATGTGATACAAGAACAGGAACCTACATGTTTCAAGGATGATGTTGGAAGATCTGAATGGGATGAAGCTATGGATAAAGAGATGAATGCACTTGATAATAATGGTACATGGGAGTTGGTTCTTTTACCACAAGGTAAGAAAGCTATTGGTTGCTAAGGTAAAGTGCAATGCCGATGGTTCTATAAGTAGGTATAAAGCCAGACTAGTAGCAAAGGGATATGCGCAGACATATGGAATTGATTTCGAGGAGACATTCAGCCCCGTTGCCAGGATGGTAACAGTGAGAGTAGTTGTTAGCTGCATCGAAAAGATGGAAGTTGTATCAGATGGATGTGCCTAATGCTTTTCTGAATGGTGATTTAGAAGAAGAGGTGTACATGGAACAGCGTGAAGGTTATGTACATCCTAATTTTGCTAATTATGTATGCAAACTGAGGAAAGCTTTGTATGGGCTGAAGCAATCAAATAGGGCATGGTCAAATAAGTTCAGTGCATTTTTTCTTAGTATTGGTTTTGAAATCAGTGAAGTTGACCACTCTCTTTATGTGAAGAAAACAGGTGCTGGACTGGCTGTTATTGTTGTCTATGTTGATGATGTGATCATTACAGGTGACAGTGAAGCTGAGATTGGAAAGGTTAAAGATCTTCTCAAGGCTGAATTTGACATAAAGGACTTGGGAGAATTGATGTACTTCCTCGGGATTGAAGTCATAAGAACATGTGATGGAATTTGGCTAATGCAGCGAAAATATGTTCTAGACATGCTAGAGAAGTTTGGTATGATAGGTTGCAAGCCTATTGCAACACCTATTGAGCAGAGTGCAAGGTTGCGGGCTGATGTTGGAAAGCCTTTGGAAGACCCTACCTTTTACAGGAAGATTGTTGGGAGCCTCATTTACGCTACACTTACGAGGCCAGACATGTCTCATGATGTTGGCGTGTTAAGCTAGCCTTATGCAGGTACCAAGGAAGCCTCACTTAGATGCTGCAAGGAGAGCGCTTTGCTATACAAAGGGTACACTGAATTATGGTTTATTTTATGCATATGGAGCTGAAGTTGAAGTGTGTGGATACACAGATGCCGATTGGGCAGGCAGCTCATATGACAGGAGATCTACTAGTGGCTATGTTTTTAGACTTGGTAGTGCAGCAGTAAGCTGGAGCAGTAAGAAGAAGACTACAGTGGCTTTATCGAGAACAGAGGCAGATTATCGTGGAGCAGTGATGGATGCATGTGAGGTTGCTTGGTTGCACAAGCTTCTACATAGTTTGGGATATGATGTCCTATATCCCGTCACATTGTTTTGTGACAACATGAGTAGTATACAGTTGGCAAACAATCCGGTGTTTCATGCAAGAAAAAAGCACATTGAGGTGCATTACCATTAGATCAGGGAGAAGGTTCTTGCGCAAGAGATTGATTTGGTATATGGTAGCACACATGAGCAGGTGGTTGACATTTTCACCAAGTCCTTGGGTGAAGAGAAGCTGCACAGGTTCAAAGATATGTTAGGAGTACATGATTTTGGATTGAGCTTGAGGGGGAGTGTTGAAATATCAAGATCAACATGTGACAAGCTCAACGTGTGACCCTCCAGGATGACGGAGACTTATGAGCCAGCGGATTGATGGCTTGATTGATGGGAGACAGTTGGCTACCTACTTAGCCAGACTTATTTGATTCGGTTCAGTGTTCATACTAGGATGCATTATATTTCCCTTTATATAATGTACTAAGGTTTCATTTGTATAAAAAAAAAAACCGAGTGAGAACATAATAGAAGAACAAAGTCCTTGCTTCCATCTTTGTGTTTGAGGGAAAGAGAGAGAGAGTTGTGTGTGTGTATGCGTGTCTGAGAGAGAGAGCGCCATAGCACAAGTGCACGTACTCGCGAATCTTTACATGGAGGACCCTTCTGACACGATTGGAGGCAGCCATGCTACTGTGCATGGAGTCAAGTTGGCAGCTTGGGAGAGGTTGTGTATGACTTTGAGGGTCTCGGATACATGGCAGCACTCTGGCTTTGTGAGGCCTCCAGCCAGTCTTTCCTTCTCTAGATCGGACCGCAGAGTGGGAGGAGTGAATCTATCGCAGATAGATTGCTTCTACACTAGTGACCACTTCAGTGACTTGGGGGGATCAGTGGGCATCCTGGCAGGGACATCCTTCTCAGACCATGCACTAGTGATCCTCATAGTGGCAGACAAGCAGAGGAGTGGGAGCACGATGCTTCGAATCCCAGAGTGGGTCTTGTTGGACTCAGCACTCAGAGAGAGGGTAGAGGCTCTATGGATAGAGGGCATGGACAGACAGGTTCGACCTGCAGACAGAGTGGCCTTAGGCCTAGCTCAGCTTAGCCACTTTTTTCTTCAGGAGTCTCGGGCTCGCCGGGCTGCAGCGAGAGAGGAGGAGCAATGTCTTAGACGAGGCATTGCTTCACTACAGAGGATGTAGGAGCAACATCCAGACAGTCCATGGTTAGAGGAGCAGTTAAAACAGGCTTGACAGGAGCTTGCTAGCATAGAGGAGAGGCGTCATGAGTTTTCCTTCCACCGACAGGCATCTCAGTGGACTCAGGTGGATGACAGAGTGACTGGTTCTTTTTTTGAGACAGTGGGATCTTGGCACTCGCATGCCAAGGTCAATCAGTTGAGTAGACCCGATGGGTCAGTTGCTTGTGAGCCCGAGGATATGCGTGCAGTTGCTACTGACTTTCACCGTGGGTTACTGTCGGCTGAGCCCCAGTGAGAGCGGCAGGATGCATGCAGGGAGCAGGTTTGGGCACAGATGCCTTGTCTTGTGACAGAGGAGATGCGCCAGAGGCTAGAGATGCCACTTCATCTTGAGGAGGTCGCACACGGCTCTTAGGGCTCTCCCTAGTGGTAGTTGTCCAGGTGAGGATGGGTTGACTCCCAGATTTTTCTCGGAGTACTGGGACCTGCTTGGCCCAGATCTCTGTAGTTCCTTTCAGTACATTTTGCACATAGGGGTGATGCCTGATAGCATGAGTGAGGGCCTGATCTACCTCATTCCAAAGGAGGGTGGCTCCTTGGATGAGATTCGACAGTGGCACTACATCACCATCCTCAACTCAACCTACAAAATTCTTGCCAAGGCTCTGAGTTTGAGGATTCAGCCACTTTTGGAGAGCCTTATACATGGGACTCAGACAGGTTTTGTCAAGGAACGTAGTATCCTTGACAACATCTTCACTTTCTAGGAGGCTTTAGCCCTGGCACGGAGGCGATGAGGAAATTTTTGGTGTCACAGGAGGTTGGTCTGCGGGGCTTAGCACTCCCTATTTGGGGAGATGAGCTACTGGACGTTGAGTTTGCCGATGACTCAGCCTAGTACTTAGAGGTCCAGGAGGCCAATCTACACAGATGTGAGCAGGCTTTGGAGACCTTCTGTTGTGCATCGGGTGCACTGATCAATTGGAGGAAGACAGTGGCTTTCTGGGTTGGCAGTGCTCCTGTGCTAGATTGGATGCCAGGAGAGGGTTTCAAGTGGATTCCCCCAGGGACTGCAATTCGGTACTTGGGTTGTCACGTTGGTTTTTACTTGTCCCCCGAGAAACAGATTTCTCCTATTCTCCTGTCCATCAGGAGAAAGCTGTTACATTGGAGCTCAGCACGACTTTCAATGGCTGGTAGAGTAGTAGTTGCCAACCAGGTGTTGTTGGAAACTATGTGGTACATCACTTCTTGCTGGATCTTCTCGAGTTCTTGTATCAGCCAGGTAGAGAGGCTGATCAGGAAATTCCTTTGGTCAGGACGTGACACTCAAATTGCCCGAGCCAAGGTGGCTTGGTCGATCATCACACTTCCTTGTTCTCAGGGAGGGCTTGGGATCATTGATCCAGCACATCAGAGAAGAGCCCTTCTTGGGAAGTTCATAGTCAAAGGACTTCTTCCAAGAGAGGAGCCCTGGAAGGAGTTCTTGCTGCAGAGGCTTCGTGCCAGGGTGCCTCAGTCAGCAGGCCCTTTGCAACCTTCGACCAGATGGATCTTTACAGATTTGCGCTGAGTTGGTTTGAGGAGGAGATTGGAGGAACGCTTTGCTGTGAGTTTGCTTCGATCTTGGGAGCTCTTGCGGTGTGTCTTGGAGGAGAGAGAACCGACGAGCATGAAGAAGCGCCTATGGAAGCCCCTCGTCTGGAACCCCATGGATAGCACTCAGAGAGGCCACTTGGTTGGTAGTCGGCCTCATGTTTCTTGGGGTCCCATGGCAGCAGGTCCAGCGCGCTCTCTAGGTGACTGGCTAGAGTTCACACGTTTGTTAGAGGAGGTGCAGGGTTTCCATCTACCAGGCATGAGAGGGGTGTAGAGCATGTGTCAGGACATCTCAGAGTCAGTTCCAACTGAGTGGCTCATGCCTCTTGAGCGAGTAGCACCCCGGTGGATGGGAGCCTTCACACGACTCGAGGTTCTCATTTCAGTCAGGGCTTGCTCAGAGACCATCTCAGCCCTGTTCTTCGAGCTTCACGGTGGGGGATGACTACAACGAGTTGCAGTAGAGTTCCCGCAGGTAGTAGAGTGTTGTTTTCAGAGCATCCGAGTAGTGGGCATTTGTGGGAGGACCTGCGTCATAGACCCTGACCCAGTAGTTCTTGAGACTGGACACTAGAGGCTATGGGCTTGGGAATGTTGTCCGCTGGTACGAGTATAGTGGGATCCTAGTGAGTGGCTATGGAGGGACCCCTTCTCTTCTGCAGACCACCCAAGAGTCTCGTTCTTTCAGTACACTATTTGACTGGGACGTCATATACTAGCAGCACATAGAGAGGCCCGCCCCGCTGCAGCACGTCATTGGCAGGAGGAGGGTCTCACAGTTGAGTTCTTGGCAGACTTTTGGGAGAGGTTGTGGGACTCCAGACAGTCGAGACGGGTCACCTTGTTTCAGTAGTAGCTGGTCGCACATAGAGCTACAGCAGTAGGGAGCTGGCTAGTGCATAGTGGTCTCTCGGCCACATGTGCAGCTTGTGACCATTTGGTGGAGAGTCAGCGTCACTGTCTTTGGGAATGTCCCTCGGCCCAGCAGGTGTGGCTACGAGTTCTTCAATTGATGCCTCATTTCTCCACGGCTCAACAGTACACTTGGGGGGCAACGGCTTGGTCCACCCTCACGGGACCCACACTTCAGTTTGAGCTATCTTCCACCAGCAGGATGATAGTGATGCGGGGGGGAGACCTACACTCCATCCTGCTACAGAGCTTACTCCACAGAAATGGTGCAATGAGAGAGAGGAGTGTTAAGAGCTCATCAACGGCATGAACTTTGGTTCATTTGGCGGGGCCGCTGTTTCCGCATCTTTGAGGCTCGCCCTATGCCACCATAAGAGACTGTTCGTGACTTTTGGCTAGAGCTTATCCATACTCTCAGAGGACAGCTTGAGGGACTATAGAGCAGCTCCGACCGCATGCGAGAGCGCCGCGAGGCTTTCCTTCGACTCTGGCGCCCTGGGCCTTTCTACACCATAGTCCAGGGTGTGCTTAGATGGCACTACCGTCCACCTGTGTGGCTCTTCCCTCCTCCCATCTCTTGATTTAGCCTCATTGTATATATGTTGTTTTTTCATTGGGAGAGTTCCCCCATCATGTTTGTTGTAGCCCTCTCTTGCAAAGGTGGTTGTAGCCCTATGGACAGTTTTCATTAACTAATAGAAGGATCTTTTTCTCAAAAAAAAAAACCCTTCTTCACTACAATTATAGTACCTGCATGGTAGCGTCCTTGCCTGGCCCGTTGCTCCTCTTGGTTGTCCTCTATCCCTAAGTTGCATTATTCGTTATTCGGGAGACGTATAATACGCGAATAAGGGGCGTATTATTCGTTTATCTAAATTATATGGCCGTATTATACGATACCACATCAGCATAAACGGCCAATCGTATAACTTCTTGATTTTTCGATCGAAAAACTTTTCGATCGAAATTATTTTCGAACGAAAGTATTTTCGATCAAAAATTATAACGATCAAATATGTTAGTATATATAGCAACACGCGAAAGGCCTCATACCAGCTTTCAAAGTCAGTGTTTTCCATGTGAGTACTCTCACCAAACGATCAAAAAATGTAATTTGTAAAAAAATAAAACAATTTGAATTCAATAGAATTTTAAGTTTTGTGATTCAAATATATGAATTTGTTTTGAAAAACTTAGTAAATAGTTGAAAGTTTGTATTTTGTGAAGAGTTTAATCTCTCACCTGATACAAACTATAATTATAAGAATCACTTGTCAATGTAAATTAATTTTTATGTAATTATATTTTTAAACTAACTATCTCATGTGAGAGTACACTCTACACACAACGATAATATCTTACTTTTTTTTATTAGTCACAAGTGATAAGTGATTAATCACTTTTTTTAAAAAAGTGATTATCGTTTTGACATTTAAAAATGTCACTTATAGCTCTTGTATGTATAGTAATTTATAATGATAATCATTTTAATACTTGATTTAATTGTAATTATTGATTATCGTAATGTGTTAAAGATACAAGCTTGCACTTTAGATAAATCGATGCAATTTATATGTAATCCAATGGTATTGTTTTTTATTATTGTATTTTTGTTCAATCATTGTTTTTAATTATTTTAATTTCGTTCAATCATTGTTAGTTAAATTAATTTAATGTTTTAATTGATTTTGATTATGAAAATGATCATTGACTTTGTTTTTACTAGCAAACTATTTTTGTGCATCATGGTGAAAGGACAAGAGTGGAGTTATGTGCATGAGTTGAAAGCTGGGAGAAATACATCTCGACTTAAATGTAAATCTTGTGGCCACGAGTTCAGTGATAATGCAACCAGAATTAAAGAGCATTTGTTTAAAGTCCCTGGCAATGTTGAAAAGTGCGGGGCACCACCAAAAGATATTCATGAAAAATTTGCCATGTATTCTCGCAAAGTAAAGTTGATTCTTGCAGCTAAACATAAAGGTGATGTTTCTAAAGATATTCATGCGAATATTGAACCATCTGTATGCAATGAGGCAATAGAAGAGGTGTGTACCACTCAAGTAAATGATCAAAGTTCTCAATTGAACCCTCTTCATGGACATGCTTCTACATCAAGAGGAGCTCCTAGCACAAGCAAATCCGGCAGAGCATCATCCAATGGACAGACAATGCCTGAAGCATTAGGTAAACAATGGTTGCTTGAGTTGCATTTAAAATGGACACAAGAATTTGTTGCGTGTGGCATATCGTTCAATGTTATGCGCAATCCAATATTTCAAGATGCTTTGATGAGTATAGCCAAAAAAGGATTTGTGCTTCCTGACTATAACAAGATGCGAACTGAATATCTTGATAAAGTCAAAGACAGTACTGAAGCCATTCTCAAACGCATAGTCCTAGAGTTTGTTCCAGCATATGGATGCACCATAGGATTTGATGGATGGACTAACTGTCAGAAAAAACCTTTAATCAATGTAATGCTTATTAACCCTAGAGGGGCTATGTTCGTGGAAGCAATTGACAGCTCATTGAAAGAGAAGACTATCACCTACCTAGCAGGGGTGTATGAGCGTGCAATTGCAAAGGCAGGTGGACTAAATAATGTGACTGCTATTGTCACAGATAATGCGGCCAACTACAAAGGAGCAGGAAGAGCTATTCAAGTCAAGTATCCGGAGATTTCTTGGGTACCATGTGCAGCTCACACTTTAAATTTGCTTTTAAAAGATATTGGTAAAATGGCTTGTGTGAAGCAAACTTTATTGGATGCAAATCATGTGGTGAAATTCATTAGAGAGCATCAATTTTCGTATGATCTTTTTCGAACCAAGTCACCAAATAAAGCTCTGCAAATATTTTGCGCAACAAGGTTTGCTACGGCATACTATGTTCTTGCTGCTTTGCAAGAGCTGAAGCCTGCATTGATGGAAACCTTAGCAGACAGAAGATGGGATGGATGGCTCAGCAAGTATCCAAGTTATCAGGAAGCAGCTGGTCGATGTGCACAAATAGTAAACTCGCCAGTCTTTTGGCGTAATGTAGAAAGAATAGTAACTGTGTCTAAGCCATTTGTAGATCTTTTGAGAGCAGTTGACACAGATTCTTTTATTTTTGGTCGGGTCTACTGGTATATGTCAGAGGCTATACGCAAGCTAAGAGAAAATGTCAGTTTTGGTGCAAAGGATAAAGCTACCATGATTACAATTGCTAACAAGCGTTGGGTGCAGTTGCATACGCCATTGCATGGTGCGGCTTTTGTATTGGATCCTAAGTTTCAAATGCATCAGCAATCTGCCAACAAAGAAGTTATGTCCAACTTCAAAACAGTGTGCTCCCAACTCTTAGGGCACGAAGATCGAAAAATAGCTTTTCATCAGCGAGTAGATTATGCCAATAGAACTGGTATGTTTCAGGATCCGTGGCATATAGATGCCATTGGCAAAACAAGTGCACCTTTATGGTGGAAGGAGTATGGTGGAGATAAAGTGGAGTTGCAACACATTGCAGTTAGAGTTTTATCAGTAGCTGCATCAAGTGGAAGTTGTGAACGAAATTGGTCAGCATTCGACTTTCTGCACACGAAAAAGCGAAACAGACTTCATACTAAACGGGCTGCTGATTTGGTGTATGTTTTTTGCAATATGAGACTTATTTATAAGCCTCAAAACATTGCAACTAGAGCCGCTCAAAAGCAATATGGAGTCTTCCAAATGCATGAAGCTATTTCTGCAGAAGTTGACGATGAAGATGATATGGAATGGGAGATAGTTTCAGAATGCTCAAATATGGATGAAGTAGATGATATGGTTGCAGTTTTTGAAGATGGAGATGATTTGTGAGAGTACCATTGTAATACTTAACAAGTTTTTGCATATGATGAAAGAAAGTGGTATCTCATTGTCGTTCACATCAAAACCTCTCTTTCTCTCTCTCATACGCACATATTTACTCACACACAAATATAAATTGCCAATAATATCTTGTCGAATAACAATTACATAAAGTCGATGTCGGTTTGAAATTACAACAAGGTTCTGGGAAATTACTCAATCGAAAAGAGTTTGATATAATTTTGAGATTACAAAAAGCTTGTGAGTGACTTATGAGTTTGATAGATTTGCTATAAGCTGGTCTATGGTAAAATCTGTAATTCCTAGCTCAGGGGATGGTTGAGCACCATCTTTATGTGAAGTGGTAGTATCATCTGGCAAAGGTCCATACAATGATTCATATCGTTGAAGCTTTGCTTGTGCATCACTTAACTCTATTTCAAGCTCAAGAATACGGCCACGAAGCATGTCCGGTGTTTCTCCTTGGCTGGCAACGTCTTGTCCTTGGCTGTCTAATTCAGTCAGTATTTCTGACTCTTCAGGAAGTAAAACAATAGGACACTTGCGAGGAGGCATTGGATTATTTGCATTGCGTGCTGCCACCTTTTCTACAATGCGTCCACGTCCAACGCCAGCGGTGCCTGGACGATCTGACCAATCCACTCTCTTCAGCAAAACATATCAAACATAGCATTGTTGGATAAAGTAAATTGCTACTTGGTTGTTGTTTGGTAGGCATCTCTCTTGTCATATAAACCTTTGCAGCAATACACGTGCCAATCCTTTATGTTACAAATTAGAGAGCTTTAACGGAGCTGTATCTTTTCCATTGCCACTTATTTGAAATAGTTGATGGCGTACAAAGTGATTAGGGCAAAGCTTTTTGCACTCTTTAAGGGTTAGTGGTTCGCCCTGCAGCTCAGATTCATCTTCTTCAATGTTCACAATAGTAGAAAGATCTGCTTGTCCACATCTAACTTGTTCTTCTTTAAAAAATTCCTGAGCTTCAGCGTGGTTGAGTTCTTCTTCCATATCTGCATATTAGGTGAACATGTCATTCTTTTAAATACCCATTCAATTAATTTGACATTGGACAATATATCAAATGAAAAACATAGATATTTTGTTCAATTCGACATACAATTAAATCTGACACCAAAAGTAAAACAATGATGAAATCATGAGACTTGTGTTTTCATTAATCATCAGCTGGTCGTAAGCCAGATGTCATTACAATGTTGTAACCCACTCTATGGGCACCATTTAAACATAAGGAGAGGTCAAAAGCATTAGGCCGGGTTTTGGGGTTTAGGCGCTTGCCGGTTTCAAGATGAGTAAGTACATTACTCAAAAAATGTCTCTTGCTTTGTTCTTGGGGCTCTGGTAAGCACTTCAAAATTCGTTTACATGTATGACACATGGAATAAATATCCATAGCTTTGGTCCAGGAGGGAGGATTACTAGATGTACATTCGGGGGCTGCCCATGGATAATCTCTCTCATATTGTTTTCTAGTTTCTATCTGCATATCGCGTAGAGGAGGAAAACCGGCTGTGGTATTTGTTTTGGTGCATGAACCCCAATCCACAATGCCGGTATAAACACCTTTTTCACAAAAATGCAGCATCATATTCCGAGAGTGTAGATCATTGTGGAGGTAGTTATGCGAATGTATATACTTTAGAGTTTGGAGGAGAGCATTGATGATCTGCAAAATATTCTCCTGGAATAGCTCTAGTGTTCCTGCAGTGAGTACATAATCGCGGATGACAGGTTGGCTGCCGTCTGCAGTGCATTCTTTGATCCATTGCACCACATGGCCGCCATTCCAAAATCGTGAAATGAGCATTGGTCGCTCCACGTGGCGCACCATGGCAAGAGGGTAGATAATACCTCGATGTGAAATATCCAAAATTGTTGCTTCGTCTTTGACTTGTTGCTCCATGGTGGGCCCATGTAAGTGTACTTTGAACACTTTTGCAGCATACACTTGATCTTTGAAAGCGGGATGTGTGACACCCACACGCTTCACATGTGCCCATCTTCCCTCTCCTAGCTGTGGAGCTTGGATATTGAAGACGATTGTGTCGGGTAAAAGGTGTAAAATAGGTGGTAGTTGAGAGAGGTCTACTGTAGCAACGGATGACGTTGCAGGCTCTGTTCTAAGAATGATTTCTGGTTCAACAGCAACTTCAAAAGAGCTGACTTCCACTCTTGCACGCTTTGTTGCTCTTTCTAACTTAATTTTCCTTGCACTTGAACTCTGTGTAAAGCTGTTTCACAAGATGTATGCGCTCAGCTATGTTTGGCAAGGAAGTAATTGCAGGATTTTTCAGTTCTTGAAAGGTTTTCATGATCTGTCCAATGGTTTGTTTGACCATGTTTACTAAAGCACCTGATGTCAGGAGGGCTATGTCAAAAATAGCTGGTGCAAACTCTGCCTGGAGCTGCTCAAACACAGACTTGGTTAGAGTCTCTGTAAGCTGATAAAAATGCTCCGGAGCGACAGGGTTTAAACAACGCCTAATCTCTGCCTCTGAGGAGTAATGGAAGTGTCTCACAATCACTTCGGAGACGAACTTTCGTTGATGTTTCGCTAGCTTCATGTCTGCCATATCTGTATGACAAAATTATAAATTAAGAATCTTACGAAATGATTGTACACCATAGTAACATAGTTATTATATAATGAGTGTTAGCCCTATATATATATATATATATATATATATATATTAAATGATGATTCAAATTTATTAAACAATACTAAATTATTGCAAATCAAAGAGAAAATCTTATGATTACAAACCACATTGTGCGAATCGACCATGAAAATTAATTTAGAGAGAGAGAGAGAAACAGGCCAGGAGTGTGATATGCTCTCAGCACAAGAACTGGACCCTGCTATGTGAAGAAGTGTGAGATGATGAAAGAAATTACATCTAAAGGGTTGGAAAATCGTATATGTGAACAACTCAGCTAGTGTGAGATATTCTCAGCACAAGTCCTGGATGCTGTTGTAAAATAGATTGATAGTTTTTATCAATCTAATCCCTGATAAAGTGTGTGGAACTCACAACACAACTATCAGCGGATAAATTAACAATTGCAGATGTAAGTTACCTATCGTATGTGTTTACGTCCAAAACAACACCAAGTCATTTAATGATGAAAAATGATGTTCTTTTGGAATATGAAACACACGAGTAACCAGTATGTCACATTAAGATGAAGAGGGCATGAAAATATGCATCTCTTCACTCTTAATATAACGAGTGGTAACGCTTGTGTTTCTATGTAACACATATGACAGAAAAACTTAATCTAAAATTGTAAATTTTATAAGCTATTTCTAATGGAGTGTGTGGCACGCACAACACAACCATCAGCAAACAGCTCAACAATCTCAACTGTAAATCAATTGTTGTATATATCTACGTTTAGAGTAACACCAAGTCATCTGCTGATGAACAATGATGTTACTACAGAAATAGAAGCACAAAAATAACGAAAGTCGTATTAAGATGAAGAGGGCATAAAGTATGCATCTCTACACTCTTAAAATGACGAACGTTAATTTTTGTGCTTCTATGTAGAATAATCACTAATGATTTACTTTCAGATTGTAAATTTTATAGGCCACTCTGAAGTGAGAGGTGTAGCATCATGCCTACTACACTCCACGAGTCGACCTCTAATCCTAACTCATCTTTATGGTGAGAGATATACTACTACACCATACGAGTGAGAATCTAAATTTACCCTAAGCCTTCCCTGGAGTGAGTTATATAACTACACACCATGGGAAAGGAAACTATATTCTATACACCTCTGGAGTGAGCCATATGGCTACACACCACGAAGTGGCCTACGACCTGCAAGCCAACTTTGTGGTGAGAGCTGAAACTACTGCACCACACAATTCTGGCACAACACAAAAAAAAAGTTAATATTTATTGAAAATTTAAAAAATATACCTGAAAACCGCAGTAAATCAAAGACGCTGTCTCTATCTGGAAAACTCTCAGAAGCTCCAAGCTCTCCAAACTCCAAGAAAGTCCACAATGCTTTTCGATCGAATACAGCGACGATTGTATATATATACTTTTTTTCGATCGAAAAATGTTTTATACGGCTATTCGGTAATTATTCGGAAATACGGCGTATATTGACGTTTTATACGTATAATTTTTGTTATACGGGCGTATAAATGCAACGCAGCTCTATCCATCATGCTTAGCCACATTTCTTGCATTTGTTTAAAGAGATCTTTCATAGTTCACACCCAATTCTACCGCACGAGTGCCACTCCTCGATTCCCATGGTTCTCCTCATGAGAATCATCCCTAGGACCCTGTGGTTGAGTAGGAGCCATCACTTTGTACCTTGACACTCCCCGTTTAATTTTCTTTTTTATTTTCTTGCTCTTTTCCTTCACAATTGTTACCGCACCATTATAGTTTTCCGGAATTCTGAAATCTCTCACTTTAGGATGTAGGCACACCATGAACTTTTCCATCTTAAAGTAATCGCCATTAGCCAACTGCATGACTGCTGGTGCTAACTCTTCCAAACAAGCTTCAAAACAAGTCAAAAACAGACCAAATTACTCACCTGCCTCTTGATTTAGCACCTTCAATTTGGCATCCATTTCAAATGAGGGTGCTTCTTTACAAAAGTCATGTAAGACCGCACTGATAGAGCCGGCCAAGCAAGCCTTGATTCACCTTCCAATGCTTTGTACCACACTTTTGGTTTGCTGTTCATCACAAATGGAAAAGTTTGCGTCTTGCTCTCCTCATTTTACATACATAACGACATCATATACAACTTGCAATCTTCAATCCACTTGTCAAGACTCTCACCACTTGTGAAAATCGGACCATAGATTCTGGACACCATCTTTACCAATGAAATAACCTATTTCTCTTCACTAATGGGAGGAATCAGCATGCTCCTTAGTGGGGGCACCCAAACATGGAAAGGGGGAAGGGGAACACAATTACAACAAAAATGTGTGCCTCTGTACATCTCAGGGTAAACACAACACCCCAATCCATTGGGAGTCACCTTCAAGATCCAGAAAAATTCACTTGTACATGCTCAATTTACCACACCAATATGCACACACACACTTTACGGAAGCCCCAGCACCTGTTACATTCTTGTTTTTACGGAAGCCCTCTCTCTCTCTCTCCATATATATATATATATATATATATATATATATATATATATATATATATCTTTTCCTCTTTCCGCTCTTTCTCTCTCTCCCCCTCGCTTTCTCATTCTCTGTTTCTCTCCCTCTTTCCCCTCTCTTTCTCATTCTCTGTCTCTCTCTTTCCCTCTTTCCTCTCTCTCTCTCTCTCTCTCTCTCTCTCTCTCTCTCTCACACACACACACACACACACACACACACACACACACACATAATCCATTTCCTATCAAACTCATTTTGCGCATTCGTTTGCAAACAAATCGAACACAAAGAGATTCTAACATATCTAAAATTTGCAAACAAATCTAGAAAATCTACCATGCACGAAGAGATTTCATCTACGTCACAACACACCCTATATCAAATGACCGAGGTATGTCTCTCTATCTCTATCTTTCTCGTTTTTGTCATTTATGCATGTATGTGTGCATGTGTGTGTGTGCATGTGCGTGTGTGTGGAGTAGAATACAATAGGGAAAGGGGGGGGGGGGGGGGGGGGGTTGTGTTTACCTTAGGTTGTAGCACGGTTTCCCGTTAGGTTAAGCTTCCAAGGACAAGCGCGATAAACCCCCCTTTCATGAAGTCACCAAAAAAAAGTTGAAGCTACTCCTCGACTCGAACGTGTGTGTCTGTTTGTTTGTTAGTGTGTGTGTGTGTGTGTGTGTGTGTGTGTGTGTGTGTGTGTGTGTGTGTGTGTTGTTGTTGTTGTTGTTGTTGTTGTGTTTGTGGGAGGGAGAAGGTGGAGAGAGATGGACTAGGGAGAGAGGGAGTGAGCATTTGGGACGTGGAGAGGGGGGGAAGGAGCATGAAGATGAGGTATGGCGGAGAGGAAGGAGGGCAGGGTATGCAACAAAAACGTAACATGCTCTGTCCTACTTCCTTTTTTAGGCTCCAGGCTTTACCACGGGTATTACCGCCGCTATTACTGCGAGCATTACCACAGGTATTACCATGATTAGTTTTGTGACCCGTCATTTCAAACGGATACAAGAGTATCCAAGGTTGCAGGGGAGGGGGTGGGCGGGGTACAAACCACCCGCTCTACCCTTAGATATCAATTATTTTATTTCTTAGCTTTTGAGTTTTTTTATGAAGATTTTTAATTTTGTTATGAGTACCTTTTTTGCACTACTTTTAGATGTTTTTTAATTGCATTTTTAAATTCAATTTTTATTTAAAAATAATTGTAGTACTCATTGCACTTTATTCTCTTTGAATTTAACGCCATTTTCTTTTTATTGAAATTTAGAAAATTTTTTAATTGATTCTTTATTTTCTAGGGCACATATGACGTAATAAAAAAATTATCACATGTGCAGGACATTGACTGGGATGATCCTGGCCCCCCTGGAGGCCCTGAGCGCGATCGTTGGCTCAAGGAAAAACTCCGTTGTCCTTGCGCCAAGTGCAAAAGGGCAATCCCTTGCTTGAGGCGCATTCCATTGGACCTTGTGGAGAAAGAAGGGCTTTGGCATCCTCAAAAAAGCACTCAGACAGATGAGAGCACCACTCACCCATCACTTGAGGAAGTGCCCCATTGGTATGTGTTCGGGGTTGGTGCACCAACACACAAGGCTGGCCGGTAGAGGGAAGAGCTATTGAACGATTTGGGTGCACTGCATGGTTATCCTCCCATTAGCTCTACCTCGACAGCTTCTATGGCCCTCTCAGTCACACTTTGAGGCAGAGGATGAGCACATGTTTGACATGTGTGATGAGCTACTAGCTCATGAACGCAACGTGTGCAAGGAGGATTGCTAGCTGCCCTGCACTCAACGGGTAGCGACAACGAAGGATAGATCGATGGCGAGTCCCCAAACACCTCTTTACGACGGTGCACAGTACTCGATACTCCAAGCATCGTTTGAAGTCCTCAACTTGCAAGAAAAATTTGGTTGGAGCAATGTAAGTGTGATGCACTCGGGTAAATACCCTTCACTCGCTTTATGGTTCCGCCTCCTTGCAATTGTACTATCATGATTTTTTGTTGTAGTTTGATGGGCAAAATGTTGCCAAAAGATCACCACATGCCTCCAGATCGTTGACGAGCTAGAGGCTTGGGTTAGCAAGTGATGGTGTCAACCCGGCCCTTCGGCACTAATTCTACTTCATGGAGCACTTGGCCTGTGGTAATCCTCAACTACAATATTCCACCATGGGAGACAACCAAAAAGGGAAATATACTTCTTTCCTTGCTTGTGCTAGGGAAGTACAAAGTGTCAAATATTGACGTCGATCTCGAGCCCCTCTTCAAAAAGTTGAAGGAGTTATGGAGAGGCATTCTTGTTGTAGATGTCTCACTTGCAAAGAGGGGAAGAGAAGCCATTGTGAGGGGAATCCTTATGTGGACTATGCACAACTATCCTGGGCTTGGAGAGATTTTTGGTATCTCCCTTTTCCTCTCTCTCTCTCTCTCTCTCTCTCTCTCTCTCTCTCTCTCTCTCTCTCTCTCTCTCCCCCTTTAGTTTTGTCTCTCTCTAACAATATGATATGTATGTAGAGTTGTCCACATCAGGTCACAATGCATGTCCTACTTGTGGGCCATCACTGGTGATAGAGAGGCCCGATGCCTTGCACAAGGTAATCTATCCAAAAAGCCATCATTTCTTACCCCAAGGGCATAGCAGGCACAAGGTTCCAACAAATGGGAAGGCCCCTCTAAAGCTCATGACGGAAGATTGGGCAACCATTTGGGAAGAGCACTACAACAACAATCCAACTCCGTGCCCTCTACCAAAAGGTATGTCAAGGTATTCCATATTTTTAAGGATTGCATATTGGAAGGACTTAAAAATACAACACCTCTTGGATCCCATGCACATATTCAAGAATGGAGCCCAAATTCTATGGGACCACATTATTGGCAAGAAGGACTCTTTGGGTGAGAGGGAGGATTTGAGGCTTTTGAAACGTCTCCTCACCATGGATGCTTGCCAAAGAAGATTTAGACAAAGTGAAGATTTCTTCTACTTGCACACCAACAGGATACATGAGGTTTCTAAAGGGAGCTTTCACAAAAGCGAAGAAAGGTGGAAGCGTTCAATTGTATGGGTTGAAGCTCCATGATTGGCACAAGATGCTTCAGGTAATGTCTCTCTCCGTATTCTATATATAGTTTGTGTCTATGACTTTCTCTCACTTTACCTCTCCCTACTTTACATTGTAGTTCATTTTGCTGGTGAGTATGTGTATATGTCGGGACAAGAATGTCCGGGAGAGCTACACACAAAAATCCACTCAGCTACACTTTTTCTTATGTACACAATAATCTGAACTAGAACTTAGTGTATCCTTGTGTGTTTTCTTGCAAATTTGTGAACTCCAAGGAAATTGAAATAGATGCTATCCTTGCTGCTCAAACACTTGCAACAAAAACTATGTGTGCCATTGAGGATGCATTTCCTCGATCAGTCCTTCTTAGTCAAATCCACCTCTTGGTTCACGTGGTGGAGGAGATTTCTATATGTGGAGTAGTGCACGGATGATGGATGTTCTTCTTAGAAAGGTTTTTAAATTCTCTCAAATATGTTGTGCGGCTACGGTCTCAACCAGAGGCATGTATGGCTGAAGTGTGGATAGTGCAAGAGGCATTTGGTTACATCTCCGAGTATTTGGCACAAGTTGATCCTTCAATGCCTTGTATATGGTCAGATGAGGAAGATGCAAGGATGACTTCACACTTGCTAAGTGGAAAGGTAAGGCATGCAAAAAAAAACTTGGTGGCCTATACACCAAGACGATGCACATGGACCTCATCAAGGGAGGGCAAAAAAAACCCTTGGGGCACCACCTAGATAAAAGTGAGGCTAGGACATAAAGTGAGAATCAACACATAGTAAATATGCACACAGGCATTGGGATACACGCTCATGTTGCAACCTCATCAGGCTAACTTCTAAGACCCAAGTGAGAATGCCCATGAAAAAGAAATCCAAATGGAAGGATGATGGTATGAGGAAACCACTCTTGTGTTTTGAGAGGCTTGAAGGGGTGCCTATTCAAAACCTCTCTTGACCAACTCTATCAAATGGCTGCAATGGCAAGGGCAATCGTGTGTGTATGAGGAAGAGAGAGAGAGAGAGAGAGAGAGAGAGAGAGAGAGAGAGAGAGAGAGAGAGAGAGAGAGAATACAAGAGAGAGGAGAATAATAAGAGAAGGTAATAGAAATGTGTTGGAGAGTGGGGAGAATGAATGGAAGAAGGATCAATGACAATATAATGCAGTGCTTCACTATAGTCTCAAGCCTCCATAATCTGCGACATACTCACCCATACTCTACACACATACTCACAAGCAAAGAGTCTAAACATTATGAAATCTTCAATGTGGAGTGGAATAAGGGTAAGCATCACAACTCCATCAAAGGGAAGGTTGCAAGTAGCAAAGCTCACACACAAATCTAACTTGCTAATGACAAGATATACATAAAACTCCACCTCCCATTACATTAGTGGTATCCTAGTGTTGCACTCAAGTACTTTTTGAAGGGTTTGGACCATCTCTCTACAAAATGCGGTAAACAGCTAGAGATTTTCGTAGTGGCGGGCATCTGAATGACAAGCTAGTTGCGTGAGAGAAAAGTAGAAAGAGGACAAGGAGTGTCTAGGCAATGATGATTGTAAGTTCAAAAAAATGGGACCCACTCCACCCCATAATGGCTCTCATGCATCTAGATTATAGGTACATAAATTATATTGCATGCAAATTTGAAATTTTCCCCTCCCTCTTTTCTCAAATTTGAAAAACATTGAATTTCGGTCCACCTAGGTGCTATTGGTGGTACCACCTAAACATGCTTTCACCCTAGGGTAAGAAGGGATCCTCTACCCGCTAAGCAACATTGACTAATGACTAAGGCTGACTAAGGCTTTATCTCTGCTACCTCATAGGTGAGGACGACTATGATTTCAAGAGAGAGGTAATGTTATAAAATCTAATATCTAACCAACCCAAATGATTTTCTCATATTAAACCAATCATTTAATGTGGGAGAATAAACAAGAACAAGGGTTAGAATATAGACATGTGCTTATGGATCTATCTAAATGCTGGACCAAGGTTAAAGGGGTCCAAATGAGAGATGATCTGTCAAAGAGCAAGTTTAGCTAATGGAGCTTAAAGACCTTAGGTTTAGCTTCATTAAAGACCTCAATAGTTAGTGCTAAAAGTCCTTTGACCTTAGGCAAGACCTTAGGCAAGCTAGGGCTATGCTGGAGGTGGGAGCCTGGCCCAAGCTTGAGGTGCTTGGCGTGCTTGCTGACTAAGGTTCTGGAGGTGATTGTCATGCTTGCTAACTAAGGTTCTTGAGGTACTTGTCGTGCTTGTTGACTAAGGTGCTTAAGGTTCTTAATGAATAAGGTGCTAATGTGCTCCATGACTAAGATTTGTGAGGGGTTAAGGTGTTCACAAAGTCAAATCATATCCCTACTCATGAGGGGGGAAGCCATCTTTGTAGTAGGTAGAGAGAGAACGTACACACCCTCACACAAGGCAAGCTTGGTACAAACAAAGCAAATAGGACACCTGTCAAGTTCCTCTTCATGTTTGTGCGCTCCTTGCCGCACTGTCGAAGCAAGGGACTTGCCAATACACTGTGTGCGAGCCACAGACGGCTCCAAGCACACAACAAGCCTAAACTAGCAAGCTCAAGAAAACAAAGGGTGTGTCACTCACCGCTCTACGCTCGCCTTCGTGGTGGATTCCTCGCCGCGATGAAGAAGAAGCTGCAGTCGTGCCGCGCTCAACCGCTTCGCCGCCGTCGTGCCTTCGTAATGCTCGATCGCACACACACTCTCCCTCTCTCTCTCTCTCTCACACACACACACACACAAGGAGGTGAAGAAGAAGAAGATGGAGATGGAGATGGAGCAAGAGCACTCTTCAATTGCACAAATGAGAGAATGAGTAAAAATTAGGTTTAGTTGGCTTTTATAGGAGCTCACCCCATTCACACTTGGGCGCCCATGCTTAACCAACTAATCCCTTGAATGTCCAAGTTAAAGTGCGCCTCTCATCGGCGATCACTCTACCTTTCCCTATTGGTCCGACAAGCCCGGTACCTGAATCTACCAAATACATAATACGCGTCCATCGTAGGTGATGGGTGTCCGTGAGCCGTGAGGGTTAACATGCCCCCCTTCCTGATGTAGATTCCGTCCTCGGAAGCTATTGAGTTGAAGCTGGTTCATCGAGGTGGAAGAGCATTTGAGATGAATGTCCTTAGCCTTCTTCAGTCACTGCAAAATCAAACAACATTGGCACAGTAATTGCATTCTCTTAAAAAGCATATGCAGTTTTAGGTAGACACATTGATTGGTAAAAGAATTTCAAACAATTTGTTAGCAATGAACATTAAATTGCAATGTAATCAAATGCATAAACAGATGTAAAGGCAAAAAATTAAACAAGTCTGGGGTCGCTAATTTGACGATCGAAAGGCACTAGAGATCAAATATTAATACCATGGGTAAGCTTCTTAATTTTTTGTGGTCAATTAAGTTGTTTAATCGCGAGAGCCAAGTATTCATGTTCAAGGGCTGACTAGAGGCTATATCTAGAAAACCTTGTAGTTAAGCTACCATAAAAGGAATTTCTCATGAAATCATCACCTGACTGATTACTTTTTCTTTGACCCCCCAAGGTCTTTTCACATTGATTCAATTATGATGTGTGTGCTTATTTTGTATGCCTTGGGTTTTTTGCTTTTCAAGGAAAAGCGCCCATGCTGGGAACCTCTAGGGCTCTAGTACCATAGGCAATACATGTGAGTGAAGTACCAAATCAAGCTGAGATTTCTCTTCCAGCTTAAAATTTTACATTGTGGCACTTTGATTTTTTGTTTGTTCATTTTCATCATTTTAATTTTGTAACTTTGGGAGGTCATATAACACTGTTACATTCCCCAGGCTCATCACATTAGTAAACTCCCTTTATAATACTTAAGCTAAAGGTCAATAGGGTTAAGCCCATTAGAAAGCCCTAGTACATTTCATACAATGCTGCCTAAATCGGATTAAGAACCTAAGTAACCATTGCTTATTAGGAAGGCATTCCCCATGGTATTAAGAGAAGATTTCTAATACCTAGCTTGGTCAAACTAGCTTAGTCGGACTGCTTGATTTTTACCCCTAAACAAGTGATTATGACAAAAGATTGCATTGAATTAAATGTTGGATACTAAGCCAATGCGCTGAATAGTATGCTACCAATCACAATCAAAGCAGACAAACATGGATGCAAAAAAGATAAGGGCAATGCTAATGGACAAGAAACACCTGTTTGTGTTGATGGTCGCGCTTGATTTGAAGTATGAACGAGAGAAAGGTTCCATGAAGGTCCAAACCCTATCAATAGCAACACGTTCCTGTACACACTAGGAAACAAAAGGAATACCTCCAGGAGGCACATTAGTGGGAAAAGAGATCTTTGCTAATCACTCAACTCTAAAACAGAAACACTCCTATCGTACTAATCTTACCTATCTTCCATCACTCAAGTGATGAGGATCAAAGGTGTTTTATGGCATAGGTTTCTGTTTCACTGTACCAGATGTGACATGTATAGGTCTGAGTCAATGTTTTGACTTTAATGTGCATACTCGTTTGCTAATTGCTCTTGCTCCTTTTTTTCTTTTTTTTTGTGAGTATAAAGCTTTATATGTACATTCCCTAAGATCGGAGATTAAGAGGTCAGGGAAAAAGGTTGAGAGGGAAACAAGTGAATGATGGATGTCCACAAACACTCCCCCCTTCCTTGGGTAGATCATACCGTTTGAAATGAGCTTGTCACCCTTTGAAACCAATTGTTCCAGTTGGTAATAGGTGAGGATTTTTGCCAGTAGTTTTCTATTACCCTAAGTGCCTCGTCAAGTTGCAAGGGTGGTAAGATACTCTCCCAGGATCGAACTTGAAGTGGTTCATCAGGTGATTCTTGAACACTGGGAGGTGTGGATTCCTTTGTAGCTTCATGGAGGTCCACTACTATAGATGGAGGCTGTGTAGAAGCTTTTACCTCTATGGATGTATTACATGAGGAGCTAGAATCTTCATGGGACTCCCCCCTTCCTGAGCTAGGTGGAACAAATCGTTCTTTCTTTGGTACCCAAACTAGCTCGGGAGCGGGTGTGTAGCATTCTGTGATTTTTTCCTTTCCACGATCATTGATTCGTTTTGGAGCTACGGGATTGGGCTCACTTGGGTCAGGTGATAGGTAAGAGCACAATCTACGTTTTGGCACCCAGATTTGATCATTTCCTTGATAGTAGCCTTGGGCTTCCAATAGTCGTTTAGGGATCCACCGCAACATTTTCTTACTTTTCTTGGAGCGAGTGGTACGTTTCTTACAAGGCTTCTGCTTTTTAGCACTAGTTATGGTCACTAAAGAAGCTTTAGGGACCCACTTGTATGTTTTCTTCGTTACATTAGGATGAGTCTTGTCGGAAGCGATATGCATTGCTTGTAGCATATTTAAGGGTATAGGCATTTCATCCCCCTCAGGTGTTACCCAGGTCGTCCCCCTATTTCCCCAAGTGTCTATGGTTGATGCTAGGTGGACCCAATCCACATTGTCCGACTCAGTCATCCCAGGTAGGATATCCATATAAGGAGAATCTTGGCCAATGTCTGTATCCTTCTTACAAGTGTAACTGTGGTGCCGAGTGAACTGTGGTGTCAGAGCGATGATCAATAATGGTTTTACTCCCTAAGGGGTGTACCTTACCAGTCACCAAATCCACTCTAAGGACAGAGTCTTGGAATTGCAAATAGACATGATTTTTAGACCAATCGTGAACCATTTGTGCTTCCCTCATGAATGGTCGTCCTAAAATCATTTCATATGACATAAGGTGTTTAGAGAAATCCATTACAATGAACGTATGTCGTACCTTGTGTCCTAGAACTTTGATCTTAAGATCCTTGAGCATCCCCATAGGTTTGGCTATGGTACCATTTGCCATCTTTACCACAATGTTAGTAACACTGAGGTGGGGTTTTCCCATGGATTCCCAACAATATTTTGTAACGATGCTAACTCCCGCACCACCATCAAGAATTCCCTTTATAGTTAATCCCTTGGTAGTGATGGGTAGGGTCGCATTAGACTCGTCGCCTTCAAAATACTGCCCTAATTCGTTAATGGGTACCTCAATCACAGACTCGTGTCCATCTAAGTCAAGTGATTGCACATGATTTTCCTCATCAATCATAATCGAGTCAGGCCTATTTGGTTGCGCAAACTGCGGTAATCCCGTTCGTAGCTCTCCGTTAAGGAATGCTCGAAGTGCAAGGAATAACTCAGGATCTCCATACAGCTTTGCTATGATCGTGGTTCGGACCTCAGAAGACATGAAGTCCACTAGTTTGGCAACATTCATTGGCGTTTTGCAAGGTGTAGGTCCTTCACTAAGAACTGGTGAGGATGGAATCTCATATTCCTCAATGGGATCAGGTATTCTTTCGTTAAACATCCTTTCCAACAAGAAGGGTGTATGCTCACTTTCTGATGTCCTGTCCTCACTCCCTTCTTGGATGATACTAGATATGGCTAACGGTCTATGGTTCATGTGGGGTGGATGAACTTGCGTGGGAAACACTGTGTCATGAATTTTTACATGCATGGGTTCTGGTTCTAGTTTCCTTTGAGTCTCCTCCACTAAACCTCTTAGATGTTTCACCTGCTTAATCTCGTCTACAGGGTTTGGGTACGTCCCAATCTTCTTTTTACGATTCTTCCCTTTTTGCCCCTGCGGTTTATCTTGGGGGTCTTGGATTGGATTTGGAAACACTTGTGGTGTTTTCAGAGGCTCTTTATGGTTTTCTCTCATTCGGTTTTCATTTGGTTCCATGTTATGGTTTTCTTTGTCCGTCTTTCCCTTTGTGGTATTGGTTCTAGTCTCCATTGTCTCGACTGAATCTGAATCATCCTCGAGGTCATTCATATACACGGGGTCATCTCCTGTTCCTATGTTTGTTTTGGAACTTGGCTTTGAATTTTCCGTATTCTGCGACTTCTTCCTTCGTGTCTTCTTTTTCTTTGCTTGGATAATTGACGCGGTATCTCTCTCTTCGAGGATATGTCCTGGCCCTTGAAGCATGGACCGTGTAATCGCATAAGCGGGTGCGACGGGTGGTATTGGCGATGTCACACTAGCAATTTCGACCAAATTTAGGGGTGTGATTTTAGGCGCATTTGGGTTAAAGGGGCATTGGGCAATCAAGTGATCTATGCCACAACGATTACATGTGAGTATTGGCATTGCAGACGTGCTCCCTTGATTCATTTGCATCTGTGCAGCATTCTTTTGCAGCCTAATAGGGCACTCCGCTACTCGATGTGGTCCCCCACACTCGTAGCATTGAAGAGGTGGCCTCCTAGCCTGGGTGTTGATATTTTGACCTCTGGATGCGAGAGCAGGAGCTTGATAAACCGGCTTGACTTGTCCCCAACAATCTTCCATGTAGTATATAGGACATTCTTCCAATGTATCAAGTCCGTAGGCAATACTAGTGTCTATTTCCTCCTCACAGCCATCTGCATAAGCATTTGATGGCTCGCAACCCACTTGGTTCATAGGGGCGACTCTTGGATGCGGGGGCTGCGGTCCTAGCACAGGAGGTGGTAACGGTGTAGCTTGTACAACATTTTGAGATCTAGGGACCATGTGTTGCGGTAGTTGCTCAACAGGTGGAGTAGGCATCAATACAGGAGCTCGAGGCGCATCCGTCCAGGCTACAGGTGGTCTATTTGCCATCATACGTTTGATCATTAAACAATCCTTAGCTTGGTGACCATACCTACCACATGCGTTGCAAGTTCCATTAAATTTTACTCTAAACGTAGGGCACTCACTAGTGCTATGTGGACCTAAGCAAATGGAACACCATTGTTGCTCCCTTCTTGGATACATGTGACTATTTTGAGGGGGTCGATTATCCTTAAGAGACTCTTGGATTGCCTTGGTGAGGTCTATCAAGAATGTCTCAAATACCTTTGGCTCATTGGCAATGGGCTTTGCAGTCATGGGTTCATACTCAATGGCTTGTGAGCTAGTGGATCTCGTGTCAGTAGACACCCTCATGCCTGCTATCATCAAGTTGTCCTCTAATTGGATTGCATTGGCAGTGACATCTTCCCAGGTTGTGATACCTCTAATCACTAGTCCATTATAGATTCCTTCATTCCTCAACCCTCGAATGAATCGATCAAGCAGTTGGTTATTGTTGAAGCGCTCATTTACAGGGCAACGAGAGTTTAAGTGCTTTAGACGACTAATGAAGTCCCTTACTGACTCTCCTTCCTTACGTTCGGCCTTTTGTAGCTGAGATGCTACACCCCAAAGCACACCTTCTCGTATGTACTCCTTTAGAAACAACCTTCGAAGGGTAGGGTAGATTGTTTTCTCGTCCACCCTTAGGGTCCTATACCAATCTCCAGCCTTCCCACTTAATGTCAAGCTTAAGGCATTGCACTTATGTAGTTCGTTGCGTTCCCCTAAGGAATCACATACTTGTTCAAACACTTCAATGTGTTTTCTAGCATCTTCGTCCCCATTGAATTTTTGCGTGAGTTTGGCAATTTGTATTGCCTTACTTCTAGGCTCTCTATCAGATGCATGACGCATATTTTCCGCGATAGATCGACCTATGGTTTGAGCAAACGCTGCCAAGTCACCTATGTGAGGAGGTAGGGCCGGTGGAGGTACTCTTGGAATCATATGTGGGAGAGGAACGGGTACCGGTCTTGGCATATGTATAGATGATGCAGGATATGGAACATAACCGGGCATAGGTCCACTCGGATAAGAGCTAGGGAGCGGCACTCGAGGAGCATAAGCAAGTGGTACAATTGGAGGTGTGGGGGCCATGTGTGCATAAGGGGCTAGAGGCACATATGGTCGAGGCCCCATATTAGGTACTACGACACTAGGTAGTGGCACTGCGCTAACCGTAGATGTCATCGGTACATTCTCTGTCAGGCTTATCCCTGGAGTGAGCACTGGGTTTCCTTAATAGAGGGTTGAGCCAAGTTAGGGAAGCTAAAGTTCTCGCTCGGAGTCTTAGATTGGATAGAGACCCCAGGTGAAATGACGTAAGATGGGTCCATGGGGCTCATTAGAGGAGTCTCCATTTGTGATAGAGTAGGTTGTTGAGCCTTGCTCGTATCCAGAAATCTCATGGGGCCAGTTGAGAGTATATTTACCCCTCGGTTTTACCTTTCTGATTGAATAATTCCATGGATAACATTACAAATCATTTTCTGTTGATCTTCGATGCTCGTGGCACTAGAGGTGGATTGTACAATCTCTATCCATCCTACATGGTAGGCGTGGCCAGAGTGTAGATCCGTCAACACCTCAGTGTGGAGGTCATATGTCCAATGATCATTAATGAACCATCCTTCTAGAGTCGACGTGTTAATGGTTTCTTGTGAGGTAGAAGCAATGTTGCTCCCCGTGGTTTTACTTGTCACCAACGGTACTCTAGAGGGAACTTCTGAAGGAGGCAGCTCAACAGGGACTTCTTGGTAAGAAGTTGGTAGGATATCCACATGGACACTCTTTGGGGGTGTGGGGTCCACGTGCGATGTGAAAGGAGATTCCACTTCCCCACCCCCTTCACGTGCTTCATCTGCATCAGGTTCCGAGCGAGTAGCTCTACCTAATGTTTCCATGAAACGGCTAAACATACTAGTACTAGGCTGTGGAGCTTCGGGAGGTGCATGGCCTTCTCTCTCAGTGTTTTGGGTAGGGTATGCTTCCATGATTTCTGAGTCGGAGGAGGAATCACTAGCGGCTATTTTAGGGTCTTGGGTGGTGCTACCTTGTGTCCCCGCTGAGGGTCTAGAGCTTATCGTGGATGGGTAATGGGTGTCCGTATGAACAGAGGCACCCTCAATATGCTCGTGTTCTAGCACCCGCCCAGAGCGTAAGTGCATGTGCTTTTGATACCCTAAGGTGTCAAAAAGCTGCTCTAGGAGGCCTTGTGACTAGTTTTTAGCGTGTTTTTTGTTTGTTTTTTTGCTAGATTTTTTAGAGCGTGTCGTGGAATGGGCCGTGTGATAGCTCAAAATGAGCGTATCGGTCAGAGGGTCGTGCCGTGCTTTACAGCCCTCCGTTTGGTCACTCTATGCCCTCGGAATCCCTAAAACTGTCAATTTCCAGTAGGGAACTAGGCCCAAACTAGAAAGTCTAAGGGTGCAAGTGGGAAGAGAAAGGAGGAGAGTGGAGGACTTGTCCCACATGCTCTCATTCTCTCTTGAGGGAGTAGGGTATATATATAAGAGTGAGTCTAGTATATATCATAAGACTGAGGACTGAGGCCTGGGCCTGGGCCTGGGCCTGGGCCTGGGCCTGGGCCTGGGCTTGGGCTTGGGAAAATGATCCCGATCTATCTTTTATACAAACCAACCCGTCCGTTTTAAGAGTCACGTTTTTTATTTTCGAAAAATTTCGCCGCCCGCTCACTCGCGTTTTTTTATTTCCGAATTTTTATTTTCTTTTTTTTTTCAAATTTAAAAAAAAAAAAAAAAAATTTGTGCAGAAAATACAGAAATTGAAAATGCAGGTATGCAAAAAATGCAGAAAATTGCAGAAATTGCAGGAAAAAACGCAGAAATTGCAGAAAATTAAAAAAACGCAGAAATGCAGAAAATTGCAGAAATTGAAAACGCCGAACTTGAAAATGCAGAAATTGCGGAAATTGAAAAACGCAGACAATAGCAGAAATTGAAACTTGACAGCAATTGCAGAAAACGCAAAAAACAGAAATCTCCACACACTCCTTCCCTGCCTTTCCTATGATAGAAATTGCACCACAAGGAAGCGTAAAGTGCTAACCGAGCTTAGTGTAGGGCATATCCCCGGCAGCGGCGCCAAAAATGTGCGCTCCTTGCCGCACTGTCGAAGCAAGGGACTTGCCAATACACCGTGTGCGAGCCACAGACGGCTCCAAGCACACAACAAGCCTAAACTAGCAAGCTCAAGAAAACAAAGAGTGTGTCACTCACCGCTCTACGCTCGCCTTCGTGGTGGATTCCTCGCCGCGATGAAGAAGAAGCTGCAGTCGTGCCGCGCTCAACCGCTTCGCCGCCGTCGTGCCTTCGTAATGCTCGATCGCACACACACTCTCCCTCTCTCTCTCTCTCTCTCTCACACACACACACACACAAGGAGGTGAAGAAGAAGAAGATGGAGATGGAGATGGAGCAAGAGCACTCTTCAATTGCACAAATGAGAGAATGAGTAAAAATTAGGTTTAGTTGGCTTTTATAGGAGCTCACCCCATTCACACTTGGGCGCCCATGCTTAACCAACTAATCCCTTGAATGTCCAAGTTAAAGTGCGCCTCTCATCGGCGATCACTCTACCTTTCCCTATTGGTCCGACAAGCCCGGTACCTGACTCTACCAAATACATAATACGCGTCCATCGTAGGTGATGGGTGTCCGTGAGCCGTGAGGGTTAACAATGTTACCCTCTTGGTGTGCCTAAAGCCTATTGGTTGGCCTCCCAAATGGTCCAATGATGATTTAGTTAATTTAATTAATTGTTTTTACATTTATTGAGTCCTCTCTCTCAAAGGGGAAACGGGAACACATGTCCCAAGGCTACCCTTATTGCTTGATATGCACTAAGAATGTGATTGGCCAAGCTTGAGGAGGTCCAATGAAATGCAAGCTAGTGCTAGAAGAGGGGGTCGACCAAGGCAATGAGGGGGCTAGCTTGAAGGGTATACTCCCCCCCCTCTCCACACACACACACACACGCACACACACATTGTGTGAGGTGCAAAGTGCAAGAGCTCCATCTCCTTCTCCAAGCTTGTAGAGAAGTGGAGAGCCTAAACTAACACTCTTGGCTATGGAATGCAAATCCAACCAAGAGCCATGTACTACAAGAGGTCACACAGAATTTGGTGCAGGTACCGACGAAATAGCACTAAATTTTAAACTTAAAAGCGGTGAAATAAAGTTCAAAAGAGGCATCGGTATCGTAGCATCGGTATAAATATCGGTGTGGCGGGCATCGGAATAGGACTATAAACAACCGTCGGAATAATCAATGGTATAAGCCTTGGTATTAATAAAGTAAATTCTGACTCCTATTCCGTGATCCATATCGACGGTCATACCGTAACCTGTACTGACGACCAAAACCTGCAATTTTTTTTTGGGCATAGAGGGCTGGGAACTAATGCTGCATGTACTGCAACATAAGAAAACAGCCCTCTCTGCACAAAGGAAGAATGCATAAGAAACCGCACTCCACCTACAAGCTGATGCTAAAGAGCGAGTGTATGGAAATTAGCAAAATTGTAAGCATAACATAACTTGTTAACATGATTAAAACCATAAACATAACCTGTGTGCCATATCATAACCATAACCATCACATGATTGCTATACCATCATAGCAAAACCATAACCACCTGAACCCAAACCATAACCATAACCTTGCACAACCATAAACATAACCATAACCATAGCACGATTGCTACACCATCATAGCAAAGCCATAACCATCACCTAAACCAAAACCATAACCATAACCATAACCATAACCATAGCATGATTTCCAAATCCATAACCATAACCATAACCTTGCACAACCATATCCATAACCATAACCATAAACCATAAACATAAGTCGACTGTCAAACCTTAACCATAACCATAAACCATAAACATAAGTACTGCACAACTATACATATGCAAGAGGTCTTTGAGTGAGAAGCCCTCATGGTCATGCCTCCCAATCGACGTCCTCTCCCTCCTCCTCCAGCTGGGTCAAAAGGGCCACAAGTCCATGCTTGTACCCATATTGTCAATATCATTTAAGCGTGCTGCATCGATATTGTCTTCTCTTATCTCTTTTAGATTGATCCAGCATACCAACTCACTGATTTTGTAGATTGTTCTTCTAATGTCATCTGTCAAACAACCCTTTATGGAAATTGGTAAGATGAACTGTAAAAATTTGTGCCAATCGTGGGACTTAAGACCACTGAGATTGTCATCTCTCATAAAAGCCGTTTTCAAAAATCGCATGCACCCTCTGGGAGTCTTGAATGAAGATATAGTTTTCTTCACTTATTGATCTTCTGTGCGACTCAAAACCCATGAAACTTTTGGTATAGACCACTTTTCATTGGGTTTAAGGCGAGGCCACACCTCTCGCATTCGACCCACAGCCTGTAGGTTATCTCTTTGGGCCTTGCTCTCCCTTTTCGCAATGATGGTCTTCTAGATGATCTTCCTCACATTCTTAAAGATGTGCATTGGGTTGAGCAAATGATTAATCAGTAGGTCACTCCAATACGGGAGATCATGGAAAATAGAAAGTCTTTTCATTCAAGGTGGCATCCAATCTCCCCTCTCCAGCCACATGTTTTTCCAATCGCTCGCTTTTAGTGGATGTATATCATGTTGGCATATGTTTGGTCCATGTAGCTCATGTCCTTGAGGCAAAAATCTACCATGCTCCTCGTAAACTATCTTGCTCAAATGCTCAGAGCGGCAGAAGCCAAGTCGAGGACCACATTTCGGACATGCATAATTGCCCGAGTAACTCAAGCCTGAAACATCACATATTAATATTTAAAAGCATTGACATAGCCCTGAATCACATGCATGTGAGGGTTTTAAAGGCACTTACCTAAGAATTCGGCGAACCCTAGCCAATCGTGCATGGTCCACGTGAGAATGCCTTGCACATGTACATTCCGTCGTATGATTGGTTGGGACATATCAACCACATCAATCCCTATCCACAAGATTTGGAGCTCTTCTATAAGTGGTGCCAGATAGACGTCCATGTTCTTTGCTTTGTAATTTCTTGGGACGATCAATGACAACAACAAATGGCCCTTCTTGATAGCGAGCCATGGTGGAAGATTATAATTAACCAGAAAAATAGGCCATGTGCTCCATGAAGAAATCCATAATCCGAATGGGTTTACTCCGTCCATTGCCAGACCAAAGCGGATACATCGAGGCTCATTCTTAAATGTAGGCCAACTTTCCTCTATGTGCTTCCATGCACGAGAGATAGCAGGTACCCGCATAACATCATCTCTCGATCTAGTATTTGAGTGCCATGTCATCAAAGCGGCTATGGACTTGCACCTGAACATGCTCTTTATTCTTGGAATGATAGGAAAGTGTCGAAGGACCTTTGCTGGGATAATTGGGACACTGTTCCAGGTTTGCATACTCATTGCAAACAATTATACAATCATTAGGGCATGCATGTATTTTCTGATAATCCAAGCCCAAATTAGTAAGAAGCTTTTTAGGGGTTGGACGGTAGGGGGCATGTGATTCCCTTGTAGCAAGATTTGCTACATGTGATTCCCTTGTAGCAAGATTTGCTCATTCAGCAACCTGACGTTATATGAACAAGTCATCCCTTTGATCACTTTATATGAACTGTAATTTGCACTTTACCATGCTTAGGATAAATATGTTTACCTTAAAAGCTCTGTGACTGAGGCGTCAGACCAACCGTAGACAGACTGCAAATTAAGTATTGCCAATGTGTTACGGAGAACTGAGAATTTTGCACCAATGTAGAGTGGCATGCATGCAAGACTTTGCATCATCTCACCCTCCTCATCGTTGCTATCATGCCGTCAATATGAACGGGATGGCTGAGGTTGGTCCACAGTACTGCGTTCAATGTTGTCGCCTTCTATGTTGGAATCCATGTCAAAGAATGCGTCCAACATCTGCTCCATCTCTACTTCTTCAAATGCCGCTTCAGGTATTGGTTGGGAGGACTTAGTCGATGGTGACTGCTCGTTTGAAAATCGTCTTCTCTGGGATAAAGTTGGAGCAATATCTACTTGTGGACTTTGACCTTCAATCTGTGGACCATGAGATCCATAACGCAGGTCTTGTACTTGCTCTATCAGAAAGAGACCGTGATTGCGTATGTGTTGGTCACCATTTTTTTTTTCAAAAGACCTGATGCTTGCAATGCGCAAAAGGACACACCATCCTATCATCCATACTTTATCTACAATGATGCAACAAATAACTGAAACGCTCTAGTTGTTATAACTACAAGATTTAACAACCTCACATTCTCTAGCCAGGCCCAATCCCCGCAAACCTCGGTTTAGAGGTGCACGGAGATTAGGACCACAGGGTAATCATCTCATCTTTATTGGTCAATGACTATATATTAAAGTTCTTGAAGTCTATGCATGTGCACTTTTGAATTCCGATTGCATTTTTTCAACTTTTCTCTGCTAGCTCTAACAACCTCGCATTCTCTAGCCAGGCCCGATCCCCACACACCTCGGTCTAGAGGTGCACAAAAATTAGGACCACAGGGTAATAATCTCGTCTTTATTGGTCAATGACTATATATTAAGGTGCTTTCAGTCTGTGTGCACTTTTGAAGTTCGATTGCGTTTTTTCTACTATTAATTTGACGCTAGCTCTAACCTAACCTATAACATAACCCTAACCTAACTTAATGTAGCCTAGTTTATAACCTAAATCTAACCTATAACCTAACCTAACCGAGGTCCGTTTGCGTTTTTAGAAGTACACGAGTCATCTTCGAAGTTAGATTGCGTTTTTTCTACTATTAATTTGATAATAGCTCTAACCCAACCTATAGTCATTATCAGGAATTTAATATTTACGTGATCATGTGAAATTTCTTGTGATCACAATGTTTATTATCACATTCACATAATCACAATTAACGTGATCACAAAAAAGCCAATAAGTAGTGACGTGGCAATCTATCAAAACCACATTGGGGTATGTTTTTTTATCGATTGGTCCATTGGAAAACTATAAGAACGCTAAACCAAGCCCACCAAGTAATGATAAGACCCCAATGGACGTATTGAATTGGACAATTTCTATAGGTTAAAGGGAAGTCACGTGAATATTTAACGTGATCACGTATTTTGAAATGTGATCACTCAACGTTATTAACGTGATCACGTATTTGTGATCACGTTAATGAAATCCCTGGTCATTATGCCTAACCTATAATCTAACCTAACGTAAAACATATACCTAACTTAACTTAATGTATATAACCTAACTTATAACATCTACCTAACCTAACCGAAGGTCCGTTTGCGTTTTTAGAAGTACACGAGTCATCCTCGAAGTCCGATTGCATTTTTACTACTATTAATTTGACGCTAGCTCTAACCTAGCCTATAATCATTATGCCTAACCTATAATATAATCTAAACTAACGTAAAACCTATACCTAACGTAACTTAATGTAACCTATCTTATAACATCTACCTAACCTAACCAAAGGCCATTTGAGTTTTTAGAAGTACACGAGTCACTTTGAACTCCGATTGCGTTTTTGGAAGTACACGCGTCATATTCAAAGTCCGTTTGTATTTTCTCGACTATTATGCCATCGATAGCTCTAACCTAACCTAAACCTAACATAACCTAACCTAACATAAAAACAACAAAATGGTGAGGCGTTTAGCAAAATGACAAGCCGTAGATCTTGCCCACAATGCATATGCGATGGGGGCAAGCTCTTTGGCTTGCCAATTTGGCAACGGGTCACCATTCTGTTGTTTTTAGAGTTGCGAAGCGATTTTATGGCCTAAAAACCCCTCGCAGACATATAGACAACCCAATGGAGAGCCGTTGGCAATATGGCAAGCCATAGAGCTTGCCCACAATGCATACGCCTTGTGGACAAGCTTTATGGCTTGACGTATTGCCAAACGGATCGTCATTGTGTTGTTTTTAGGGACACGAGGTAATTTTAGTGCTTGAAAATTGCTCGCAATCATATAGACAACACCATGGCGAGTCGTTTGGCAATACGGTAACCCATAAATCTTGCCCCCAATGCATATGGATTGTAAGAAAGATCTACGGCTTGCCGTATTGCCAAACGGCTTGCCATGGTGCTATTTTAGGACTTGAAATCCGCTCATGGACATATAAACAACACAATGGCGAGCCGTTGGCAATACGGAAAGCCATAGAGATTGCCCACAATGCATATGTGTTGTGGGTAAGCTTTATGGATTGCCGTATTGACGAACGGATGCCATTGTGTTGTTTCTGTGGGTAAGCTCTATAGCTTGTCGTATTGTCAAACGTAGCTTAGCCTAACGTAACCTAATGTAGCTTTACCTAACCTAACGTAACATAACCTAACGTAACTTAACCTAACCTAACATATAAAATAACCTAACCAAACTTAATGTAGCTTAACTGAACCTAACCTAATATAAGTTAATCTAACGTAGCTTAACTTAATCTAACCTAATGTATAAGATAACCTAACCTAACCTAACGTATAACCTAACACAACAACGTAGCTTAACTTAACATAACGTAACCTAATCTAACTTAACTTATAACTTAAACTTAACGTAAAACATAAACCCCATCAACTACATAATTTGAAAAACGACATAATTCGATAAAAATTTTCTTCAAAACAAGATTTTTCATAAACTTAAACAAATTTTTGTCATAATTTAAAATGAAATTTCACATAACAAATCCTAATTTCTTTTAAAGCATTGAACGTTTAAAGTATGAATTTTAAAAATATATATATACAAAGTAATTCAATAAATTTAATATGCATTTAAAGGGTTGAGCACTCACATTAGTCCTATTTGAGCAATGAAAGTTGTCGCCTAAGTCCTAGAACCTGCAAAAACGTATACACAAACACAAACACAAGGTTAAACCCTAAACCCTAAATCTATAAGAAAACATGAAAATTATCTTACCTTAGTGTTATGCACCTCCCACGGCGTGTATCACAGCAGATTTGTTAGAGAGGGTGAAGAGGAGAGCTTGAGATGTGGTGCAAGAATTAGTAGAAATGCACAGAGAAAGCCCGTGGTTTCGATTCTTGCAGGTGCCGATGGTACAGTTTTCGGTATAGGCATCGAAACACTCACAACGGAAGGGGTGTCGGAATGCCATTCACATTGGCGTCGAAAGACCTGCCGAAATATGCGTCGGAATTTTGAAAATGAATTTTAAAAAAAAAACTTGGCCCCCTCCATAAATACACACACATATACCGATGTCGCTGTCAGGAGTTTTCTGGAGCAAGGGATTGCGCATATGTTCATACCCATGCATGGTGCATCAAAAAAAGAATTGCCCATTTTTCAGAGCCAGGTGGTTACGTGGGGCCCACATGTGTACAAGTAGGACAGGGTGTACATAGTGCATCGATTTTCCCTATTACCAGTACCACTGTGTTTTTTCTACAATAAGGAGGAGTTGGTAGCGCATAAAACTTCTCGAGGAAGCTATCCGCGGGCCGACGACATGAGGTAAGCAGGTGCGTCAGATGGCATCGAGTGGCGTAAGGAGGTCGAACGGGGTCAATACTTGTACGCGGAGAAGTATGGACACAACGTGGGTGTTTTCTTGTGATACTTATGTAGAAAGGTCATCATTAGGACCACTTTTTGGGGCCACTTCACGTGGTTGCGAGACGCATTATTGGAAAAAGCTGAGTGCCAGGTGTGCGAATGATGCAAAAAGGTGACAACTATGCATTGCAGGGTCAGTTTTTGGCCTGTTCGGGGTCCGTTTGAGCATTTTTTGGCCCTAAACTACTCATCCGAGGTCGGATTTGAGCACTGTGACATTGTAGGGTGGGGTTTTTGGGCGTTTCGGACGCAATGGAGCTGTCCATTTTTCCAAATTTCTCACAGATTTTCTGCTATTTTTTTGTGTAATCTTCTCCGGTGAGTGAAGCCTTTGCTTAACTTTGAGGTTGTATTTGGTGTATTTCCTCAATACTATGTAAACTATTTGCCCCATTGGTGTTGGGCTGAGCTTCATTGAGTCTAAACAATAGAAATTTTCCTCATTTGAGCTGAATTGATAATGTGTGTGTGAGTGTGTATGTGTGAGTGTTGAGTGGGCAAGTGGGAAATCTCTATCTTCTCACTCCGTCTGTGTGTTTCCTGTCTCGGCCAGGCTAGTTGTGTAAGCCGAGTGGTGCCCCATAGTGTGTGTGTGTATCTTCCCAAGAGTGTGTGTTGGGTTGTTATAGAGGCGTTCTTTGTGTTTCCATCCCGCTCACATTCTTTTGGTGCCCCCACGGAGGATCTTCTTCGAGTACCGTCTGCTTCAAGCTTCAAGCTTTGAGATTCGGGATTACAGGTTGCAGACTACAGATTACAAATTACAGGTCACAGGTTACAGGGACAAGGATAGGTACAGGTGATTCACACAGGTACATGTAGCTGGAGTACAGTGATATACTAGTAGTGGTATCACTTGCATATACTAGTAGTGGTGTCACTTACAGTTGTTGTGGGTATGCATCATTTGGCGCATGTTTGAGCACATTGTCTGTTGGATTGTACGTTACTTGTGGAAACTGCCATTGTACGCCTTTGTGAAGCCATATTTGGTTTTATTTGTTAGTCCCATCCATTTCTGAGACTTGGTCTGGAAGATAGTCATTTCTGAGACTTGACTATACGCGATTTTCATAAGCCTTCGTGTGAGGGTCGATAGCGTGAGGTTTTATTGAGCTGGGGGATTCTTAAATGTGGAGATCCTTTCGGTGATACAGGTGGCTGGAGCACCCTTTTCGTGACCTCGCCATAGGCTGTGTACTAGTGAGTCCTATTTGATGCTCGGGTTCTATTGTTGACAGTTTATGCCTGCATATGCAGTCTATATTTTGGGTTCTCACTGCTCTACTTCTGGGGAAACTCTGTCAAAATTTTTCCAAGTTCTGATGGCTGGTTTTTTTGTCTTGTGAGCCATTTATGTTGTTATGCTGCTGAAATTTTGGCAAAATTAGAGGATAAGACAGGTGTGCTTTCTTGGGAGCTTCATGGTTGGATTTAATGGATGATCAAAATGGACCTCAGTTCACTGCTTTTCATTTAACTTAGAGAATCCAGATAAATGTTCATGTGTCCAGAAAGATTTTTTTCCAGCAGCATATAGTCTTTATGTTCGGTCCAAGAAGATTCAGGGAGATACTGGAATGTCCTTTGCCTATTATAATTCCGATGATCAACTATGAAAACTCATTTGATGTGCATGTGTTTGTGCTTATCTAAAGCTGAGCTCCATTGAAGTTTCTGGGGATTGGGTAGTCAAAAGTTTTGGGTTCTTGCACGTGTGTTCAAAGGGGTTCTCAAAGCATTGTAACTTGGGTAGCCATGGCTTTCTCTTATCCGGAGTTTCATGGAAGAAGTGATGAAGATGTGGAAGATTTTATGGAAAAGATGGAGGTTGCCTGCATTAGCAACCAGATTCATGACCCTGCGCAAATGTTACGTCTTCTTCAAATTTGTTTGAAGAGTGATGCACCAGTCTGGTCCAAAAAATTTGAAGAGGAGTTGCGTGAAATAGATCCACCTGTAATATTGAGTTGGGACAATCTAAGGCATGGTTTGGAAGTGGAGTTTGTGAAGATAGAAGATCCTGACAAAAGGAAGGTGAGCCAGTAGATGCGTACATACATAAGTTCTCATTGGCATGGGAGCGGATGTGCAAGGCCTTAGCACCACAAGTACCCCCGTCTGACATGATGAAGAAGGACAGGTTTTTGGCTGGTCTTTGGGAGAATATACGTTGGAGAGTGGAGCTAAAGAAGCCTAGGACATATGAAGATGCACTAAGGGTGGCCAGGAAAAAAGAGTGGAAGTTAAGAAAAATGAGCCAGTTAGGGGTGGATCTTTGCCCATGAGGTCTGAATTTCAGCCTATTGACTCTTTACAAGGTCGCATACCAGGCATTCATCATGAACCAGTGGTTGCTGTTACTCCTCAAGTTATGCCAACAGCGGTCACTACAGCAGTGCAAGATGATGGGGCTAAGGCAAGACATGAGGCAAGTGGTAGATTTAATGAAGAATCTCAGCCTAAACATGCTAGGTCAGGTGGGAAATAATCCAGGTCGAGGGAGGTTTGCAAATCAGCCAGGAGGTGAAGAAAGACCTAGGAATGGTGTTGGACAAAGTAATGGTAGTTTTTGGAGGCAGACGCCCACATGTTATAATTGTGGAGAGTTTGGCCACATCAGCCCGCAATGTGATAAGCCACCAAGAATGGGGGGAGACATGTATCCATTTCCAAAACAGGTGCTAACTAGGTCAAATGATTATGGCATCGAAATTAAGGGAGATGAAGGAACCAGTGGATTAACCCAGGAGGAAAAGGGAAAGACAAAAGTGTTAAGTGTGGTTACCTTAGAGAAGGCATCAAAGCTAGAGGATACATTAGTGATGCCTATTGGGAAGTGGACGACAGAGGACAAGGAAGGAAGAGGTGCCCCAGGTCCTAGTAAGAAGAAGGGAAAGATTCATGAAGGTGAGGATGTCAAGGCCAAGAGGAAAAGGAGAGCTCGTCGGAAGTTTCATGTTTCAGATTTTCCACTAGGGGATGGGCAATTAACCTATGAATTGAAGGAGGATCTGACAATCAGGAAGGAAGATGTTACTTTTGGGCAGCTTATAGAGATGGTGCCTAAGATAAAGCGACAGTGGAAGAGATGGTTAACCCAATGAAGAAAGAGCCTGAGAGAGGTTCGGTGAAGGTGTTGGCAATGGACGAGCTACAAGATATCTGTCCAATAATAGATGTGTGGCACAAAAGGAAAAATATAGGACAAGGCTATGTTGATGGCGGGGCCAAAATATGTGTGATAACACACTCATGCGTTGAGAAGATGGGTCTCACAGTGGCTGGGGTGTCAGGTTTTCGGATAAGATTGGCAAACCATCGAAAAGTAAAATGCTTGGGTGTTGTAAAGAGCTTAGAAGTGGAGGCATATGATGCAAAGACAGTGGTTGATTTTCATGTGATGCCAGCAGGGTTGGGAGCATATCCTATTATATAGGGTAGACCATGGTTACGTGCAGTGGGAGATCTTCAAGATTGGTGACATGGTACGATTAGCTTCTATGGAAAGACAAGTACCAAGAAGCTTTATAATATGGACAGAAGGAAACGACTAGAGGAGCTTTATGAAGATGAGGACGAGTCTAGTGATGAAGACTCTTCCACGGTGACAGATGAGGACAGTGATAGCACTACCAGCAGTGATGACGATGCTGATGTTGCATTTCTTTTGATGGACAAAGAAATCGAGGAGTTTGGTTTAGTTGCATTTGCGAATGAGGTTGAAGATGAAAGTGAAGGGCCTTATGAAGTGATTGAAGGGCTGATGCAAACCAAGGTTGAGCTGTCAAAGAAGCAGGAATTGATGATACAAATGATCAGTGGAGACCTCTCAGCTATGGAGAAGGATATATATTTGCACATGCTGGCTAGTTTTCCTGATTTTCTCATTACTTCATATGAAGAGATCAGAGGGTTCAAGGGCGAAGAGATGCATATAGAGCTGAAAGAAGGTGCTAAGACAGTGCGGCAAAGGCTAAGAAGGATGGGTCAAGAGCAAATGGAATCCTTGCGAGAAGATGTGGACAAGTTGTTGAAGGCAGGGTTCATAGTCCCTGTGGAGACCACAGAATGGGTGAGTCCAGTTGTAGTCAGTCTAAAGAAGGATGGGAAGTGGAGAATTTGTGTAGATTTTAAACCCTTAAACGCAGCCACTAAGAAGAACCCATATCCTCTTCCATTCATCGATCAGATCTTGGATTCAGTGGCAGGTTAAGAGAGGTACAGTGTGTGTGATGGTTTTTCAGCTATTTTCAATTGAAGATTGCTCTTAAAGACTGCACAAAGACCACTTTTATTACGCCATGGGGCTGCTATTGCTACACAGTATTGCCATTTGGGTTGTCAAATGGACCTTCCTTCTATCAAGAGAGAGCAAATACGGTGTTGGAACCATTCATTGGTAGTTGTGTTAAAGCTTTTATGGATGACTTCTGTGTTTATAGCAGTAGGGCTGAACACCATGAGAAGCTGCAGATGGTATTGGCTCGATATGATGAATATGGAGGACAACTAAATCCAAAGAAATGTCATCTAGCACAGCCAAGGGTGAAGTTATTGGGCCACATGGTGTCAGAAAATGGCATTAAGGCTGATCCAGACAAGGTTAAGTCTATTATTCTTCTTCCATCACGTACGAGTACGAAGCAATTGGCAACCTTTATACACAAAGTGAAGTACATGGCAAGGTTTATTCCATTGTCTTCTCAGATTCTTTATCCATTACATCAAGTGGCAAAGCATGATCCATTGCAATGGGATGACAAGTGTGAAGAAGTGTTTCAAGGGGTGAAAGAGGTGTTAGGGGGGTTGTCAGCCATGCAGGCTCCTGATTGGGAGAAAGTGTTTTATGTAAATCCATCAGTGGGGGATGATGCCATTGGAGCCATGCTATTGCAAAAGGGGAAGGGCAGCCATTATATGAGGCCAGTGTATTGTGGAAGCCGAGTGAAGTTGGTAGCGGAGAGAAAGTTCTCGGAAGTAGAGCTAGTGATGGCCAGTGTAATATTTGCTTGTCGACAATTTCATCATTACTTGCTACCACGGGCTTTTGTTTTCTTGAAGAGTTATGCCTTTTTGCCACAATTAATTAATGGTACTAACATGTCAAATGTGGTGAAGAAATGGGTAATTGAGCTGCAAGAGTTTGAGTTCTCTTTTCTAGTAGAAGATAGTACAAGGGCTACCCTAGCTGATTTGTTGACCTACAAGGAGAATCCCCTTATTGTTAAGGAAGAGGTGGTGAGAAAGGTAGTTGAAGAAGTGCCACAGATCAGCAATGCACATGTGTTGTTCTTTGATGGTTCATACAGAAAGAGCCATGATGCAGCTTCAGGGGGTATAGCACTTTATGATCCAGAGGGGAAGCTAGTATGCAAGAGAGGGTTCAAATTGGATGCTCATAGTAACAATGAGGCTGAATATGCTACTCTGGAAGCCGGATTACACATTTGCTTGAAGCATGGGGTTCGAAGGTTAAGCATGAAAGGTGATGCCTTGTTAGTGGTGAAGCAAGTGCTGGGTGTGTGGAAGAGCAAGAACACCTCATTGAAGGAAATGTGCTTTAGAATTAAAGGCCTGTTAAAAAAGTTCGAAGCATGGATCATCAAACACATTGAACGTGCTCTAAATGGAGAGGCACATGAAGCAGCTCAAGGCATGATTGGGGAGCTATTTGTGTTGAGGACCACTTTACCTCTTTATCATGGCCGGGAAAGTCTGGCTCAAGAAGAGGAGTTTTTGCTAACTGGAATCATTCCAAAGGAGAATAAGAAGTCTAAGAAATATGGCTTATACATGAAAGGGGCTGATATCGTGTTGAGACGTGTAACTTGGTGGGAGGAGCTTTACAGAGTGTTGGAAGAGAATCATGAAGGCGCATGTGGTGGCCATTTTTCTCTAAAGATCACCTTGCAAAAGATTTTGCAAGAGGGGTATGTATGGCCTAGTTTGCACAAGGATGTTCACCATTGGTGTAGGTCCTGCAATAGGTGTCAAGCATTTGGGAAGAGAGTGTTGAAGCCAGAGCTACGAAAAACCATTATGGCGTTTGATGTGTTTGAAATGTGGGGGATTTATGCAATAGGCCCGTTATCTATCACAATCAGGGGAAAAAGCTATATCTTGACGGTAGTGGACTATCTCTCTAGATGGGCAGAGGCTACAGCAGTAAAACAGATCACTGCAAAGGATGTGGCAAAATTTGTGTATGATGAAATATGTTGCAAGTTTGGGGTGCCATTAGAGCTACTTTCAAATAAGGGGCCAGGATTTAGAGCTAAAGTGCTACTTCTTATGCACAAAGATGAAGATTAGGCACCAGCATACCACTCCTTATTACCCGCAGTGTAATGGCTTAAATGAAAGATTCAATGGTGAGTTGGTACAAATTCTTTCTAAAGTGACAGATCACTAAGGAACGAATCGGGATTTGGAATTTCCTAGTGCATTATGGGCTTACTGTACTTCGGTGAAGACAAGTACATGGTTTACTCCATTTCATTTGGTGTATGGAAAGGAAGCACTATTGCCTGTGGAGGTAGAGTTGCCTGCGGTCAAGATGTTAGAGAAGTTTCTTGGGCTACCTAGTGATGCATTCAAAGAGAGGCTCTTGCAATTACAAGAGGTCCAGTTGGATAGGATGAGCGCATTGGAGCATTATGGGCAGATGCAGGATAAGGCTTTGGCAAAGATAAATGAAAAGGTCAAAAGTAAGGGTATCAAGAAACATGACTTGGTTTTGCTCTACAACAGTAAGCTGGAAAACACCTTCCAAAAGAAGTTTCAAATTAAGTGGGAAGGCCCTTTCAAGGTAGTGGAGTGTTTTCCAAATGGCACATATTAGCTGGCTAACCTGGATGGTGTTCTACATAAGTCAAGGGTAAATGGACTACGTCTTAAATTGTAATATGCCAGGTTGATGATGGTCGAGCAAGATGAGTTGTCTGTGGATCAAGGAGTGTTGGTGAAGGATGAGGAGAGTTGTGATGCTGCGAGTCTCATATCGCTTTTTATTGCTGCTGATCATGAATGATCTAGCAGGCTAGGGGATGGGAAAATTATGTCAGGAGTTTTTTGGAGCAAGGTATTGCGCATATGTACATACCCATGCATGGTGCATCAAATAAAGAATTGCCCATTTTTCAGAGCCAGGTGGTTACGTGGGGCCCACATGTGTACAGGTAGGACAGGGTGTACATAGTGCATCGATTTTCCCTATTACCAGTACCACTGTGTTTTTTCTAAAATAAGGAGTTGGTAACGCGTAAAACTTCTCGAGGAAGCTATCCGCGGGCCGACGACATGAGGTAAGGAGGTGCGTCAGATGGCATCGAGTGGCGTAAGGAGGTCGAACGGGGTCAATACTTGTACGCGGAGAAGTATGGACACAACGTGGGTGTTTTCTTGTGATACTTATGTAGAAAGGTCATCATTAGGACCACTTTTTGGGGCCACTTCACGTGGTTGTGAGACGCATTATTGGAAAAAGCTGAGTGCCAGGTGTGCGAATGATGCAAAAAGGTGACAACTATGCATTGCGGGGTCAGTTTTTGGCCTGTTTGGGGTCCGTTTGAGGTCAACTAAAATGCCAAGGGTGCCCAACTAATAAAGCTAAGTGTGGGAACTGAAAAAAAGGAGAGAAGACCAGAAAAAAACGTGGAGAAGAGAGGAGGAAAAGCCGCAAGTGTGTTTTTGCTGTTTTTGGAGCATTTTTTGGCCCTAAACTGCTCATCCGAGGTCGGATTTGAGCACTGTGACATTGTAGGGTGTGGTTTTTGGGCGTTTTGGACACAATGGAGATGTCCATTTTTTCAAATTCCTCACAGATTTTCTGCTATTTTTTTGTGTAATCTTCTCCGGTGAGTGAAGCCTCTGCTTAACTTTGAGGTTGTATCTGGTGTATTTCCTCAATACTATGTAAACTATTTGCCCCATTGGTGATGGGCTGAGCTTCATTGAGTCTAAACAACAGCAATTTTCCTCCTTTGAGCTGAATTGAGAATGTGTGTGTGAGTGTGTATGTTTTAGTGTTGAGTGGGCAAGTGGGAAATCTCTATCTTCTCACTCCGTCTGTGTGTTTCCTGTCTCGGCCAGGCTGGTTGTGTAAGCCGAGTGGTGCCCCATAGTGTGTGTGTGTGTGTGTGTATCTTCCCAAGAGTGTGTGTCAGGTTGTTTTAGAGGCGTTCTGTGTTTTTCCATCCCGCTCACATCGCCAATGACGTCGGTAATGTGGCACCAGAATTCAAGTGACTTCTTGTAGTGATGCTCCAATGCTTAAGCCTTCCATCTTCATTACTAGGCTATTATGTATGCTAAGAAAGGAGAGTGATGATAAGTGAGGAATTAACTCTTTCTTGTATGTTACTTCTTCTCCTCTTCCCTACCCTCATTCCCCGCTAGCTCTCTCCATCTTTGAAGGTGTTTGAGGCCTTGGGACTGAGGCCGGGGATGGTTAATGCTTTCTAAAAAGTTTATGTTATGCTTGTGATGCATGAAGCTTTCCATCTTCATTGCATCACCTAGGTTACAAGAAACACAAAGATTATATTGTACCAAGTCTCTCTTGATGGGAGAATCTACAATACAAAAGTCTACTAGAGGAAGGACCGTCTCGACATAGATCCAGCTCTCAACTATTGTAATGTTCATTAAAACCTCTCTCTTGCAAAAGTATTGTTCATGCCAAGTTAATTAAGTACTATGGTTATGTTTCTATTGCTAATTAAGTTCACCCTCTATGTTCTCAAAGAAGTCTCGCAAAAATGCTCACTCTAATTCTCTTAATTCCGCTATTCTTAAAGTTTATAGGCCATTTTCATTACTATACCTACCGAGAATATCTTAATAGGTTCAGTGTGCTTCCCATCCTAAGGACCCTCATCCACTCTAGAGATGCAATGCACTTGATAAAAATGGCTAAAATCAATGAACCTTGTGAGGATTGATGCAACTTCTTGTGAATTCTAATAATCACATGCTCATCTTGGTCTAAATCACCCTTCAATTCCCCAAAATGTCTCAACAAGCTCAAGGATGTTTGATTTGTGTGATGAAGTGGCTAGAGAAGGTTTGAAATTATTTTAAGGAAAACGCAAGCCACAATTAGAAAAGACCCAGTAAAATATTCTTTTGCAAGTTTAAAGGTAAACAAATATGATGTAAAGGGAATGAAATAATGTTTCTCTTTTGTGTGGTAGAACCAACAAGCAAGAATTGGGAATAGACTAGCAAGGAAGCAGAGACACCCAAAATTTGAATGTTGTCTTTTATCCCGTTACAAAAATTAGATATTTTGTAACCTCTTTAATCTTTGGCATTTAGGCACAAATCAACATAACGAGTCTGCTTGAAGTAAATGGGTTGTGATTGCATGTTTGATAGAAACTAGGATAATTGCCAACAATTTGCTAGTCAACATCAATGCTAATATTTTGATACATATGTAATCTTTTTTCTTTTCAAAGAATTCTATTTTCTATAGATACTTATATAGAGATTTTCTAATCAACTTCTAGGTCATAAGGACATCGCTATGAGAAATGGTTCATTCAAGTTTGTGTGCAAATTTTGTTTTGATTTTGAAATTGACGAGTAGCATTGTAGATCATGAAGACCTCACTATGAGAAATGGTTCATTCAAGTTTGTCTGAAAATTTTGTTTTGATTTTGAAATTGAAAGAATCGAAATGCTACTCGATCAACTTTGTTTTATTTGGGTGCTATCTTTCAAATATTTACATTTTGAAGAAAAATACAAGTTCACACACTTCATCTTGTCACAATGGATAAAAATGGGTGAGTGCAGTGTTCAAAAATATTTTTGGCAATCATACAATTAAAAACATAATGAACAGGCATACCGAGATAGGATCAAGAATATCTTAATAGGTCCAAAGAACCTTGTCAAGTTGGGTGCACTATTTATTAATTCTAATTATCACATGCTCACCTTGTTCGAAACCATCTACAATTCCCAAAATATCTCAACAAGCTTAAGGATGTTTGATTTGTGTGATCATAAACTATTTAGAGAAGGGGATCCAAAATTATTTTAATAAAGCAAAAGCAAAGGCTCCACAATTAGGAAAGATCCAACAAAGGATTTCTTTTGAAATTAGCTCTAAGATTGAAACTAATGATGTAAAAGGAATGAAATAATGCTCCTCTTTTGTGTGGTATAACTAGCAAGGACACATTGGGAATAGACGAACAAGGAAGCAGAGTCACCCAAAACTCTTGAATGTTATCTTTTATCCGTTATAATATAAGATATTTTGCAATCTCTGCAATCTTTTAAATCTAGGCACAAATCATCGAGATGGGCCCATGAACAGTGTGAATTTGAAAGAGATCTAACCTTGAAGTAAATGGGTTGTGATTGCATGTTTGCTAGCAACTAGGATAGCCACCAAGAATATACTAGAGCCAACATTGAAGCTAACCTATTGGTGCATAGTCATTCTCTTTTATTATCAGAGCATGCTATTTTCTATAAACAAATATAAAATATTTTTCTAGTCCATTTAGTGATCATGAAGACATCACTATGAGAAATGGTTCATTCAAGTTTGTGTGAAAATTTTGTATTGATTTCAAAATGGCATTGTATGTACTAAGGAGTATGGGTGGTGGATGCGAGAAAGTCATGAAAAGACCTATATATACGTTCAAATGGCATTGATTTCTAATGGCATTGTATGTGCTAAGGAGTATGGGTGGACTCATATACATGTTCAAAGATGTTTGATTTGTGTGAAGTGGTTAGGGAAGGAGATCCAACATTATTTTATGAAATAAGAAATCCACAATTACAAAAGACCCGACAAAAGATTTCTTTTGTAAGTTCTAAAGTGAATATTTTTTATGTAAAGGGAATTAGAGAATGCTTCTCTTTTGTGTGGTAGAACTAGCAAGGCCTCATTGGCAATAGACTAGCAAGGAAGAAGAGCAAAGGCAACTCGAACTCTTGAATGGTATCTTTTATCCTATTATAAAATATGATATATTGCAACCTCTGTAATCTTTTGAATCTAGTGAGAAATCAATGACACAGGCCTATGATTAGTATTAATTTGAAAGAGATCTAACCTTAAAATAAATGGATTGGGATTGATTTTTTGATAGCAACTAGGATAGCCACCATCAATATGCTAGAACCAACATTGAAGCTAATCTACTACTACATAGTCAATGGATTTTTGACCATGAAGACATCACTATGAGAAACGGTTCATTCAAGTTTGTGTGCAAATTTTGTTTTGATTTTGAAATGGCTAAAATAAAAGAACCTTGTTAGGTTGGATGCAACTACTCATGAATTCAAATAATCACATCCTTGTGAAATTAATATTATACCTATATATATTAAGGTTTTCAATTGTAATTTGGAGGATGGTGTTCGTGCACTTCTCTTGTTTACACGATCTTTGCTATGGAAGTCATGTAAAACTCGCCACCTATTTTGTCAGACCTTGATAGCACAACCACATAGCAGAGGTAATTTTTGACGTTGAAAACATTTGAATAATGTCACATTCATGAATAGGATCTACTGGTATTGCATGTGTTGAGAAATATGGATGGACTCATATGCACGTGCTAAAAAGAAAATGGATGACAAACTCTCCATTGTGAAGATACATGTTATGGATTTACATGGAAAAAAGGTAGCTTCTGAAAGACGGAGAGCATGGATGCTCCAAAAAGATCATGTGACTAGGAGGGGATGCTTTAGTCTAGCATGGCTTGTTGATGACAGGTCCACACAATTGTGCATTCCCAAGAAGATAACTGTTAATGGGAACATAAAAACATCGGTAAGAACAGAAATCTTGTTTCCTCAATGGAAAGAGAGAGAGAGAGAGAGAGAGAGAGAGAGAGGTGATACCTATTACTAGAAAACTTTGAGAAGGAGCCTCCAATAGGAATAGACCCTGACAGGTCATTGGAATACAATTGCCTGCACGCATCAAACAACACGTCAACTTGATAGGATAGTGTGTGTGATGATTGACTCATGCATTGGAACCTTGACTTTTGAATGTAGCTATGGGTGGGAAGTTGATCTCCTTAGCTTAGCTTAAGGATGCCCTTTAATTATTACTAGGGAGGCTAGATGTTAAGAGACATGATGGGTGTTGCCAACAAGATAGTGTTGAATACTCACAGGACGTTGAGGTTGGAAAGAAGGGTGAGTTCAGGGGGGATTGGACCCGTGATAAATTTGTTGGAAAGGTGGCTTCAATATAGTGAGAAACGAAAAACAATATTAGCTCTCTCTCTCTCTCTCTCTCTCTCTCTCTCTCTCAACATCCAATTACCTGCAGCTCTTCCAAGGAATGGATCTCAGCCAAGCAGGAGGAGATGGTTCCGGAGAGACCATAGTCATTAAGATATCTGCGGCAAGGAGAACGTCATGCAGCGGGGATGACGTTAGAGATGAGAGAGAAAGGCGCCATATATATTGCCAATCAAAATCTTATACACAGGTGACAGAACATGTATACGTACATGAGCCTCACTTTGTTGTCAACATTGCAAAAGACGCTCACCCAGGTGCAGGGGTCGATGTCGGTGGGATCCCAGGTGTGGAGGGTGCCCTGCGGGTCTTGCATGCTAGTTTTGAATGCGATGAGAGCCTTAACTGCAGGCGTGGATAAATTAGAGAGATGAGCACCTGCATCAAGGTATAATTAGGCAATTCATAAAGGTATAATTACCTTTGGGTAGCTGAAACTGCGCAGAAACGCCAGGCATGGAGCGGCCGTCCAACAAGAGTACCTGAGCCAGAATGAGGCACACTGCGTTAAGGAGCTGCTGCCGAGCAACGACAATATTAAAGTGGGTCGTCATCTTCGCCTGCAGGCTGTGAAGTTGAGGAGAACAGAACAGAGAGATTGTGTTTTTTTGAATGCATGATGGCGGAGGTGGGGGCCTTTATATAGCTGAGAGTAGAGAGCTTGTCCCCTGTTTCGAGAAAACGAATGTACCCACTTCATGATTGCGATGCCTCCGAATGAGGGCTGAAGCGCCCTCAGATTTGTCATTTTGCCTTTTTTTGAGGTCCAAACATACAAAATCATTTCTCCAAACATACAAAATTCATTTCCTTGATTTTGTCAAGAGGAAATTTAGAAAATTAGGTTACTTTTTTAGGTTTTTGCACTTTTTTTCTCTATTTTGGGGCCGAATTTCTCCTTTTCCCCTTGCCCTCAAGTGGCATTTTTGAAATTGAAAACGGCACGATATTAAGCTGAGACACATATTTTCCAAAGATTGCCTCGCGCCCTCAGATTCAATAGGCCTCGCACCCTCAGATTTTTGCCATTTTCCCTTTTTTGAGGTCCCTTCAAATTACTTCCCTTTCACCAATTTCGACAATCAAAGTCATAGGCTCCTTCTATTGTCATTGTCACCTCCTACTTGCCTAATCAACCCATCCCTTACTCTGCATGACTCTTGGCATTGTGGTAAACTTGTGAGAGTCTCGTCAACATGGTTGTGGGTCTTTCATTGGATGCAGCTACAACCCACTGCTTCTCCATAATGATTAGATCAGATATGCACTTGCTACCTCGATGGAAATCTCGTGTTGGGAAAGGAACATCTCCATGACATAGATATACATCAAACAAACTACTATCAATGACATAATAAATTGTGTCGTATTTCACTCACAGCAAGGTGATCAATGTACAAAGATATCAGTGTCAAGTACACACCACAACAAATTTGGACACCATTGAGATGGTAACAAGCTTGTTGATGCTTGTTATTAAAGCTCAATGCTATAAGTGAGCCTTCGATGGTACTTTTATTATGTAGTCTGGGTGAGGTTTTGGACTTATTGAGTAGGCTAGATGACAAACTTAAGTTAGGTTCTTAGTACCTAGATGAACAAAGGGGAAAAAATGCCTTTGGCATATTCATATGTATTGGCTCATAGGAGGAGATGTGAGAAGAGTACACATATCGTAACAATATGTATCAATATCATATCAATACATATATCATATGTATTGATGTGAGAAGAGTACACATATCATATCAATACATATTCATATATATTGGCTCATAGGAGGAGATGTGAGAAGAGTACACATATCATAACGATGAACTATACTTGAAGCAGGATGATGATAGTTTGGGCAACTAGTTTCACGTGAAGTTTGATGTTGGTGGTCGCCACCATCATTGTTGATACGATAATATATAGGTGGAACACAAAAGGGGTCTAATGCATGTGTCAACCATATGAACATCATATATGCATGCAAATGCATCATGAACCATAAAGTTGGTGCAAGAAGATCAGGAAAATGGATTTTTAGGACTTAGTAAACAATGGAAACATAATAATGTAGCTTCACAAACTACCAGAACTTCTAGAGGGTTTTTCATATGCAGATTTCTTCACTCAATTCGTAGAGAACATATGCATGGGTGCCAGTCTCTATACCGCTCAATTGATTTATAAAATTATAGAACTCAATTCTTATGCTCACATATTCCATCATGATTCATACATATGATTAGCTCTGTCTTTTAGCTTGAGCACATGCCTAGAATCTTCAACCCTTAAGGCAAAGTTTACTATGACTTAAAGATTTGGACAATCACTTTGCTCATTTCGTAGCTTAGATGCTTGCCAAACTAGAATGCTATTCTCTTTGTTTTTCTATCACGTCATCAACAAAATTTTCTTTGAGAGAGCTCTTACCATGTAACAAAGATAAAATAAACTTGACACTATCACTGGAGGTGGGAAAGGAAGGTTAGCTAGCACTAAGCTCCATCTTAATTTTTGACCTTGCTAAGGGAGATATGTTTCAAGTTGGCAATTACTTGAGCCTTGCCTTTGTTTTGAATTTCCTCCTTGACATCCAAGGTTGTGTTGGTTCCAACTTTCACATAGGTGACGTAAGCTATTGGAGGTGCATGCTTTATGCTCTTCTCAAAGTTTGGTTATAAAGGAGTTGTCTTTAGTGTTGGCAGTAAGAGAATATCCCTTCTATATGAATGATAGCATTAACACATATAAGATGGTGTGGGATCATGTTTGACATAGTATTCCTTGCTTGTAAGACTAGGATGAAGGAGCTTTCACCTTGTAAGACTTTGGCTCTAGGCATCAACCATTGAATTAGGCATTTCTTTGAGTAGGAGGAATCACTTTTGATTTGTTTTGTTTTAAAAAATATATATATGTTCACCCTTGTCATTCCAAGCATTTCTTGAGGTTGGAGCTTTCAAGTACACATGGAAATTAGGACCTTGGACTATTGTAGGTACATTTTCATCTATCGTTGGTGGAAGTATTGTCCTCTTGGGATTTGGCTCCTTGTATTGACTAGAAATATTTTATATATTCATATCTTTAATCAATACTTACCTTTATGGAAATCTGAAATCACCTTTTCTAAATCTATATGAAGGCAACGTCTGACACATGCATGCTCTATATCAATAGATAGCATTTGAAGAGTAGATTCTAAATATCCACCCTCCAACAAATTTCGATCTTATTTGCAAAAGTTTTGATGGTCCCCACTTTTTGAAAATTGTGCCACATCAGCATTTTCTTATAAGGCCCAAAAATGAGCTAATTTTTTTTTCTAATGGTCCATGCTATCAATTTCAATTGTTTTTGTCCTTCCTCTCCATTTCAAAGTGGTTATTACTCTATTATGCAGTGTTGTACGCTTTTCCCTTCTCTCTTCTCCCACAGCTAGCAGCTCGACAGTATGTCGGCTCACCTTTTGAACCCCATATCCCCCGACACCGGGCATGCCAAGGACCAAGACGTACATGCGATCAAGAAGTGCTATATTTAAGTAGGCTATGAGTCTATATATGCTGAGGTTGGATTGAGAGTTGCATGGTCCAGTCCCCTCTAGTCTCAGATTGGTGTTAGAGCTCAGGGAGCAAGGTAGCCATGGAGGAGGGGAGAAGGATGGGTGTGGACCACCTTGGCATGCGATGCATTCTCTCTCTCTCTCTCTCTCTCTCTCTCTCTCTCTCTCTCTCTCTCTCTCTCTATCTATCTATCTATCTCATGAAGCTACCCCGATGGATGGTATTAAAGCTTTCTTCATGAAGCCTCTCTTGGTTGTATTTCTTCCTCTCTCGGCGGTCTTCCTTTCTCTCACGCTCTCTCTCTCTCTCTCTCTCTTTCTCTTTCTCTCTCTCTCTCTCTCTCTCTCTCTCTCTCTCTCTCTCTCTCTCTCTCTCTCTCTCTCTCTCTCTCTCTCTCTCTCTCTCTCTCTCTCTCTCTCTCTCTCTCTCTCTCTCTCACACACACACACACACACACACACACACACCATGGAGGCCATGGCAAGGAGATTCGTAAGAGGCATTGGATGCGTGACTATAAGATTTGGAAGCTTGCTCTTGCTATGCCAGAAGCACTCCTTCCGAGCAAAGCTCAACCAGATGATGCAACACCAAATCCAGCATGATTTGGCTCAGTAAAATTGTGCTGCGCAGGGTGAGATTTTTTTGTCATTGCGTGGAAGCCCCGCAGGACTGCCGTTGGTGAGGAGGGCACGCAAATAGCAACAACAGACATTGTTATAGAGCAGAGAGCATTCTTTGTTTTTTTTAAAGCCAGAAAGAGGGGTGCCTATTTTGGGTACCGTCTCCAGTTAATGTCCATAGCCCATGAAAAGTATCCAGATCTTGGCACGCTCGACAAATTGGAAATTCAATCAGAGAGAATCTTTTAAATCTTTGAAATGCACAATTATTTCTAGCATCTAAGTGTCCAAAACAAAAATTTTGTAGGCTATAGACCTTCACATCAAACCCCTTCCGATTTATTGGAATACCCGCTCGTGGACCTCTCTCTTAGGAATCGTCTATGAGATTGTTAATATAGCAGTGCATGTATATGGTGCTCTGGAATTTTCCCTTGTACCCCCAAGGGGTTTTTCATCCACAACTAGGGACTCCTATTTGAGTGGGGGAGTTGGAGCTATATATACCAACCCCTATTATATATATAGCTAGTAGTCCCCACTATATGTGTGTACTCAGTGTGAGTGCTCTACACACACTTTGGGGTTTACAAATGATGGTGTCGTCACTCTCTGTTCTCTTCTAGTTGTGCTCTCTCCTTGAATTTCACCAAACAATAGGGTCCTTTGTTGCAGCAAAATTATCAAGTAGAGTGAGAAAAGGATTAGAATCTCTAGCATGCTTAGACTTAAACCAAGCAAAATAATTTTTAGAAGTATCAGGACGGCAACAAAATTGTGTTGAGGAGCTTGCCCTTGCTATGCCAGAAGCACTCCTTCCAGGCAAAGCTCAACCAGATGATGCAACACCAAATCGACCATGATTTGGCTCAGTAAAATTGTGTTGCAGAGGGTGAGATTCTTTTGTCATTGCATGGAAGCCGTGCAAGACTGTCGTTGGTGAGGAGGGCACGCGAATAGCAACAACAGACATTGTTATAGAGCAGAGAGCATTCTTTGTTTTTTTTAAAGCCTATTTCGGGTACCGTCTCCAGTTAATGTCCATAGCCCATGACAAGTATCCAGATCTTGGCACGCTCGACAAATTGGAAATTCAATCAGAGAGAAGCTTTTAAAGCTTTGACATGCACAATTATTTCTAGCATCTGAGTATCCAAAACAAAAAATTTGTAGGCTATAGACCTTCCCATCAAACCCTATTGGAATACCCGCTCATGGAAGTCTCTCTTAGGAATCATCTATGAGATTGTTAATATAGCAGTGCATGTATATGGTGCTGTGGATTTTTCCCTTGTACCCCCAAGGGGTTTTTCATCCACAACTAGGGACTCCTATTTGAGTGGGGGAGTTGGAGCTATATATACCAACCCCTATGATATATATAGCTAGTAGTCCCCACTATATGTGTGTACTCAGTGTGACTCCTCTACACACACTTTGGGGTTTACATATGATGGTGTCGTCACTCTCTGTTCTCTTCTAGTTGTGCTCTCTCCTTGAATTTCAACAAACAATAGGGTCCTTTGTTGCAGCAAAATTATCAAGTAGAGTGAGAAAAGGATTAGAATCTCTAGCATGCTTAGACTTAAACCAAAGAAAATAATTTTTAGAAGTGGCAGGACAATTAGTAAATGCACTTGTTTGCAGTGGTATCAAGGAATCTTGACTCGATGAATTAAATAATCCTTGTACATGAGTCCATTGTTGCATCTCACTCTCAAAAAACTCCCTATATCGAGCGATTGTGGCCAGTGTTTTAAAAAAAGAAAGAAATATTTTCGCGTGCTATCTATTCTTTTGAGCCATCTATCGATCAACTTTTCTAATACAGTTATGTAGCCCAAAACAAAAGCCATTCCAAGCCTCTAATGGACTCCACGAGCATATAATAAGAGGTCTTTTGAAGGACCATATGGGAAAGAGTGATTAAAACACATTTCCAATGAGGAAAAGTACTACATAACATAGAAAATACATGAAATAAATCAAGAAATAAAGAAAAACATTATTAAATAGATAGAATATTGTTGTGAAAGGAAGGCAGCTTCTTCTTTTTAGGGATTTTTCTTCTTCTTCAATATGTAGAATCACTACCAAGCGCCATTGTTGCCGTCCAGTAGTACCATGAGATAATGACTTTACTATATTTCTCCCTCTGTTAACACTACTCCTATAAAACAATAGCAATTTTTTTGGCTTGCAAAGACTTTTAAAAAAATTATCCAATACTACGTACGGTGTGAGCGGGATGGAAACACACACAACGCCTCTATAATGACCCAACACACACTCATGGGATGATACACACACACACATTATGGGGCACCACTCGGCTTACACAACCAGCCTGGCCGAGACAGGAAACACACAGACGGAGTGAGAAGAGAGAGATTTCCCACTTGCCCACTCAACACTCACACATACACACTCACACACACACTCTCAATTCAGCTCAAAGAAGGCAAATTGCTGTTGTTTAGACTCAATGAAGCTCAGCCCAACACCAATGGGGCAAATAGTTTACACAGTATTGAGGAAATACACCAGATACAACCACAAAGTTAAGCAGAGGCTTCACTCACCGGAGAAGATTACACAGAAAAACAGCAGAAAATCTATGATGAATTTGGAAAAATGGACAGCTCCATTGCGTCCGGAATGCCCAAAAACCCCACCCTGCAATGTCACAGTGCTCAAATCCGACCTCGGATGAGCAATTTAGGGCCAAAAAATGCTCCAAAAACAGCAAAAACACACTTGCGGCTGTTCCTCCTCTCTTCTCCACGTTTTTTCTGGTCTTCTCTCAGTTTTTTCAGTTCCCACACTTAGCTTTATCACTTGGGAACCCTTGACCTTTTAGTTGACCTCAAACAGACCCCGAACAAGCCAAAAACTGACCTCGCAATGCATAGTTATCACCTTCTTGCATCATCCGCACACCTGACACTTAGCTTTTTTCAATAATGCATCCCGCCACCACGTGAAGTGGACCCAAAGTATGGTCCTCATGATGACCTTTCTGCATAATTATCACAAGAAAACATCCACGTTGTGTCCGTACTCATCCACGTGCAAGTATTGACCCCGTTCAGCCTCCTGACGCCACTAGATGCCATCTGACGCACCTGCTTACCTCATGTCGTCGGCCCGCGGATAGCTTCCTCGAGAAGTTTTACGTGCTACAAACTCCTTCTTATTGTAGAAAAAACACACTGGTACTGGTAATAGTGAAAATCGATGCACTATGTACATGGTGTCCTACCTGTAGACATGTGGGCCCCCCCGTAACCACCTGGCTCTGAAAAATGGGCAATTCTTTATTTGATGCACCATGCATGTATATGTACATATGCGCAATCTCTTGCTCCAAAAAACTCCTGACATAATTTGCCCATCCCCTAGCCTGCTAGATCATTCATGATCAGCAGCAGCAAAGAGAGATATGAGACTCGCCGCATCACAGGTCTCCTCATCCTTCACCAACATTGCTTGCTCCACAGAAAGCTCATCTTGCTCCACCATCATTAACCTGACGCAATCCATTTACCCTTGACTTATGTAGAATCCCATCCAGGTTAGCCAATTGATATGTACCATTTGGAAAACACTCCACTACCTTGAAAGGTCCTTCCCACTTAATCTGAAACTTCTTTTGGAAGGTGTTGTCCAGCTTACTGTTGTAACGCAAAACTAAGTCATGCTTCTTGATACCCTTACTTTTGACCTTTTCATTTATCTTTGCCAAAGCCTTATCATGCATCTGCCCATAATGCTCCAATGTGCTCATCCTATCCAACTGAACCTCCTGTAACTGTAAGAGACTCTCTTTGAATGCATTACTAGACGGCCCAAGTAGCTTCTCTAGCATCTTTACTGTAGGCAACTCTACTTCCACAGGCAATAGTGCTTTCTTTCCATATACCAAATGAAATGGAGTAAACCCTGTACCTGTCTTCACCGAAGTACGGTAATCCCATAATGCACTAGGCAATTCCAAATCCCAATTCTTTCCTTGGTGCTCTGTCACTTTAGAAAGAATTTGTACCAACTCACCATTGAATCTTTCATTTAAGCCATTACACTGCGGGTAATAAGGAGTGGTATGCTAGTGCCTAATCTTCATCTTTATGCATAAGAAGTTTAGCAGTTTAACTCTAAATCCTGGCCCCTTATCTGAAAGTAGCTCTAATGGCACCCCAAACTTGCAACATATTTCATCATACACAAATTTTTCCACATCCTTTGCAGCGATCTGTTTTACTGCTATAGCCTCTGCCCATCTAGAGAGATAGTCCACTGCCGTCAAGATATAGCTTTTGCCCCTGCTTGTGATAGGTAACGGGCCTATTGCATCAATCCCCCACTTTTCAAACACATCAAACGCCATAATGGTTTTTCGTAGCTCTGGCTTCAACACTCTCTTCCCAAATGCTTGATACCTATTGCAAGACCTACACCAATGGTGAACACCCTTGTGCAAACTCTGCCATACATATCCCTCTTGCAAAATCTTACGCAAGGTGATCTTTAGAGCAAAATGGCCACCACATGCGCCTTCATGATTGTCTTCCAACACTCTGTAAAGCTCCTCCCGCCAAGGTACACGTCTCAACACGAGATCAGCCGCTTTCATGTATAAGACATCACCAATCAATTTGTACCTATATGTTCTACGCAAAAAGCCATATTTCTAAGAATTCTGAATCTCCTTTGGAATGATTCCTGTTAGCAAAAACTCCTCTTCTTGAGCCAAACTTTCCCGGCCATGATAAAGAGGTAAAGTGGTCCTCAACACAAATAGCTCCCCAATCATGCCTTGAGCTGCTTCATGTGCCTCTCCATTTAGAGCACGTTCAGTGTGTCTGATGATCCATGCTTCGAATTTCTCTAACAGGTCTTTAATTCTGAAGCACATTTCCTTCAATTGGGTGTTCGTGCTCTTCCACACACCCAGCACTTGCTTCACCACTAACAAGGCATCACCTTTTATGCTCAACCTTCGAACCCCATGCTTCAAACAAATGTGTAATCCGGCTTCCAGAGTAGCATATTCAGTCTCATTGTTACTATGAGCATCCAATTTGAACCCTCTCTTGCATACTAGCTTCCCCTCTGGATCATAAAGTGCTATACCCCCTGAAGCTGCATCATGGCTCTTTCTGTATGAACCATCAAAGAACAACACATGTGCATTGCTGATCTGTGGCACTTCTTCAACTACCTTTCTCACCACCTCTTCCTTAACAATAAGGGGATTCTCCTTGTAGGTCAACAAATCAGCTAGGGTAGCCCTTGTACTATCTTCCACTAGAAAAGAGAACTCAAACTCTTGCAGCTCAATTACCCATTTCTTCATCACATTTGACATGTTAGTGCCATTAATTAACTGTGGTAAAAAGGCATAACTTGTCAAGGAAACAAAAGGTCATGGTAGCAAGTAATGACAAAATCGTCGACAAGCAAATATTACACTAGCCATCACTAGCTCTACTTACGAGAACTTTCTCTTTGCTACCAACTTCACTCGACTTGCACAATACACTGGCCTCATATAATGGTTGCCCTTCCCCTTTTGCAATAGCATGGCTCCAATGGCATCATCCCCTACTGATGGATTTACATAAAACACTTTCTCCCAATCAGGAGCCTGCATGGCTGACAACCCCCCTGATGCCATTTGGATAATAATAGAAGAATAATAGACTTAACCTTATCTGGATCAGCCTCAATGCCATTTTCTGACACCATATGGCCCAATAACTTCACCCTTGGCTGTGCTAGATGACATTTCTTTGGATTTAGTTGTCATACACATTCATCATATCAAGCCAATACCATCTGCAGCTTCTCATGGTGTTCAGCCCTACTGCTATAAACACAGAAGTCATCCATAAAAGCTTTAACACAACTACCAATGAATGGTTCCAACACCCAATTTGCTCTCTCTTGATAGAAGGATGGTCCATTTGAAAACCCAAATGGCAATACTATGTAGCAATAGTAGCCCCATGGCGTAATAAAAGTGGTCTTTGTGCTGTCTTTAAGAGCAATCTTTAATTGAAAATAGCTTGAAAAACCATCACACACACAGTACCTCTCATAACCTGCCACTGAATCCAAGATATGATCCATGAATCGAAGAGGATATGGGTTCTTCTTAGTGGCTGCATTTAAGGGTTTAAAATCTACATAAATTCTCCAATTCCCATCCTTCTTTGGACCGACTACAACTGGACTCACCCATTCTTCTGTGGTCTCCACAGGGACTATGAACCCTAACTTCAATAACTTGTCCACCTCTTCTCGCAAGGCTTCCATTTTCTCTTGACCCATCCTTCTTAGCCTTCGCCGCATTGTCTTAGCACCTTCTTTCCGCTCTATATGCATCTCTTCGCCCTTGAACCCTCTGATCTCTTCATATGAAGTAATGAAAAAATCAGGAAAACTAGCCAGCATGTGCAAATATATATCCTTCTCCATAGCTGAGAGGCCTCCACTGATCATTTGTGTCAACAATTCTTGATTCTTTGACAACTCAACCTTGATTTGCATCAGCCCTTCAATCACTTCATAAGGCCCTTCACTTTCATCTTCAACCTCATTCGCAAATGCAACTAAACCAAACTCCTGGATTTCTTTGTCCATCAAAAGAAATGAAACATCAGCATCCTCATCACTGCTGGTACTGCTATCACTGTCCTCATCTATCACCGTGGAAGAGTCTTCATCACTAGACGCATCCTCATCTTCATAAAGCTCCTCTAAACGTTTCCTTGTGTCCATATTGTATAGCTTCTTGGCACCTGTCTTTCCATAGAGGCTAATCGTACCATGTCGCCAATCTTGAACAGCTCCCACTGCACGTAACCATGGTCTGCCCAGTATAATAGGATATGCTCCCAACCCTGCTGGCATCACATGAAAATCAACCATTGCCTTTGCATCATATTCCACCACTTCTAAGCTCTTTAAAACACCCAAGCATTTTACTTTTTGATGGTTTGCCAATCTGATCCGAAAAACTGACACCTCAGCCACTGTGAGACCCATCTTCTCAACGCATGAGTGTGTTATGACGCATATTTGGGCTCCGCCATCCACATAACCTGGTCCCAAATTTTTCCTTTTATGCCATACATCTACTATTGGACAAATGTCTGGTAGCTCATCCATTGCCAACACCTTTCCTGAACCTCTCTCTGGCTCTTTCTCCATTGGATTAACCATCCTCTTCCAATGTCGCTTTAACTTAGGCACCATCTCTATAAGCTGCCCAAAAGTAACATCTGCCTTCCTGCTCGTCAAATCCTCCTTCAAGTCATAGCTTAATTGCCCATCCCCAGTGGAAAATATGAAACATGAAACTTTTGACGAGCTCTCCTTTTCCTCTTGGCCTTGACATCCTCGCCTTCAGGCTCGCCTTCATGGCTCTGTGGTCCTCTTCCCAATAGGCATCACTAATGTATCCTCTAGCTTTGATGCCTTCTCCAAGGTGACTACACTTAGCACTTTTGTCTTTCCCTTTTCCTCCTGGGTCAGTCCATTGGTTCCTTCGTCTCCCTTAATTTCGATGACATAATCATTTGACCTAGTTACCACCTGTCTTGGCAATGGATACATGTCTCCCCCTATCCTTGGTGGCTTATCACATTGCGGGCTGATGTGACCCAGCTCTCCACAATTATAACATGTGGGCGTCTGCCTCCAAAACCTACCATTGCTTTGTCCAACACCATTCCTAGGCCTTTCTTCACCTCTTGGCTGATTTGCAAACCTCCCTCGACCTCGATTATTTCCCACTTGACCTAGCATGTTTAGGCTGAGATTCTTCATCAAATCTACCACTTGCATCATGTCTTGCCTTAGCCCATCATCTTGCACCGATGTAGTGACCACTGCTGGCATAACCTGAGTAGTAACAGGAACCACTGGTTCATGAGGAACCCCTGACATGCGACCTTGTAAAGACTCTATAGACTGAAATTCAGACCTCATGGGCAAAGACTCCACCCCTAACTGGCTCATTTTCCTCAATTTCCACTCTTTGTTCCTTGCTACCTCTAGTGTATCTTCATATGTCCTAGGCTTCTTTAGCTCCACTCTCCAACGTATATTATCCCAAAGACCAGCCAAGAACCTGTCCTTCTTCATCATGTCAGGCGGGGGTACCTGTGGTGCTAAGGCCTTGCACATCCGCTCCCATGCCAATGAGAACGTACGTATGTACGCATCTACTGGCTCACCTTCCTTTTGCACCAAACCTTGTACTGCTTGCCACACTTTGTCAGGATCTTCTATCTTCACAAACTCCACTTCCAGCCCATGCCTTAGATTGTCCCAACTCAATCTTACAGGTGGATCCATTGCACGCAACTCCTCTTTAAATGTTTTGGACGAGACTCGTGCATCACTCTTCAAACAAATTTGGAGAAGACATAACATCTGCGCAGGGCCATGACTCTGGTTGCTAATGCAGGCAAACTCCATCTTTTCCAGAAAGTCTTCCACATCTTCATCACTTCTTCCATGAAACTCTGGATAAGAGAAAGCCATGGCTACCCAAGTTTCAATGCTTTGAGAACCCCTTTGAGCACACGTGCAAGAACCCAAAACTTTTACTGACTCAATTCCCATAAACTTCAATGGAGCTCAACTTTAGATAAGGACAAACACATGCACATCAAATGATTTTTCATAGTTGATCATCGGAATTACAACAGGCAAAGGACATTCCAGGATCTCTCTTAATCTTCTTGGCCCGAACATAAATACTATGCGCTGCTGGAAAAAAATCTTCCTGGACACATGAACATTTATCTAGATTCTTTGAGTTAAATGAAATGGAGTGAATTGAGGTCCATTTTGATCATCCATTAAAGCCAACCATGAAGCTCCCAAGAAGGCACACCTGACTTAACCTTTGATTTTGCCAAAATTTCAGCAGCATAATAGCATAAATGGCTCAAAAGACCAAAAAACCAGCCATCATAACTTGGAAAAATTTTGGCAGAGTTTCCCAGAAATAGAGCAGTAGGAACCCAAAATATAGACTGTATATGTATGCATAAACTGTCAACAATAGAACCCGAGCATCAAGTAGGACTCACTAGTACATAGCCTATAGCGAGGTCACAAAAAGGGTGCTCCAGCAACTTGTATCACCGAAAGGATCTCTACATTTGAGAATCCCCCGACTCAATAAAAACCTCACGCTATCGACCCTCACACGAAGGCTAATGCAAATCGCGTATAGTCAAGTCTCAGAAATGACTATCTTCCAGACCAAGTCTCAGAAATGGCTGGGACTGCCAAATACAACCAAGTATGGCTCCACAAATGCGTACAATGGCAATTTCCACAAGTAACATACAATCCAACAAACAATGCACTCAAATAGGCGCCAAGTGATGCATACCCACAACAACTGCAAGTGACATCAGTGCTAGTATATCATGGTACTCCAGCTACCTGTACCTATGTGAATCACCTGTACTTGTACCTGTCCCTATAACCTGTAACCTGTAGCTCTGAATCTCGAAGCTTGAAGCTCGAAGCAGAAGGTACTCGAAGAAGATCCTCCGTGGGGGCGCCAAAAGAATGTGAGCGGGATGGAAACACACACAACGCCTCTACAATGACCCAACAGACACTCTTGGGATGATACACACACACATTATGGGGCACCACTCGACTTACACAACCAACCTGGCCGAGACAGGAAACACACAGACGGAGTGAGAAGAGAGAGATTTCCCACTTGCCCACTCAACACTCACACACACACACTCTCAATTCAGCTCAAAAGAGGCAAATTGTTGTTGTTTAGACTCAATGAAGCTCAGCCCAACACCAATGGGGAAAATAGTTTAAACAGTATTGAGGAAATACACCAAATACAACCACAAAGTTAAGCAGAGGCTTCACTCACCGGAGAAGATTACACAGAAAAACAACAGAAAATCTATGAGGAATTTGGCAAAATGGACAGCGCCATTGTGTCCAGAACGCCCAAAAACCCCACCCTACAATGTCACAGTGCTCAAATCCGACCTCGAATGAGCAGTTTAGGGCCAAAAAATGCTCCAAAAACAGCAAAAACACACTTGCGGCTGTTCCTCCTCTCTTCTCCATGTTTTTTCTGGTCTTCTCTCAGTTTTTTCAGTTCCCACACTTAGCTTTATCACTTGGGAACCCTTGACCTTTTAGTTGACCTCAAACGGACCCCGAACAAGCCAAAAACTGACCTCGCAGTGCATAGTTGTCACCTTCTTACATCATCCGCACACCTGACACTCAGCTTTTTTCAATAATCCATCCCGCCACCACGTGAAGTGGCCCCAAATTATGGTCCTCATGATGACCTTTTTGCATAATTATCACAAGAAAACATCCACGTTGTGTCCGTACTCATCCACGTGCAAGTATTGACTCCGTTCAGCCTCCTGACGCCACTAGATGCCATCTGACGCACCTGCTTACCTCATGTCATCGGCCCTCAGATAGCTTCCTCGAGAAGTTTTAAGTGCTACCAACTCCTCCTTATTGTAGAAAAAACACACTGGTAATGGTAATAGTGAAAATTGATGCACTATGTACATGGTGTCCTACCTGTAGACATGTGGGCCCCCCCGTAACCACCTGGCTCTGAAAAATGGGCAATTCTTTATTTGATGCACCATGCATGTATATGTACATATGCGCAATCTCTTGCTCCAAAAAACTCCTGACAACGGTATCTAAATAGAAAATGATTTTAGGGGATTACACCCAACACCCAATATGAACTAATTAGTAGAAATCTAAATCAAGGTCTAAAGATGTGGGTAAAAGCATGTATTGGTGGTACCACTTTTTGGTGGCACCCTTTTAAAAATGTGGAGATTGGTGAATTTTTTGAAAAAAAATTCAAAACTTGGTGGACTTCATAGTTGTAGATTCTACATGAAAAGAATCTATCCATTGATATATAACATGCTAGTTTATTTTACATGTAACACATGATGATGGGGCTTGTAAAGTGCTACCAAAGAACCAAGACACCCTTTTTGAAACCAACAATACATGCTTTGGCCCATGTCTTTCCATGGACATCTTGAACGAGTAGTTTATGGAGAAGACGGGAAAGATTTTTTCATTTTCTTTTGAAAGTAAATTGAATAGTTATTGAGCACACCCAAACATCTTTGAAAAAACCCTCAAAAGGTATGTGATGGATGTACCTAGCTTTTTTGACCTCTATTCAAAGACTCTCAACATTGTTTACTCCTCCAAGTTAAGTAGTGAAAAGCAATGTTGCATATATTTTGCTAATTTTAGAAAAGAAATTTTTTTATGTTCGATATTTTCATGCAAATTTTTTATTTGAAAACCTAATTCATATCTCAAACCCATATTTGATGTCATATACAAAAGTTAAGTATCATTTATTAGAATTTTGATATGAGCCATTTTTTGTGGCTCATTACAAGTATAGTATTAATTAACATTTCTCCTCCCTCTAATATCTCTTCTCTCACTTCTTTTTTCCCTTATCTCTTTCTTTTCCTCTCTTCCACTCTCTAATTTCACATACACTAAATTGAATCTTTCTCTCTCTAATCTCTCTAAACCCTTTTTTAAGGTACAATTTATCATACTCTATCTCTTTTTCTATTTTTCTTCTTCCAATGTTTAATAACTAATGTTTATTTTTTTCTCTTTTTGTCTCGCTATTTTTCTTTCTCTAATTTAACATACATATCTTTCACACATCAATTTACTCTAAGTTCACACTAGTTTAACATTAAACATACAAGAAGTTTAATGCGTAGGTGTGATGTTTAATTTGATTTTTCCTCTCTATTTAAACATGCATTTCTCATTAATCATAAAATCTACACTAGTCTCTACTTTAACATTAACCATTAAATCTACGCTAATCTCTCTTTCTCATCTTTGCCTCTCTTTTTTCTCTCTCCCTAATTACACACCAAACAAGCAAGCAAGTATCTACAAAATAATCACACACATATAAAAAATAATCCATCAACAAAAGTGAGGTTAACCAAGAAAGAACAAAAAGCATCTACACCAAACATGAAAGAGGTATTGATTCTTTTACTTATAATGGGAATTGCCAAGCATGAGTTCCATTAGGAGACAATAGATATTATAAAAAGAAAAAACAGGTTCCAAGTAAGTAGGAGCCTGGATCAATTAAGAGCCAAATGATTTATCCCATTGAGAAGCAATTCCGGATGATTATGATAAAGAACTTGAAGATGAAGAGTGGAATCTTGTGGTGGTCTCAAACCCATTTGTAGCTGAGGTAAGAAATGTTCATTTTAACGATAATGGAGATAATGAAACTATAACCACGAGTCATTTTTCAAGTTCTCATTGGGCAAGAGTCCCAACTGAAACCGTCGTGAAGCTTGGCGACATTGAAGAGACCGGTCTTAGCACTTGTAGACCATGGTATGGAAATTAATGTGGTTGCAAAGAGCTTGCACTAGAAGGGGAAGTGGCCTATTGATGTGGACCATGGTTGTTGGATAAAAGCTCACAATACGCTTGCGAGGAATCTTTATGGTGCATGTGCAAATATTGAGGTAACTATTGGAGATCTTTGTGATGAGCAAAACTTGGAGCATTCCTGATATCCACTTATTTTTAGACAGGCCTACATTACGGCTATAAGTATGTAAACATAGATGCTAGATGATGGCTCGGCCTAGACCAGTATATTCAGAGCTAAGATGGTAAAACAACTATTCAATTTTTAAATGTATGTTTTGACCATTCAAGAAACAAAGACAACTTACGTAATAACCCATTACCAATGATACACATGGACTTCAAAAACACAGGTTTGCATAGGAGTTTATTGAGATACCACTATAAAGCAAGACTATGGTGCTATAGAAGAGAGACTTCAAGGGTACTTCTATTATGTAGTCTTCTTGACATGGGTAAGGTTTTGGACTTATTGAGTAGGCTAGATGAAAAGCTTAAGTTAGGGTCTTAGTACCTAGATGACCAAAGGGGGAAAATGCCTTTGGCATATTCATATGTATTGGCTCATAGTAGGAGATCTGAGAAGAGTACACATATCATGGTGATGAACTATAGTTGAAGCAGGATGATGATAGTTTGGGAAACTACTTTCACGTGAAGTTGGATGTGCTTGTCAGTGGTTGCCACCATCATTGTTGATATGAGTTGGAACACAAAAGGGGTCTAATGCATGTGTCAAACATATATATGAACATCATATACGCATGGGTGCCAAGATCTATACTGCTCAATTGATTTATAGAATTATAGAACTCAATGCTTATTCTCACATATTCCATCACAATTCATACATCTCATTAGCTCAACTATTTATCTTAGGCACATGCCTAAGTATCTTCAACCCTTGACACAAAGTTTACTATGGCCTGAAGATTTGGGACAATCACTTTGCTCATTTTTTAGCTTAGATGCTTGCCAAATTAGTATGCTGTTCTCTTTGTTTTTTGTCACATTGGAAACCAAATTTTCTTTGAGAGAGATCTTACCATAGCATGTAACAAAGATAAAAGAAACTTGACCCTATCAATGGAGGTGAGAATGTAAGGTTAGCTAGCACTAAGATCTATCTTAGTTTTTGACCTTGCTAAGGGACATATATTTCAAGTTGGCAATGACTTGAGCCTTGCCTTTGTTTTCAATTTCCTCCTTGGAATCCAAGGTTGTGTTGGTTGCAACTTTCACATAGGTGACTTGAGTTGTTTGGTACAATAAGGGCTTACGGTAATTGTACCATAAGGGAGAGATATTTCAAGTTGGCAATGACTTGAGCCTTGCCTTTGTTTTCAATTTCCTCCTTGGAATCCAAGGGTGTGTTGGTTGCAACTTTCACATAGGTGACTTGAGTTGTTTGGTACAATAAGGGCTTTTGGTAATTGTACAAGCTATTGGAGGTGCATGCTTTAGTCTCTTCTTAAAGTTTGGTTATAAAGGAGTTTCCTTTAGTGTTGATAGTAAGAGAATATCCCTTCTGTATGAATGATAGCCTTAACACATATTAGATGATGTGGGGTCATCTTTGACATAGTATTCCTTGCTTGTAAGAGGATGAAGGAGCTTGCACCTTGTAAGACTTTGGCTCTAGGCATCAACCATTGAATTAGGCACTTCTTTGTGTAGGAGGAATCACTTTTGATTTATTATTTTTCTTGTTTTTTTTTTCAAGTATCTATTCACCTTTGTCATTCCAAACATTTCTCAAGGTTGGAGATTTCAAGTACACACGGAAATTAGGAACTTGTGCTATTGTAGGCACATTTTCATCTATTCTTGTGGAACTATTGTGCATTCTAGGTTTTTTTGGTAATGAGCCACCCTCTTGGGGTTTGGTTCTTTGTATTGAGCTAGAAATATTTTATATATTCATATCTTTAATACATACTTACCATTATGGCAATTTGAAAACACCTTTTCTAAATCTATATGAAGGCAATGTCAGATACATGCATGCTATATATCAATAGATAGCATTTGAATAGTAGATTCTAAATAACCAACCTTTGACAAATTTGGATCTTATTTGCAAAAAATTTAATGGTCCCCAATTTTTGAAAGTTGTGCCACATCAACATTTTCTTATAAGGCCCAAAAATGAGCTAAAAGAATTCCCTAATGGTCCCTTGGCAATTCAATTAGAGAGAAGCTCTCAACGTTTTGACATACACAATTATTTTCTAGCATCTCAATTTCCAAATTAAAAATTTTGTAGGCTATAGACCTTCACATCAAAGCCCTTGTGATTTATTGGAATACTCGCTCATGGACCTCTCTCTTAGGAATCCTCTATAAATTGAGAACCATGGAAATAACCCACATCAAGTTAGTCACTACTGGCAAGGCAAGGCATGTTAAGAATATGTTTTCATATCAAGGAAGGTGAAACTTATGTACATCATTTTCATAACCTGTAGCAAGCACCAATGAGTATGGCAATGAAACTATTTTTAAGTTGGGACGTGTGATGGCCAAGGAAAATCTTGACAATATCCATTTTGGCACAATTGAGTGGATTTGGCATGCAAAGGAAAAAAAAAATCCATCTCAATAGAGAATCTTGACAAGGAAACGATCCTCCAAAAAGAACTTTCTTGAATTTCCTTACACAAGGAGCATGTGACAGCATGAAAACTACTTCCAAAGAGAGAGAAATTAAGCAATTGACAACAGTAGAGGACCGGATTTGCATGGAGCCGGTCCCCCCTCCAAAAGGCTTTGTATTATGGTTTCTCCCATCAAGAGAAACATTTTACAATACAATTCTTTGTGCTCCTTCAATACTAGCTGGTGCTATGAAGATGGAAACTTCAAGCACTAAGCACAACGCTTATTAAACACAACATCAATTCCCTCACGGTCTTAGACCCAAGACCTCACACACCTTCGAAGATGGTGAGAGCTAGCGGGGTATGAGAGTAGATTGAGAGAAAGGAGGAGTATTCTTACGAGAAAGATATACATCTCCTCACATAATCACTCATATTAGCATAGCTTAGTTTAGTAATTATCATGGCAGAGGAGATGAGCATGCATTGAAGCGTGGCTCTTGGTTGGATTTGCATCACAAAGCCAAGAGTTGTTGGTGTAGGCCTCCCTTCTCACAAGCGTGGAGTAGGTGGTAAGCTTTCCATTAAACCTTGAGAAGGAGAGAGAGAGAGTGTGTAAGTGAATATTGCCTTCATAAAATCATCCCCCTCTCTCTCTCTTGGTCGACCCCCCTTGCTAATTGCTCATGCTACAACCCTATTAGACCTCCCCAGGCCTAGCCAATGGAAATTAAGCATCATAAGTGATAGCCTTCTAACATGTGTCCCCCTTTCCCCTTTTGTGAGAGATTTAGGTAATTACTTAACTCAACTAAACTCTCATTGGACCACTTTGCCTCTTGGCCAATAGGAATCAGGTAATTCATTGGGCTTCTCAATGTTCATTGGACCCCTTGGGAGACTGTCCAATAGTCTTCTAGAGAGCTTAATTCTTATTGGTGCTTTTATTAAGTGTTTTTAAATTCATTAAACTAGATTCACTCTAGCCTTATTCTCATTGGTCCACCTCCAAGGCCATCCAATAGGAATTGAGTACACCTTGTGGGCATCTAGGCTAGGGAGCTGACATGTGTCCGTCATTCCCTTTGTGTAAAGGGAGCTGACATGTGTCTGTCATTCCATTTGTGTAAAGGGAGCTTGTGTGTGTGTGAGTGTTTCTCTCTCATCTCCTACTTCCAGGGCTCTCCCCCTCCTATGTAGGGATGGTTGAAGACTTTTGGGACACACACAAAGAATCCAATTTCCCTAGGCTTTTGACCTTTGGACACAACCTCTGAATTTTGGAACCTTAGCATTTTGGAAGTCTTAATGGGCTGAACCTTAGGGTCTTTTGAGCCCATTTTTTCACATTGATCTTTTGCAGATGGCCCCCCATTTGGATCCCTATTTTCCTTCCTTTGGATCCCTATTTTCCCTCCTTTGGATCCCTACTGTGGCATTACCTCTCTCTTGAAAGGATAGTCGTCCTCGACTATGGGGTAGAGAAGATAAAGCATATTCATTAGTCCTTTTCCTAGCGGGTAGAGGATCCCGATTTTACCCTACGACATCGTTCCATAATGGATGACGAGTCCATTTGGTGCTTGAGAGCCTAAGCTGCCACAAGCATTACCTCTCTCTTGAAAGGATAGTCGTCCTCGACTATGGGGTAGAGAAGATAAAGCATATTCATTAGTCCTTTTCCTAGCAGGTAGAGGATCCAGATTTTACCCTACGACATCGTTCCATAATGGATGACGAGTCCATTTGGTGCTTGAGAGCCTAAGCTGCCACAAGCATGTCTGCCCATTAGTCCTATCAATCTTCCATAGTAGAGTGACAAGCTCTATTTGGTGTTTGGGAGACTTCGTCTCCACAAGCATGCATACTACATTTTTGTGTACAATAAAGAAAAAGAGAGTCTTATAAGACAAAAACTTTGCTCATTTTTAACATTTGTACATTTGCTTACTCTTGGTAAGCATTGTAAGCATTGACAAGGTTTAGGTTGTCCTTTAATTGTATGCCTTGCATCCATCTAGCATCTTCAAAATGATAATTCTTAAACTTAATGAGATATCGTTGGATAGTCTTACCACCTCTTAGTACCTTGTCTTCATATCGGAGAATGGACTCGGGCTGTAGCACCTCTTCTTGGTCCTCGATCTACGGTGGGTCTTCAATAGTAGGTTCTTGAGGTGGCTCTCCTTTGTAAGGCTTTAATAGGATCACATGAAAAGCATTCTGTATAAGCTAGTGGCTGGGCAACTTGAGTTGATAGGCCATCTCATTGATTGGCCTAAGAATCTAGAAGGGACCATACTACCTTTTTGATAACTTAGCATAGTACTTCTGGTGTCTCGTAGGATTCTTGCCTGTCGTGTGCCTTAATCGAGCCTTTGGAAATATTAATAAGACACAATCATTTTATTTAAAGGCTTGGTCTCTTCTGTGCTTGTCAGAAGCAGCCTTTTGCCTTTGCTGTGAGATAGAGATAGCGTCCTTAATCTTTTGGTAAGATTCTTGTAGGTCTCTGCTATACTCATCTGCAGTGAAGAGATTCCCGTGTACCTTAAGTAGCAAGGGACTTTTTGATCTTCCCTCTATTACCTCAAAAGGTGCTTTTCCTGTGGAAGTATGTACAGAGTTATTGTAGGCATACTCCACTAATGGAAAGTACTTCTCCCATTGGGATCTTTGATCTACTTCCGTTACATAGGCTTTTAGTAGATCAAGAATTGTTAGATTAGCTATTTCACTTTGGCCATCCGTTTGCGGGTGATAGGCCAAAGAGAAATTTAGCCTTGTTCCTAAATTCTCAAAGAGACCCTTCGAGAAATTACTGGTCATTATAGGATCTCTATCCGACACTATGGACATTGGCAAGCCATGGTACTTGAAGATTTGTAAAATGAAGAGGGTTTCCATTTGATCGGCTTTGATAGTCTTTTTGACAGGTATAAAATGAGCTTGTTTACTGAACCTATCTACTATCGTCCATATTCACGTATTCCCATGGATAGACTTAGGCAATCCAAAGACAAAATCCATCGATATGCTCTCGCATGAAAGCATGAATAGGTGGAATGATATTTAAGCTATTAGATAGCATATCACAAAAACAATATTGTGGAAAAAAGAATACAAACTAAATAAAATTTATAAGTGATTGCAGTTCTACATTTTATTCTTTAAGAGCTATCCATTGACATATATCATGATATAAATTTTATGTGAATTCATGTCTAATTGTAGGCCAAAGTTTTTGATAGTAGGTGTCCATGGACACAGCTATTTGAGCCACCATTCCATGCTTTCACCCTCTCCCATGGTGAATTAGGGGTTGGCAAAGGCTGAAGCAATCCATCTTGCTTCCCTCTATCAAACTTCGTCTTTTGGCATACCACACATTTAGAAACATACTTTTGTATGTTTGTTTTCATGGTAGGCTGCATTGTGGATAATAAGGAGAACTGTACTTGTGCTATGTAATTGAGCATTTTGCATAGGAAATCAAACAGTTCTCCTCTAAATCTTGGTCCTCTATCAGAAAGTAGTTCTAGTGGCATACCAAATTTGTAGCAAATATGCTCATATACAAACTTTCCCATTTCCTTGTTAGTAATCTGTTTGACAGTTTTGGCTTTTGCCCAATGCAACAAATAATCCACTGCTATCAGAATGTAAGCATTTCTTTTAATAATCATGGGTAAGGGTAGCATCAAGACTCCATTTTTCAAGAAATCAAAAGCTAGAACTGTCTTTCGTAATTTAGGCTTCAAAATTCTTTTCCCCATTTTTTGACAAGATAAACAAGACTTGCACCAAGGGTTAACATCTCGCTAAATACTTGGTCATACATAGACTTCTTGCAAAATCTTATGCAACATGATTTTCATGACAAAATGGCCTCCACAAGATCCCTCATGATTTTCTTCCAAAATCTTGTAGATTTCTTCTTTCCAGGGTACACGACACAATACTAAATCACTTCCTTTCATGTAAAGCACATCATGAAGCATTTTGTACTTTCTATATTTTCTTATAAAAGCATACTTTTTTGAGGATGGTAGATCTTCAGGTAAAACACATGTCAACAAAAAATCCACCTCCTTTGATAACACTTCCCTTCCATGATATAAAGCAAAATTAGCCTTTAGCACAAGCACACAAGTGATCATTCCTTGGGCAGCATCATGAGCTTCTTCATTTTGAGACCTTTTAATATGCTGCAAACTCCATGATTCAAAATTTTTGAGTAACAGTTTCACCTTAAAGCATATTTTTTTAAGTTAAGGATTATTATAATTTCATACTCCCAATAATGAGATTCCTTTCCTATTTGCAACAACATATCCCCAATGGCATCATCTCCCACCGATGGGTTAACATAAAATTTCTTTTTCCAGCAAAACGCTTGCATAATGGCTAGTGTATTGAAAAATTCCTTGATCTATCAAAAACATTGTCACAATCACATGTCCACTCCAATGGATCATTCTTAACTGCTTGTTGCAATGGATACAATAATTGTGATGCCAAAGGTCTGAATCAAGACAGATACTTAACCCTCTATATGAAAGTGGCCAACTGTCTTGTATCCTTTGGAGATAACAACAATAACAAGGCCTCTACTATCTTTGAATCTACTTCAATCCCATTTTTTGAAATCACATGTCGAAGAAGCTTCACTCTTGGCTGCCCCAAATGACACTTCTTAGGGTTCAAATGACCCCGCATTCATCATACCTTGCAAAAGTCATTTCAAGCTTCTGAAAATGCTCTTTCTTTGAATTGTATACACAGAAATCATCTATGGATCCTTTGACAAACTTCCCAAGAAATAGGGTAACGACCCAATCCACTTTTCTTTCAAAAGTTTCAGGCCTATTTTCTAACCCAAAAGGAATGCAACAAAAGCAGAAACAACCCCATGGAGTGATAAAAGTAGTCTTTTTCTGGTCTTTAGGAGTAAGGATAGGCTGAAAATATCATGCATAACCACCATAGACATTGTATCTTTCAAAACCAGCCACTGCATCTAAAAGTTGATCAATGAAACATAAAGGATAAGGATCTTTCTTGGTCACTACATTTAATGACTTATAATCAACACAAAATCTTCAATGCCCATCTTTCTTTGGAGTGACTACTGCATGCTCACCCATTCATCATTATCAACTGACACAGTAACCCTGCATCCAAAAGTTTATCCACGTCTTATCTTAAAGCATTCATTTGCTCCTTACCCATCCTTCTTAATTTTTGTCTTACTGACTTTGCCCCTTCAACTAGTTTGATCTTCACAGGATCTCCAACAAAACCCCTTATTTCTTGATATGAAGTGATGAGAAGATTTGGAAACCTGTCCAACATTGTTAAGTACTCCCTTCTGTCAAATCAGTACTCAACATATTTTGAATCAACCCTTTCTTCACTGGCAATTCTTGTTTAGGTTGTGTCAACTCCTCAAGTTGTTCTAAATGGCTTGAAGCATTTATATCCCCTCATACTTGAAATACTTTTGTTAGGTGCAGCGGAATGAATATTGTATTTTCTCAAGATTAGAGATCTTTATTGCTCAAGGTTCCTTTTAGTTCTTTAGGGAAAGAGAGATCTTTCTGTCTTGTAGAGTGTTGTGGCCACGAACAAAGTGAGTGGATTGTGCGTGCAAGTGAATGAGACTGAGAGAAGGAGAGAGAAGAGATACGACACCCGAGAGGTTGTAAAACCCTCCTCCGAAGGCCCCACTCTCGTCAACATGAGTGGTCTATTCTTTGATTTCACAAAGGTGTACAATGTGTATGCAATGGACTATGAAGTTTGGTCTATGCCGATGACGACGACGACGACGAGGACAATGGCTGAAACCTGAGATCTTCTAATTGCTGAATTTCGGGACTGTTTCGGTGGCTGAAAATGACTGCTTTGGCTGCGTATTCTTGGCTGAAAAATGAGGTTTCTGAGGGCTGAAAACTGATGGTCTTTACGGGCTGAATCTTCTACACTTTAAGTGAATATGCCGGTCTTAATTTGCTACTAAAATCCAAAAACGCGAGGGGCTGAAATTGGTCCTTCTATCGTGGGGGTTCTGCAAATGAAAAAATGCAAATTGGTCCTTCTATCGTGGGGGTTCTGCAAATGAAAAAATGCTAGGCTGATATGCTGTGTCGTGATGACGTCGGGGCTGATCTGCTGTGCACAAATCGCCAAGGCTGATCTGATGCAAAAATGCTAGGTCTTTTGTGGAGAAAACTCCAGAGTAGTCGTAGGGGTTTGTCTTGCTGAGAAGTTTCCTGTTGACCAAGGTGCTCTTGTTGCCTCTTCTGCCAGAAAGTGCTAACTTGGGTTTGCTTATATATTAACTTAGCAAAATTGCCCGACCTACTTTTGTTGGAAAGTCACTTAAAAATAATAAGTGAAAATACCAATAAATAGGAACATAGGCTAAATGCACTGGAAAATTCCCCTAGCTGATGCTAATGGATTCTGATGGGAATTCCGATGATCATGCTGTGTGCAACAAGAGGATATGCATCTATGCTAAGTGACTGGGCATGCATGGTCTACGAATAGACTCACAAAAGTGCCAAATCACTGCTAATCTAGACTTGACTGAACTGACTGAACCCTGGTCATGCTGTAGCTTGTCCACGGACACATAGGGTTGGGATGTGTCACGTGACATCCCCTCCGTTTCAAAGTGAGGTACTAGTACCGAACTGTATGGCATCGAGGGAGATCACCAATAGCATCCGGAATCTTGGAAGGGACTCTTCGCCTGCCCACTCTGATGTGTGGGTCGTACGGTACTTGAACTTCATAAAGGTTTGCAACGCTTGCTTCTTTGGGCCGCGCCGAAAGCGACACAAAGTCTTCTGAATCTCATTTCTTGCTTCAACTTCGTCTAGAGTCCTGCTTCTTTCGTCTTCAAGAATCTCCATGGCTAAAAATTCCTGAAACCATCTCCAACACAAAACCATGAACATACCCATTCCATGTAAAGTGAAGGAAAAAAGATATTGTCTTTGCTAAACATTGTGTATGCAATGTAGATGAACATAGAGACGGAGTGACAACCCGTTCATCAAACACATGCAAACACTGAGGTCGAATCTTTTCTGTTTGATCGAAATCAATCAAATGTGGCAAATCACAATGGAAATGCCCATGCTTGGTACTCATACAATCGTGTGCTCTTTCGGAAATTGTGTCATGCCACGAAAGAGACATGGAATGTGACTTCCTGACATACAAACTTTTTAGCTTTTCATAAACAATCCGCATACATTCGTGCTCATCCATGAGAGAAACGTGCTCAACATCCACTATGTCATGCCTAGGAAAAGGGATCACATAACGATGTGGACTAAAATACAGGAAACCTTCACGAATGAAACACTCGAACAATGCGTGCGTATCAATCATGCGAACACATAATACTTCCTGCGAAGGTGCTTTTGACCAAGGCTCGAGAGCCAAGATCGATCCTTCTTGAAGGGGTTCTTTCTGAGGGGGTTCTGTGGACCTTGACTCAAAAGCCAAGATTGGTTCTTCTTGATTGATCGAATCTACAACGAGGTTAGCTTCGCTAGAGAAAGCATCCACTAATACATCATCCTTGTGAACAATCACATCATCTTCATGCAACTCATCATGCTTGTGAGAAATCACATCTTGATCATGCAAATCATCATGCTTGTCATTGTCATCCAAATCATTATGCAAATCATTGGCATCCGAATCATCATGCTTATCATTGGCATCAAATTCATCATGCAAATCATTGTGCTTATCATTGTCAATCAAAACATCATGCAAGTCATTGTCAATCAAATCATCATCATGCTTCACACAATCATGCAAATCCTATGTTTCATGCTTTGGAGAAGTAGAGACTGAGAGAGTCTCCTTTTCCTGATCTTGTGCGAACTGCGCCTGCACAATAGAAAAGAGTCACAAGAACTCTTTCATGTGTTGGTCGCTCTTTTCTTTTTGTGCTTTGATCTCGCGATCAAAATCTGTTTGTCTTGCTTTGCTCTCGCGTGCTATGGCTACCATGTCTTCTTCATAGGCTTTTCTGTCTGCTTCTCTTTCTTGTTCCAACTCCTCCATAGGAGTTAGTGCAATCTTTGTCGTAGATGGTGAAGGGGGAGGGTCGGAAAAACCTCCTGGCGTGGAAAATTCTTCTTCGCCTCTCTCATGCTCATCACCTCCAAGCGAAGTATCCATTCCGCTTCGAGTGATGACGATTTTGAAGTCGTGGGTTCTTGTGGGTTATTGGGGGTCTTGGGTTCTTAAGTTCACGAGGAACTTGGGTTCTTGAGGTTCTTGAGGTCCTTGGTTCGTGAGAATCTAGGGTTCTTGAGGTGTTCTTTCGCTTGCAAATCGCGTTGGAGAAGGATCTTCTCTTCACCCGAGTTCTACCCTTTTCTGTGGGCGCACCCCTTGGCGGCCTTGCGCTCACACCAAGGTTGCTTTTTCCCACCTCAAGTCGATTGGCCGGCCGCTAACACTACAAGAGGCTATTCATATTAGCGACGCTCAAAAAAAAAAATTCCCGGCGTCGCTATGAGCGTCGCAAATTTACAAGTAAATTTGCGACGCTCATAGCGATGCCGGCTCGGCTAAAAAAAATAACAGAGAGCGCCCAAAAACTCAGATCTCAGATCTGAGTTTTTCGGCGCCCTCAAGCAAGGAGCAGGTAACGCTCTCCCTCTCTCTCTCTCTCTCTCTTTCTTCTCCACACACACACACACGAGGAGAGGAAGGAGAGCCAGGTATGCTCCTTCCCTCTCCTCACTCTCATGTTCCCTTCCCCTCTTTCTCTCTCCCTCTCTCTCTCTCTCTCTCTCTCTCACACACACACACACACACACATAGTGTTTTTGAGAGAGAGAGAGAGAGAGAGAGAGAGAGAGAGAGAGAGAGAGAAAGAGTACAAACATAAACAAAAACGCACACACACATACATAAACAAAGAATGCACACACACATTGAGAGAGGAAAAGAGAGAGAGAGCATGCATAAACAAAAAACAATCACATTGAGAGAGGAAAAGAGAGAGAGAACATGCATAAACAAAAAACGCACACATTGAGAGAGGAAAAGAGAGAGAAAACATGCATAAACAAAAAAACGTACACACATTGAGAGAGAAAGAGAGAGAAACTAATTTAACGTCGTAGGAAACTAAATAAAATTAAAAGACCTAAAGATCTAGCCGACGAGGAGTTGAACTCAAGAACTATTATTCAAGAGGGAAATGGCATAACCAATCTATCATACTTGGCATGGGTGATAGAAATTTTATACCATTTATCTCTTTTTATTGGCACACACATCCACACACGCGCACACACACAAGAAGAAGAGAGTTATAACGTCGTAGGAAACTATCCTAAAAGACGTTAAAGATTAGGTTAGATGTAGACTTACGTTAAATTAGATTTAGGTTTATTTAAGTTAATTTATATTAGATTTAGGTTTATTTTTAGTTAGATTTACGTTTATTTACGCTAGATTTAGATTTACGTTATATTAGATTAGATTTAGGTCTCCATAGACTGCGATGCCTGCATGAAGCGGGTGAAGAAAGCCCTCAATGGAATATAGGGTATTGCTGCCTTCACTCATGGTGGGCTCCGTTGATCCAAAAGTACTGGTGAAATGTCTTCAAAAGATAGGGAAGAAGGTGGATCTTCAGGGCGGCAAGAGTCACTACATCCTCGACAATGACCATCTAGACAACCTCTAGTCATTCAACAGCAACTTCAAAGTTAGTAACAAGAGCAAGAACGGTCCAAAGGGCCAATTGCTGTCGTCAGATGTGGATGGAGATGAGGCAGCGTCACCGCCGGAAGTTAACTCTCACATCTTTAGTGATGAGAATGCCAACTCTTGCCGAGTTATGTGAAAAATTATGTGTTAAATCAGTTTTAAGGTTCTTATAATCCCTGTTAGTTTAGTTCTTTGTTTTTAATATAACATAATTTACGTTAGATTTAGATTTATGTTATATTAAATTAGACTTAGGTTTATTTAGGTTTACCCACACACACACACACACACACACACACAAGAAGAAGAGAGTTTTAACGTCATAGGAAACTATACCAAAAGACGTTAAAGATTAGGTTAGATGTAGACTTACGTTAAATTAGATTTAGGTTTATTTTTAGTTAGATTTACGTTTATTTAGATTTACGCTTATTTACGTTAGATCAAGTCCACGCAAAAATTACTTACGGTTTAGGGTTTAGAGTTAGACGAACAGTGAAAAGATCTACTGTGAAAAGATGTTAAGATGCTGTGAAGTGCTACAGCTAGAGAAGAGGCAAAGGGGTTTTGTCCACTACATGCAGTATCATGTAGACGTGGGTGTGTAGATTTCTTGTACCCACAAATATAGGTATTGAACAATAAAGACGAGATTATAACCCGGTGGTTCTGATCTCCGTGCACCTCTAGACCGAGGTGTGCGGGGATTGGACATGACTAGAGAATGTGAGGTAAAGAGATAGAGAGAGAGAGAGAGAGAGAGAGAGATAAGATGAAGAATGCCAATAGAATATTAAATTTGTTGTCCAAGTTATAAGATTTTTATCCTCATTATGAGTAGTGACGAGGATGTGGGACCGTCCAACCGAAACACCTATCTCTCAACGAGGGTCTTATGTCCTTGTAATCAATGCAAGCATGCTATGCGACGGACAAGACGTGTTTCTTTACAGCACGTTCGCGAATTTGGCAAGTTCGATCCATCTATTATAGATCGAGTTGTTGCCAATTATAACTCGTCGGACTCTGACGCTGGCCAACAAGCAGCAATCTTGCAACCCAATAGACGTGTTCGCAGGCGCTTTGGTCAAGCAGCATATGTGAGGCCGCAAGATGTAGCCTCTGACAGCTCGGGGGATGATCATGCAGAGCACATTCCCAACGAGGCAATGTTTGAGCCCGAGATTGATGAAATGATCGAGACGATCATGGATTCAGAAAGGCTTATCTATGATGATATGAAAAGTGAAGCCGATACGCCATTGTATAATGGAGCACGTATGTCTAGATTGAAAGCACTCCTGGTTCTTCTCAACATGCAGGCAAAGTTTGGATGGAGTGACACTAGCGTCACAGCGCTTTTCAGGTGATCTATTACAATTAGTTTACTTTAATAAAACTCTAAATGTATAATGATCTGATAGATTTTTACACGACTGTATCGTATTTTTATATTGTGCAGATTGCTTAAAGAGCACATACTACCAGCTAACAATGTGATGCCAGATTCCCGAGATGAAGCAAGAAATATTTTGCGAAACTTGGGGATGGATTAAAATTCTATCCACGCTTGTCCTAATGACTGCATTCTTTTCAGAGGGGAATACATAGACATGGAGAAGTGTCCGAAATGTGATTCCAAAAGATATCGAGTAGATCTCCACGGGACAAAAATTCCACAAAAGGTTTTGCGACATTTTCCTCTGCTTCCTCGCATCAAGCATTTCTTCGAATGTAAGTCCATGGCCGCCCTAGCATCATGGCATGAGGAGAATAAATCTTCGGATGGTGTGCTACGAATTCTTGCAGATTGTGCAGCATGGAAACATATAGATGGAACATGGTCGGATTTTGCCAGGGAAGCTCGAAATTTGTGCTTAGGCCTGGCTATGGATGGCGTAAATCCATTTGGTCAAAGATCAACATCTTACAGTGTATGGCCCGTTGTCATCGTCAACTACAACATTCCCCCGTGGTTGACTACAAAGAAGGGGCACCTATGGCTAAGCTTGATTGTGCCAGGGCGATATAAAGTGGAGAATATGGATGTGTATCTTTGTCCACTATTGGAAGAGCTACAACAATTGTGGATTGGCATAGAGGTGGTGGATATGAGCCGACACACAGGACGACGGAATGCTTTGATCAGAGGCATTCTAATGTGGACCATGCATGACTATCCTGGGCTAACAGAATGCTCAGGTGATCTATTGACACTCCTCACTCAGACACTGTAAATCTTGTTTTTTCCCATAGTTGATCTATTATCATGTGTATACATGCAGGGCTTCAAACAAGCGGATACAGAGCATGTGTCACATGTGGACCTAGACTGACTGCACGTAGGGCGCCCTCATTAAAGAAGAAAATCTACGAAGGTCATCAAGCGTATCTTCCAGAGAATCATGTGTAACGCGATGGCTTTTTGGGAAGAGATCCACCAAGGATGTCTGCACAAGCATGGTTAGAGCAGAAGGAGATGTGCGATGACGGATTGCCTCCAGGGATGAAGAGACTATCTCTATGGTACGAGTTACCATACTGGCCCCGACTCATGATCAATCACTTGCTCGATCCAATGCACATATTCAAGAATGTTGGTAATCTACTATGGGACCATCTGACAGGCAAGAAAGATACTTTGGGAGCCAGAGTTGACCTTAGAAATGTGGATCGTATGGAGCAATATTGGCCGCAAACAGCGTCTGATGGATCGATAAAACTCCCTAAAGCACCATGGATTTTCAGAGGAGCCCAAGAACGCAAAGTAAAAGAGACCATTCGATGTTTTCGGACCCCCACTGGCGTAATGCACTCGCTCCGAGCGTGTTTTACTAAAGAAGGAAAGCTTACCGGTTTGAAGTCACACGATTGGCATAAAATGTGTCAGGTACGTTCATAGTGGACTTTAATATCATTGCATAAAATGTGGACTTTAATATCATTGCTTCACATACTTTACAGTTTATTTTACCGGTTTCCATTGAGGGATGTTTGTCTCTCGACATCCGTAACACAATCTACAAACTTGGAAAGCTGGTGCAATGGATCTCACAAAAGGAGATCAACGTAGACTCCATACCATTCGCCAAACTAAATGCTGCGGAGCTTGTGTGCATGTTTGAGAAACATTTTTCTACTACCATGCTAACCATTCAGGTGCATCTTCTTGTTCACATAGTTGATGAGGTGGAAATCGCTGGCACAGTTCATTCCAGATGGATGTTCTTCTTAGAACGTTTCATGAAAACGCTTAAGGGATATGTGCGTCAAAAGGCACGTCCGGAGGGTAGCATGGCAGAAGGTTGGTTGGTATCAGAGTCCCTAGTGTACATTGGAGAGTGGCTAGACGGATTTGATAAAGCCCGGGACACGCTATGGCGAACCATAGATGATGAGCGCATATCTGGGATTGTCATGTGCAATCTCGGTGTTGAGAAGAAGATGACGGAAGATCTAGAGGCTAAAATCAACCGATTTTGCATGCTTCACAATCCAGTGATGCAAAAGTGGATTTCACAATATGAGGATGCAAAGCAAGAGCGACAAAGGGCACGAATCGAGTGGACACGGGGAAGACGACCACCGATGCACTATCTGACAGGTCTGGAGAGCATACCAACATTCATGAGCTTAAGATCGTTGCACAACCAATTGAAAAGCGCACAACAATGCGGTGACGAAGTGACTGAGGAAGAGTGGGAGTAATCTCGGGGTTGTGTGACCAAGGTAAGTTTGCAATTTACGACTAGCTAGTGACTTTATTTGTAAACGTTTGAACGGCCACTCATAATCTTTGTTCATTGTAGTATAAGTCATACACAGCAGCATGGTGTAAAGGTCGACATTTTAGGGTGGAACGGATCGACAAAAAGCGTTTTACTCAAGATTGTGGAATCATGGCAAAATTTGAACAGTCTAGTCGACGACGTTCCTCTGATGCAGATCCTGTGGTGGCGGAACTCACTTACTTCGGCACGCTACAAGAGGTTTTGAGGATCGATTACAGAGGATTTTTTGTCGACTTGTTCGACGTGCAATGGTTCAAGATAATCATGGAGGGTCGCAACGCTACTGTGCGTAGAGGAGAGTCTGGTTTTCTTGAGGTGGATTCTACTAAGAAATGGACTGACCTAAGAGACACTTTCGTACTACCCGAGCATTGTGAACAAGTAAGTATGTAAATAGTTAACATCCCCCTTTTACAAGTTATGTGCTTGTAAGCTCTCATGTAAGTTATGTGGCTTTGACAGGTAATATTTCATCCTACAAAGTCTACATCAATCTGGTGGTACGTCATAGAGGTAGCCCCTCGTAGTGCAAGGACGTATGAAGGCTACCATGTGCCAATCACAACGGCATCAATGGAGGAGATCAGAGAAGATGCTCAATCAGAAGCCGCTGCGGTGGTGCCAGACGAGCATCAAGATGCTACTACTCTATATGGGGTGCATGCAGAGGAGCTACAAAATGAAACAGAGGATATGTGTTTAAACGGAGAGCTCTATATAGATATAGGAAGTTATGCTGAGTTATGCAAGGATGAGAGAGAGATCTCTTAAAGCCACAAATATTGTATTTGAACAATTTTGCTCCGTGTTGTAAAATCTCTAGATCTCTAAGTACCTTCCATGGTGTATAACACTCTTTTCTACTCGCGCTCACATCTTTTGATTGAAAATTCTGAGTTTTCGACTTGCCTCTTCTATCACTCAATTCACTGCGTCATTGTATTTATATGCGTCATTACGTCATTGTATTTAATGGTCTTTGCGTCATTGTCTCCTCTATTCATTCAATATTAAGTTTAAATATTCGTGTGTTTAATGCAGGTATGGATGATGAGGAGTTTCTTTCTTCTTTGTCACCGCAGCAGAGACAGTGGTACGTGGAGCGTCATCGCTCTGGCGCATCATCGCCCGTTCCTACTCCATCCGCATCTCCCTCTCTTTCGGAGCATTCGGCGTGCTCCGAAGCTTCGGTGTCGACGAGACGATCTTCACACTCGTCTAGACACCGGCGCTCTAGTGGTGGCGGTGGCGGTTGTTGTGGGGATTCCGCCGCTGATGCCTCCACACCGCCTCGTGTTCGACGAGGCTCTTTACCCTCCCCTTCTTTGCCCGCCCCCACACCAGCCACAGCATCGCCATCTACGCCAGGTTTTTCGCGGCTGACTGTTCCTAGTAGCTACACACCTCTACCTACTCTGCCAGGAGCCACCCCACTCGACACTCCTCGCTTCGGGGCCCAGACGCCGGTGGAGACACCTGACGTCCGTACCCCCATCGACACGCCGCTAGAGACCCCTGCCGGGACACCCAGGTTCATGCGTCACCGGCCAGAGGTCTTGCCTTACTCCGTCGACTTTAGCGGCGGCATCATCATTGATGATGACGGCAAGAAGGTGATCTCGCGCATGCGTGGTCTTTGCTCTCAGCTGTTTAGACACTACATACTAAACAAATGGAGTGAAGTACCAAGTGATTTAAAAGCCAGAGTCATCAGCATACTTCATGATGAGTTTCCCGTTCCAACACGGGATCAGCGCTTCAATGAAGACCTGATGAAGATTCGAATGCGCGAATACTGCAAACACAAGCATTCCGAAGTGCAAAAAGCAATCAAGCATGGGTGGAACAGGCCAGATTAGCTGGCCAAAGAAGATAGGAAGAATGCGAAGAATCCCGACAAGTGGAAGCAACAAAAGGATGCAGCCAGAGCGTGAGTAGAGGCAGGGAGCTTGCACCACTTGGGGAGCGGTGGATGGGCATCATTTGAGGCCGATCTTGTAAGTGTTTTCGCATTGCTCTTTATGTTCGATAGTTTAGGGTTTATGAGTTTTTTAATTCTAACATAATGAAATCTTTGTATGTTTTGACAGTGGTCGATGACAGGACGTGATCCCACACCGTACGAGTGCGAGTATGCAGGCAGGAAGGGCTTAAACGCCCTGATGGACATTCTCAGTTCTCGCAGCGGCATGGTTAGTATTAGGGTTTACTCTTTTCTATTTTTTGTATTGTTTTATAAATGTCGTTATATGTTTATACTTACTGAAAGCTGTCTTATTGTCTTTTTTTGCAGAATCCGACAGATACGCCGCTTGGACGCGATGAGACATCTGACTAGACGACGTCAGTTTAGCCGTAGCTAGATAGCATTAGTTTAGGGTTTCTCATAGCTTATGTATCATGAGACGGATTTTATACGTCTTTTTGAACCATGTATATTATTACATTTGTCACCGCAGTTTATTTTGCCAATCAATTCTTTATGCCTATGATGTTGTACAATTGTCATTATTATATTTGTCAATCAATTCATTTTGCCTATGATGTGTACAATTGTCAATTTTACGCTTGTCAATTTTGCAAACAATGCGTCTTGTGGGTGACTATTTTGGGTCTATTATCTACCCTTGCACTTTTTTTAAAAAGTGAATCAAGTACAATATGGTTGATGGGTGGCAGGGCATTCAATGTCCTGTCACCAAAAAAAAAATCTATCGGGCGTCGCTATAACCGTCGCTATTTATGGCTCTGTAGCGTCGCTATAGACTTCTGTGTAAACGTCGCTATAACCGTCGCTATGAGCGTCTCTATATAGCGACGCATATAGTGACGCCTATAGCGACAGTTTTAGCGACGCCGGGGGTTATAAAAACCCAGTGTATTTTCGTCGCTAACAGCGTCACAAGAGCACACAACCTCTTGTAGTGTAAGTGCTCGGTCCGCTCTCAATGAGTGAAAAGAGACACAAGGGGAGGCTGGACAAGCCCTTCTTTCTTAGGATTCCTGTCACTCTTCAACAAAACACGATTAGAAATCGCCACGCCCAAGTAAACTTGGGTTCGTGCGATCACAACAAGCAAAAAAATTATTGTGGTTCTTTTCTTGAGTAATGCAGAACACTTCCAAAGCTCTGATACCAATGTTAGGTGCAGCGAAATGAATGTTGCATTTTCTCAAGATTAGTGATCTTTATTGCTCAAGGTTCCTTTTAGTTCTTTGAGGAAAGAGAGAGCTTTCTGTCTTGTAGAGTGTTGTGGTCACGAACAAAGTGAGTGGATTGTGCGTGTAAGTGAATGAGACTGAGAGAAGGAGAGAGAAGAGATACGACACCCGAGAGGTTGTAAAACCCTCCTCCGAAGGCCCCAATCTCATCAGGGCGAGAGTGGTCTATTCTTTGATTGCACAAAGGTGTACAATGCGTATGCAATGGACTATGCAACTTGGTCTATGCCGATGACCACGACAGTGACGACGACGACGATGATGACGATGACGACGACGAAGATGACAACGACGACGATGACGATGACGACGACAACAACGACAACGATAGCTGAAATCTGAGATCTTCTAATCGCTGAATTTCGGGACTGTTTTGGTGACTAAAAATGACTGTTTTGGCTGCGTTTTCTTGGCTAAAAAATGAGGTTTCTTAGGGCTGAAAACTGATGGTCTTTATAGGATGAATCTGCTACACTTTAGGTGAATAATGTCGGTCTTAATTTGCTGCTAAAATCCAAAAACGCCAGGGGCTGAAATTGGTCCTTCTGTCGCGCCAGGGTTCTGCAAATGCAAAAACGCTAGGCTGATTTGTTGTGTCGTGATGACACCGGAGCTGATCTGCTGTGCACAAATCGCCAAGGCTGATCTGATGCAAAAACGCTAGATCTTTTGTGGAGAAAACGCCAGAGTAGTCGCGGGGGTTTGTCTTGCTGAGAAGTTGCCTATTGAGCAACGTGCTCCTGCTGCCTCTTCTGCCAGAAAGTGCTAACTTGGGTTTGCTTATATATTAACTTATCAAAATTGCCCTACCTACTTTTGTTGGAAAGTCACTTAAAAATAATAAGTGAAAATACCAATAAATAGGAAAATAGGCTAAATGCACTAGAAAATTTTCCTAACTGATGCTAATGGATTTTGATGGGAATTCCGATGATCATGCTGTGTGCAACTGGAGGATATGCATCTATGCTAAGTGACTAGGCATGCACGGTCTACGAATAGACTCACAAAAGTGCCAGATCACTGCAAATCTAGACTTGATTGAACTGACTAAACCCTACTGTGGTGTAGCTTGTCCACGGACACATAGGGTTGGGATGTGTTACGTGACAACTTCACCAATTTCTCTCTTCTCCTCATCCAATAGCAAGAATGACACTTCACCCTCATCACTGGAATTAGAAGTAGTGCCACTTTCTGAATCTTTCGAATTGTCTTCACTGGTAGCTTTGGATTCATTATTTTCACGCACATCTTCTATGGCCAAAGGTTGCTTGATAGTCATAACAAACACCCTCTTTTCACCCTTCCTACCATACACACTTGTTCCCTTGCCCCAATCTTACACAGCACCAACATCTCTCAACCAAGGTCATTCCAAAATGACAGGAAATGCTCCCAGGTTAGCTGGCATAACATGAAAGTTTATTATAACCTTCACGTTAAAAACTTCAACTTCGAGATTCTTAATCAACCCCAAACACTTCACTTTGGCATGATTTGCTAGTCAAATCCTAAACCCAGAGCTTCCACATGTAATGAGACCATGTCTCTCGACACATGACTGTGTGATCACACAAACTTGAGCACCTCCATCAATGTAGGCCTCTCCCATGCCCAGACCTTTGTGCCAAGCGTTTACCCTAGGAAAAATGTTGGGTAACTCTCTCACAGCCGACATTCTGATTTGTCCATGCTTCGGCTCTTTCTCTGGATTCACTAATGGCTCCACTGCCTCTTAAGTTTAGGCACCATATTCATCAACTATCCAAAAGTACAATCTACTTTCCTCCCAATCAGATCTTCCTCTAAACTATAAGCTTTATGGCCTTCTCCCAAAGATAAATTTGCTGCTTCAAACCGTCCGCGCGGTCTTCTCTTCCTCTTAACTCTCGCATCTTCACCCTCTTTCTCTTTCCTTTTCTTCTTACTGGGACCAGGAGCGGCATAGCCTTCCCTCTCTTTTTGCCAATGGGTATCATATCTTCTTCGTTCTTTTCAACCCGCACAATACCCACATGACCATCAGAGGTCGAGGCCTGATTTTCCTATTCAGTACCTTGATCTCCCCGTATATCCAATGCATAATCATTAGCCTCTTTAGGAATCTGCTAAGGAAGCAAAAATATATCACCTCCTATCCTTGTTGTCTTCCGAGAGTAAGTGCTGATATGACCAAGTTCACCACAATTATAACAGGTAGGGATGAACCTCCTTTGTGGTTCAAAGACACCTTGTCCATGACCCGCATTAAAATTAAGCTGGGCTTCACACGGCTGTGACATTCCTCTACCACAACCACGACCACGACCACCTCCAAGAACACTGAGCTGCAATTCTTGCATCATGGTCATCATGTTTTGCATATTTCATTGTAATTGTTTAGTGTTCGCAATCCTTTGAGTAGGTTGTGCTCCAACCTCTACCTGATTTTCCTCATTTTGGCCATCATTACCTTGCACATGGCCCGCTTTCCCATACTCATTGAGTCTTTGAGCTTTCTATTCTTTCTCCCTGGTGTGATAGTGACTGATTCCTCAAAGGTAGCAGGCCTTTTCAGCTCAGCTTTGAACTTCAGACTTTCCTTTAAGTTTGCCACAAAACTGTGTCGGGGGTTTTTAATCTTCACGAGTTGATCCGGGTCAAAACCGGGCTGCTGACTTTGGGAAACGCTGAGAGAGGATGACAACATAATAATATTTTAAAGATACAAGCCACACTTAAAACTCAAAATCTTTTTGTTGTCAATTTAAAGTTTGAGTAGAATTGAATTGCAACCAATAAGTCCAAGAAATCCAGCTAAATGCTGAAACAAGAGCAAAAAGTACAAGAAACGGTGCCCTTTGTTGATAGAGCACGAGAACACAATATTTCCCTTGCCCTTCCTTTAACGTTGCACTACCCGCTTATGTTAACCTCTTCGTATCTGAGCTTACTTCTTGCTGTCAAAAGATCCTTCCAAACGTCTCATCAACCATCTAGCTTATGCTTTAAAACAATCCTTTAGTCGCATCTACAATGGCTTGTAGAGCCGAGAGTCGGCGAATCTACCAGAATCTTGCTCGTCCGTGCATCTCCCTGTTCTGTCACTCTCCCTGTTCTGTCAGACGCTGCTGGCCTCTGTTTTTTCTTTTTTGCTACCAACCTCAATCTTTGCACATCCTTCTTTCCCTACAAAACCGGTTCTAGAGCATTGCACGGCCCCTTCAAATTCCCTCCTTGACTCGGTGTTCAAGTGGCCCTCTTCTCGCTTTTGCTCTCTGCTCAGCTGTGAGAAAACACCTTCTCCTACTGCTTGTCACTCGGTAGCCTCCACTCGGTCGCCAGCTCCCGTTGCAACTTGGAGGCTAAACCCCGCCCTTGGTGCACGCTCTTTCTCTTGCTCCTGAAGCTTCTCTCCCTACAACTCCTCGCCGAGTATGTTCTCGCCCTGAAGGCTTTCCCTATAATCGATCTCGAGGTGGTAATCCCTTCTCCAAGTTGCTGGTCAACCAAATTCCTTTCGGCCGTCAACTCTTCCTCGCTCGCACAGGCTCTGGCGCCCTTTGGTTTCCTCCTCTTCGTCGTGAGCGGCTCTAAACAGTATGCGCTGCAGCTCGGCCCTTGAAGAGGATGATCAACCTGCAGTCAGTGCTTCTGCGGTCGTCATGCTTGACGACAATCCCTTTTCCTTCTGCCCTTGTAATGACGCCAGCTTGCTTTTTTAACTCGATCGAATAACATTGCTTTATTACTTCGTTAGCTTAGTGGGCAATTCCAAATCCTTGGCCTGTCCTTAGCCCACGTAGCTCCTCTTTAAAAAAAAAAAAACTACGCCGTCAAAACTCTTATCAGCAATTCGATCTTAGTTCGGAGGTTCCCATAGTCACACTCATTTCACTTATGTGATTTTGTGAGGGGATTGAGAGATTCTCAGTGAACGCGAATCCTTGGCCTGTCCTTATAAGGCCCATGTAGCTCCTCTTTTGAAAAAAGAAAAAAAACCAGCACTGAAAACCTCTAAAAAAAACTACGCTATCAAAAGCTACCAACTACCAACTCTTACCAGAAATTTGATCTTAGTTCGGAGGTTCCCATAGTCACACTCATTTCGCGTTCACTAAGAATCTCTCAATCCCCTCACAAAATCACATAAGTTAAATATGGAGATGAAGACAATGACACACACTCGAAAATAATAAGACTACCTTGGATGACCTCATTAAAAGCCTCTGCTAAGAAGGAGGATTTGTGCCAAGGCAATAAGGTACATGCGAAGATTTGCGCTAGTGGGTTACTTGAGAAGGACGCGTGCTTACAGAGCTTCTTGGTCAATATGTATGTTAAGTGCGGTGCACTTGTCAGGGCACAACAAGTTGTTGATGAGCTTCCAATCCGGGATGTCGTCGGTTGAACTGCACTTATTGCAAGATATGCCCGACATGGGTAGGGTCACGAAGCTCTCGGATGTTTTCATCGCTTGCGAAGCGAGGGCCTCTCTTCGGATGCGGTCACCTATGCTTGTGCCTTGAAGGCATGCGGTATTATTCAATACGTTGATCCGCACAAACAAATTCATGACAAGATTGTTAGTCAGAGGTTGTTGGAGAAGAATGTCGTGCTTGGCAATGCGTCGATATACATGTATGCTAATTGTGGTGTACTTTGGAAAGCACAACAAGTTTTGGAGGAGCTTCCCAACTGAGATGTCATCTCTTGGACTACATTAATTGCAGGATATGCCCAACAAGGCGAGGGCCAGGAAGCTTTGAATTGTTTCCATGGTATGCGAAGTGAGGGTTTCTCTCCAGATGTAGCCACCTATGCTTGCATTTTGAAAGCATGTGGCATTATGCGAGACATTGATATGGGGAAACAAACTCACGATGAGATTGTCAATCAGGGGGTGTTGAAAAGAACTGTCATGCTTGGCAATGCTTTGGTTGACATGTATGCCAAGTGTGGTGTACTTTTGAAAGCTCAACAAGTTCTTCACGAGCTTCCTGGTCGAGATGCAGTCTCTTGGAATGCATTGATTGCAGGTTATGCCCAACAGGGGCAGGGCCAAGAAGCATTGGGATGTTTCCAGCAGATGCGAAGCGAGGGCTTCTCTCCAGATGCAGTCACCTATGCTTGCATTTTGAAGGTATGTGGCACTTTGAAAGACGTCGACACAGGAAAACAAATTCATGATGAGCTTGTTAGTCGGGGGTTGTTGCACTAAATTGCCGTGCTTGGTAATGCTTTCGTTGACATGTATGCCAAGTGTAGTGTACTTTCCAAAGCACAACAAGCTCTTGACAAGCTTTATGTCCGGGATGTAGTCTCTTGGAATGCATTGATTGGAGGATATGCCCAACAAGATTAGGGCCAAGAAGTGCTTGTCTGTTTTTGTCGAATGCAAAGTGAGGTCTTCTCTCGAGATGCGGTCACCTATGCTTGTGTTTTGAAGGCATGTGGCATTATGCAAAACGCTATCATGGGAAAGCAGAGTCATGATGAGATTGTTAGGCAAGGGCTGTTACAAAAAGATTTCGTGCTTGGCAATGCTTTGGTTGACATGTATGCCAAGTGTGGTGTACTTTTGAAAGCACAACAAGTTCTTGACCAGCTTTCTGTCCGGAATGAAGTCTCTTGGAATGCACTGATTGTAGGATATGCCCGATAAGGGCAAGGCCAGGAAGCTAAGGGGTGTTTTCAGCAAATGCGGAGGGAGGGTTTCTCCCCAAATGTAGTTTCTTGGACTGCACTTATAGGAGGATATGCCCAGCAAGGGCGGGCCAATGAAGCTCTGGACTGTTCTCAATGCATGCAGCAAGATGGCATTTCCCCCAATGCAATCACTTATGTCAATGTGCTCTATGCATGTAGCCAGTCAAGTTTAGTCAATGAGGGTCAGAAGCATTTTAATAACATGAGGGAAAAACATGACATTGCACCAAACAAAGAACACTATACTTGCATGGTTGATCGTTTTCGACGTACAAGGCTCTTTGACAAAGCAATGAGAGTAATTACAATGATGCCGTCGTCTGATCATTGTCCAGTTTGGGTCTCCCTTCTAGGTGCTTGCCGACAATGGAAAAATGTCAAGATCGGAAAGTTTTCTTTTGAGCGTGTAGTCCAACTAGACCGACATTATGGGGCAGCATATGTCTTAATGATTAATATTCATGCAGCTGCTAGGATGCAACAGGAGGTAGAACATATTGAATGCATGACAATAAAAAATGAAGCTTGGAATAAGACAGGATCTGGCTGCTGGGTTAATGCAAGTGGAAATGCTCAATAAATTTGTTGTTGGGGATACCAAGCATCCACAAAGCAAACAAATCAAGTGACGAGAATGCAATGTTTGCACGTCATGGAGAGGAGTGAGAGAGGAGAGTACACAGTAGTGGATGGAGCTGTGCAGCAACACACCATACCCTTATTCTTTAATTGTGTGTATATAGATCAAATGAATATTAAGTTAAGGTTAGTGAGATGGGGTTTGGCCATTCTGGCCTGGGCACAGTGGCCCTTTATGCAACAAACAAGATCTTGAAATTATATCCCACACACGCATTCGTTCCACAAAATCTGTCAGCTGTTTCCAACAAGGTTTTGCATTGTCAGCATAGTGAGAATTTGGCTAGAACTTGAGCAAAGATCAATTAGTCCACAAGGAATAGCTTATGTTTCACAAAGAACATTCACATCGATGGGGAGAAGGGTGGCTAGATGCACACTCCAACACCCGCACCTAACGCCACTCTGAACACTTCTCTCGAGGTCTTTCTCAATCCGTGGGACGCCATGGAGCCCCGTGCTGTTTCCAACAGATGCAAAGTGAGGGAACCTCTCCAAATGCAATCACCTACGCTTTTGTCTTGAAGGCATGTAACACTGCCTTGATGTCCGGAATGTCGTTTCTTGAAGTGCATCTGATTGCCCAACAGTGACAAGACCAGGGAGCTCTAGCTGGCTGCTTGTTTTCAAGATGCAAAGCTAGTCAGGACGTGACACTCAGATTTCCCGAGCCAAGGTGGCTTGGTCGGTCATCACACTTCCTTGTTCTCAGGGAGGGCTTGCGATCATTGATCCAGCACAGCAGAGCAGATCCCTTCTTGGGAAGTTCATAGTAAGAGGACTTCTTCCAGGAGAGGAGCCCTAGAAGGAGTTCTTGCTGCAGAGGCTTCGTGACAGGGTGCCTCAGTCAGGAGTCCCTTGGCAACCTTCGACCAGATGGATCTTTACAGAGTTGCACCGAGATGGTTTGAACAGGAGACTAGAGGACCGCTTCGCTGTGAGTTTGCTTCGATCTTGGGAGCTCTTACGGCGTGGCCTAGAGCAGAGATAGTCGATGTGCACGGAGGAGCGCCTACGGCAGCCCCTCATCTGGAATCCCATGGTTAGCACACAGAGAGGCCACTTGGTTGGTAGTGGAACTCATGTTTCTTGGGGTCCCATGGCAGCAGGTCCAGCGTGCTCTCTAGGTGACTGGCTAGAGTTCACACGTTTGTCAGAGGAGGTGCAGGGTTTCCAGCTACATGGCATGAGAGGGGTGCAGAGCATGTGTCAGGACATCTCAAAGTCAGTTCCAACTGAGTGGCTCATGCCTCTCGAGCCAGTAGCACCCCGATGAATGGGAACCTTCACACGACTGGAGGTTCTCATTTCAGTGAGGGCCTGCTCAGAGGCTGTCTCAGCCCTGTCCTTCGAGCTTCAGTGTGGGGGAGGACTACAGCGAGTTGCAGTAGAGGCCCTGTAGGTAGCAGAGTGTTGTTTTCAGAGGATCCGGGTAGTGGGCATCTGTGGGAGGACCTGCATCATAGACCCTGACCCAGCAGTTCTTGAGACTGGACACTGGAGGCTATGGGCTTGGGAGTGCTGTCCGCTGGCACGAGTACAGTGGGATCCTGGTGAGTGGCTATGGAGGGACTCCTTCTCTTCTGCAGACCACCGAGGAGTCCCATTCTTTCAGTACACTGTTCGACTGGGACGTCCTATACTAGCAGCACAGAGAGAGGCCCGCCCCGTTGCAACACATCATTGGTAGAAGGAGGGTCTCACAGTCGAGTTCTTAACAGACTTTTGGGAGAGGTTGTGGGACTCCAGACAGCCGAGACGAGTCACCTTGTTTCAGTGGCTGGTCGCACATAGAGCTATAGCAGTAGGGAGCTGGCTAGTGCATAGTGGTCTCTCAGCCACATGTGCAGCTTGTGACCATTTGGTGGAGAGTCAGCGTCACTGTCTTTGGGACTGTCCCTGAGCCCAACAGGTGTGGCTACGAGTTCTTTGGCTGATGCCTGCTCTCTCCACGGCTCGACAGTACACTTTGGGGGCAGCGGCTTGGTCCACCCTCATGGGCCCCGCACTTCAGTTTGAGCTATCTTCCACCAGCAGGATGATAGTGATGCAGGGGGGGCGACCTACACTCCATCCTGCTACAAAGCTTACTCCACAGGAGTGGTGTAGTGAGAGAGAGGAGTGTTGGGAGCTCATCAGTGGACTGACACTTTGGTTCATCTGGCGAGCCCACAGTTTTCGCATCTTTGAGGCTCGCCCTGTGCCACCAGCAGAGACTGTTCGTGACTTTTGGCTAGAGCTGATCCATACTCTTAGAGGACAGCTTGAGGGACTACAGGGCAGCTCCGACCGCATGCGGGAGCGTCGCGAGGCTTTCCTTCGACTCGGAGAGTCTCCCCATCATGTTTGTTGTAGCCCTCTCTTGCAGAGGTGGTTGTAGCCCTATGGGAAGTTTTCATTAACTAATAGAAGGATCTTTTTCTCGGAAAAAAATTTCCCTTCTTCACTACAATTATAGTACCTGCATGGTAGCGTCCTTGCCTGGCCCCTTGCTCCTCCTGGTTGTCCTCTATCCATCATGCTTAGCCACATTTCTTGCATTTGTTCAAACAGATCTTGCATAGTTCACACCCAATTCTATCGCACGAGTGCCACTCCTCGATTCCCATGGTTCTCCTCATGAGTATCATCCCTAGGACCCTGTGGTTGACTAGGAGCCATCACTTCCTAGCTTGACACTCCTTGTTAAATTTTCTTTTTGATTTTCTTGCTCTTTGCCTTCGCAATTGTTACTGCACCTTTATAGTTTTCTGGAATTCTAAAATCTCTCTCTTTAGGATGTAAGCACACCATGAACTTTTCCATCTTAAAGTAATCGACATTAGCCAACTGCATGACTGCTGCTAACTCTTCCAAATAGGCTTCAAAACAAGTCATAAATAGAACAAACTACTCACTTGAGTCTTGCTTTAGCGCCTTCAATTTGGCATCCATTTCAAATGGGGGTGCTTCTTTACAAAAGTCATGTAAGACCGCACTGATAGAGCCGGCCAAGCAAGCCTCAATTCACCTTCCGATGCTTTGTACCACACTTTTGGTTTGCCGTGCATCACAAATGGAAAAGTTTGCATCTTGCTCTCCTCATTTTACATACATAACGGCATCATATATAGCTTGAAATCTGCAATCCACTTGTCAAGACTCTCACCACTTGTGAAATCGGACCATAGCTTCGAGACACCATCTTTACCAATGCAAAAACCTATTTTCTCTTCACCAATGGGAGGAATCAGCATGCTCCTTAGTGGGGGCACCCAAACATGGAAAGGGGGAAGGGGAACACAATTACAGCACAAATGTGTGCCTCTCTACATCTAAGGGTAAACACAACACCCCAATCCAATGGGAGTCACCTTCAAGATCCAAAAAAATTCACTTGTACGCGCTCAGTTTGCCACACCAATATCCACACACAGGCTTTACGGAAGCCCCAACACCTGTGACATTCCTGTTGTTACGGAAGCCCTCTCTCTCTCTCTCTCTCCATATATCTATATCTATATATATATATATATATATATATATATATATATATATATATATATATATATATATATATATATATATATATATATCTTTTCCTCTTTCCTCTCTTTCTCTCTCTCCCCCTCGCTTTCTCATTCTCTGTTTCTTTCCCTCTTTCCCCTCTCTTTCTCATTCTCTCTCTCTCTCTCTCTCTCTCACACACACACACACACACACACACACACACACACACATAATCCATTTCCTATCAAATTCATTTTGCGCATTTGTTTGCAAACAAATCTAACACAAAGAGATTCTAGCATATCTAACATTTGCAAACAAATCTAGAAAATCTACCATGCACCAAGAGATTTCATCTACGTCACAACACAACCTATATCAAATGACCGAGGTATGTCTCTCTATCTCTATCTTTCTCGTTTTTGTCATTTATGCATGTATGTGTGCATGTGTGTATGTGCGTGTTTGTGGAGTATAATACAATAGGGAAAGAAGGGGGGGGGGGGGGGGGGGGGGGGGGGGGGGGGGGGGGGGGGGGGGTGTTTACATTAGGTTGTAGCGCGGTTGCCCATTAGGTTGAGCTTCCAAGGACAAGCACGATAAACCCCCCTTCCATGAAGTCACCAAAAAAAAATTGAAGCTCCTCCTCGACTCGAACATGCGTGTCTGTTTGTGTGTGTGTGTGTGTGTGTGTGTGTGTGTTGTTGTTGTTGTTGTTGTTGTTGTTGTTGTTGTTGTGTTTGTGGGAGGGAGAAGGTGGAGAGAGATGGTCAAGGGAGAGAGGGAGTGAGGGTTTGGGACGTGGAGAGGGGGGGAAGGAGCATGAAGATGCGGCATGGCGGAGAGGAAGGAGGGAAGGGTATGCAACAAAAACATAACATGCTCTGTCCTACTTCCTTTTTTAGGCTCCAGGCTTTACCACGGATGTTACCGCCGCTATTACTACAAGCATTACCGCAGGTATTACCATGATTAGTTTTGTGACCCGTCATTTCAAACAGATACAAGAGTATCCAAGGTTGCAGGGGAGGGGGTGGGCGGGGTACAAACCACCCCCTCTACCCTTAGATATCAATTATTTCATTTCTTAGCCTTTTAGTTTTTTTATGAAGATTTTTAATTTTGTTATGAGTACCTTTTTTGCACTACTTTTAGATGTTTTTTAATTTCATTTTTAAAGTCAATTTTTATTTTAAAAAAATTGTAGTACGCACTGCACTTTATTCTCTTTGAATTTAAAGCCATTTTGTTTTTATTGAAATTTAGAACTTTTTTTAATTAATTCTTTATTTTCTAGGGCACATATGACGTAATAAAAGATTTATCACATGTGCAGGACATTGACTGGGATGATCCTTGCCCCCCTGGAGGCTATGAGCGTGATCGGTGGCTCAAGGAAAAACTCCGTTGTCCTTGCGCCAAGTGCAAAAGGGCAATCCCTTGCTTGAGGCGCATTCCATTGGAGCACGTGGAGAAAGAAGGGCTTTGGCATCCTCAAAAAAGCACTCAGACAGATGAGATCACCAGTGACCCATCACTTGAGGAGGTGCCCCATTGGTCTGTGTTCGGGGTTGGTGCACCAGCACACAAGGCTGGCCGGTAGAGGCAAGAGCTATTGAATGATTTGGGTGCACTGCATGGTGATCGTCCCATTAGCTCTACCTTGACAACTTTTTTGGCCCTCTCAGTCACACTTTGAGGCAGAGGATGAGCACATGTTTGACATGTGTGATGAGCTACTAGCTCATGAACGCGACGTGTGCAAGGAGGATTGCCAGCCCTGCACTCAACGGGCAGCGGCAACGAAGGATAGATCGATGGCGAGTCCCCAAACACCTCTTTACGACGATGCACATTACTCGATGCTCCAAGCATCGTTTGAAGTCCTCAACTTGCAAGAAAAGTTTGGTTGGAGCAATGAAAGTGTCATGCACTCGGGTAAGTTTGAAATATGGCTCCTTAATTATATACCCTTCACTCGCTTTATGGCGCCACCTCCTTGCAATTGTACTAATATGATTTTTTGTTGTATTTTGAAGGGCAAAATGTTGCCAAAAGATCACCACATGCCTCCAGATCGTTTACGATCTAGAGGCTTCGGTTAGCAAGTGATGGTGTCAACCTGGCCCTTCGACACTAAGTCTACTTCATGGATCACTTGGCCTGTGGTAATCGTCAACTACAATATTCCACCATGGGAGACAACCAAGAAGGGCAATATACTTCTTTCCTTGCTTTTGCTAGAGAAGTACAAAGTGTCAAATATTGACGTCTATCTCGAGCCCTTCATCAAAAAGTTGAAGGAGTTATGGAGAGGCATTCTTGTTGTAGATGTCTCACTTGCAAAGGGGGGAAGAGAAGCCATTGTGAGGGGAATCCTTATGTGGACTATGCACGACTATCCTAGGCTTGGAGAGATTTTTGGTATCTCCGTTTTCCTCTCTCTCTCTCTCTCTCTCTCTCTCTCTCTCTCTCTCTCTCTCTCTCTCTCTCTCTCTCTCTCCCCCCCTTTAGTTTTGTCTCTCTCTAACAATAAGATATGTATGTAGGGTTGTCCACATCGGGTCACAATGCATGTCCTACTTGTGGGCCATCACTGGTGACAGAGAGGCCCGATGCCTTGCGCAAGGTAATCTATCCAAAAAACCATCATTTCTTACCCCAAGGGCATAGCAGGCACAAGGCTACAACAAATGGGAAGGCCCCTCTAAAACTCATGATGGCAGATTGGGCAACCATTTGGAAAGAGCACTACAACAACAATCCGACTCCGTGCCCTCTACCAAAAGGTATGTCAAGGTATTCCATATTGGAAGGACTTAAAAATACAATGATTCCATGCACATATTGAAGAATGGAGCCCAAATTCTATGGGACCACATTATTGGCAAGAAGGACTCTTTGGGTGAGAGGGAGGATTTGAGGCTTTTGAAACGTCTCCTCACCCTCTGCTACTCCAAGTCGTATCCCCAATGGAAAGATTGTGCTTCCTAAAGCACCATGGATGCTTGCCAAAGAAGATTTAGACAATGTGAAGATTGCTTCTACTTGCACACCAACAGGATACATGAGGTTTCTAAAGGGAGCTTTCACAAAAGAGAAGAAAGGTGGAAGCGTTCAATTGTATGGGTTGAAGTTCCATGATTGGCACAAGATGCTTCAGGTAATGTCTCTCTCCGTATTCTATATATAGCTTGTCTGTATGACTCTCTCTCACTTTCCCTCTCCCTACTTTACATTGTAGTTCATTTTGCCTGTGAGTATGTGTATATGTCGGGACAAGAAACTCCGGGATGCTATTCTCAAACTTGGAGAGCTAGTAAGGTACACACAAGACCCCACTCAACTACACTTTTTCTTATGTACACAATAATCTGAACTAGAACTTAGCGTATCCTTGTGTGTTTTCTTGCAGATTTGTGAGCTCCAAGGAAATTGAAATAGATGCTATCCTTGCTGCTCAAACACTTGCAACAAAAACTGTGTGTGCCATTGAGGATGCATTTCCTCAATCAGTCCTTCTTAGTCAAATCCACCCCTTGGTTCACGTGGTGGAGGAGATGACTATACGTGGGTAGTTCACGCATGATGGATGTTCTTCTTAGAGAGGTTTTTAAATTCTCTCAAAGATGTTGTGCGGCTACGGTCTCAACCAGAGGCATGTATGGCTGAAGTGTGGATCATGCAAGAGGCATTTGTTTACATCTCAGAGTATTTGGCACAAGTTGATCCTTCAATGCCTTGTATATGGGCAGATGCAAGGATGACTTCACACTTGCCAAGTGGAAAGGTGAGGCATGCAAAAAAACTTGGTGGCCTATACACCAAGACGATGCACATGGACCTCATCAAGGGAGGGCGAAAAAAACCCTTGGGACACCACCTAGCTAAAAGTGCGTCTAGGATGTAAAGTGAGAATCAACACGCTCATGTTGCAACCTCATCAGGCTAACTTCTAAGACCCGAGTGAGAATGCCCATGCAAAAGAAATCCAAATGGAAGGATGATGGTATGAGGAAACCACTCTTGTGTTGTGAGAGGCTTGAAGGGGTGCCTATTCAAAACCTCTCTTGACCAACTCTATCAAATGGCTGCAATGGCAAGGGCAATCGTGTGTGTATGAGAGAGAGAGAGAGAGAGAGAGAGAGAGAATACGAGAGAGAGGAGAATAATAAGAGAAGGTAATAGAAATGTTTTGGAGAGTGGGGAGAATGCAGGGAAGAAGGATCAATGACAACATAATGCAGTGCTTCACTATAGTCTCAAGCCTCCATAATCTGCGACATACTTACCCATACTCTACACACATACTCACAAGCAAAGAGTCTAAACATTATGAAATCTTCAATGTGGAGTGGAATAAGGATAAGCATCACAACTCCATCAAAGGGAAGGTTGCAAGTAGCAAAGCTCACACACAAATCTAACTTGCTAATGAAAAGATATACATAAAACTCCACCTCCCATTACATTAGTGGTATCCTAGTGTTGCACTCAAGTACTTTTTGAAGGGTTTGGACCATCTCTCTACAAAATGCGGTAAACAACTAGAGATTTTCGTAGTGGCGGGCATCTGAGTGACAAGCTAGTTGCGTGAGAGGAAAGGAGAAAGAGGACAAGGAGTGTCTAGGCAATGATGACTGTAAGTTCAAAAAAAGGGGACCCACTCCACCCCATAATGGCTCTTATGCATCTAGATTATAGGTACATAAATTATATTGCATGCAAATTGAAAATTTTCCTCTCCCTCTTTTCTCAAATTTGAAAAACATTGAATTTCCCTCCACCTAGGTGCTATTGGTGGTACCACCTAAACATGCTTTCACCCTAGGGTAAGAAGGGATCCTCTATCCGCTAAGAAACATTGACTAATGACTAAGACTTTATCTCTGCTACCTCATAGTTGAGGACGACTATGATTTCAAGAGAGAGTATAAAATCTAATATCTAACCAACCCAAATGATTTTGTCATATTAAACTGATCATTTAATGTGGGAGAATAAACAAGAACAAGGGTTAGAATATAGACATGTGCTTATGGATCTATCTCAATGCGGGGCCAAGGTTAAAGGGGTCCAAATGAGAGATGATCTGTCAAAGAGCAAGTTTAGCTAATGGATCTTAAGACCTTAGGTTTAGCTTCATTAAAGACCTCCAATAGTTATTGCTAAAAGCCCTCTGACCTTAGGAAAGACCTTAGGCAAGCTAGGGATATGCTGGAGATGGGAACCCGGCCCAAGCTTGAGGTGCTTGGTGTGCTTGCTGACTAAGGTTCTTGAGGTGATTGTTGTGCTTGCTAACTAAGGTGCTTGAGTTACTTGTCATGCTTGCTGACTAAGGTTCTTAATGAATAAGGTGCTCAGGTGCTCCATGACTAAGGTTCGTGAGGGGTTAAGGTGTTCAAAAAGTCAAAGCATATCCCTACTCATGAGGGGGGGAGCCATCCTTGTAGGAGGTAGAGAGAGAACATACACACTCTCACACAAGGAAATCTTGGTACAAAGAAAGCAAATAGGACACCTGTCAAGCTCCTCTTCATGTTACCCTCTTGGTGTGCCTAAAGCCTATTGGTTGGCCTCCCCAGGGGTCCAATGATGATTTAGTTAATTTAATTAATTGTTTTTACATTTATCAAGTCCTCTCTCTCAAAGGGGAAAGGGGGACACATGTCCCAAGGCTACCCTTGTTGCTTGATATGCACTAAGAATGTGATTGGCCAAGCTTGAGGAGGTCCAATGAAATGCAAGCTAGTTCTAGAAGAGGGGGTCGACCAAGGCAATGAGGGGGATAGCTTGAAGGGTATACTCCACCCCCCCCCTCCACACACACACACGCACACACACATTGTGTGAGGTGCAAAGTGCAAGAGCTCCATCTCCTTCTCCAAGTTTGTAGAGAAGTGGAGAGCCTAAACTAACACTCTTGGCTATGGAATGCAAATCCAACCAAGAGCCATGCACTACAAGAGGTCACACAGAATTTGGTGCAGGTACCGACAAAATAGCACTAAATTTTAAACTTAAAAGCACTGAATTAAAGTTCGGAAGAGGCGTCGGTATCGTAGCATCAGTATAACTATCGGTGTGGTTGGCATCGGAATAGGCCTATAAACAACCGTCGAAATAATCAACGGTATAAGACTTGGTATTAATAAAGTAAATTCCGATGCCTATTCCATGATCCATATCGACGGTCATATCGTAACCTGTACCGACGACCAAAACCTGCAAATTTTTTTGGGCAAAGAGGGCTGTGAACTAATGCTGCATGTACTGCAGCATAAGAAAATAGCCCTCTCTGCCCAAAGGAAGACTGCACAAGCAACCGCACTCCACCTACAAGCTAACGCTAAAGAGCGAGTGTATGGCAATTAGCAAAATTGTAAGAATAACATAACTTGTTAACATGATTAAAACATGAGTCGAAAACTGTAAAACCATAAACATAACCTGTGTGCCATACCATAACCATAACCATCACATGATTGCTATACCATCATAGCAAAACCATAACCATCACCTGAACCAAAACCATAACCATAACCTTGCACAACCATAAACATAACCATAACCATCACCTGAACCAAAACCAAAACCATAACCATAACCATAACCATAACCTTACACAACCATATCCATAACCATAACCATAAACCATAAACATAAGTCCACTATCAAACCTTAACCATAACCATAAACCATAAACATAAGTACTGCAAAATTGTATATATGCAAGAGGTCTCTCAGTGAGAAGCCCTCATGGTCATGCCTCCCAATCGACGTCCTCTCCCTCCTCCTCCAGCTGGGTCAAAAGGGCCACAAGTCCATGCTTGTACCCATATTGACAATATCATTTAAGCGTGCTGCATCGATATTGTCTTGTCTTATCTCTTTTGAATTGATATAGCATACCAACTCACTGATTTTGTAGATTGTTCTTCTAATGTCATCTGTCAAACAACCCTTTATGGCAATTGGTAAGATGAACTGTAAAAATTTGTGCCAATCGTGGGACTTAAGACCACTGAGATTGTCATCTCTCGTAAAAGTCGTTTTCAAACATCGCATGCAACCTGTGGGAGTCTTGAATGAAGATATAGTTTTCTTCACTTGTTGCTCTTATGCGCGACTCAAACCCCATGGACCTTTTGGTATAGACCACTTTCCATTGGATTTAAGGCGAGGCCACATCTCTAGCATTCGACCCACCGCCTTCTGCAGGTCATCTCTTTGGGCCTTGCTCTCCCTTTTTGCAGTGATGGGCTTCCAGATGATCTCCCCTACATTCTTGAAGATGTGCATTGGGTTGATCAAATGATCAATCAGTAGGTCACTCCAATACAGGAGATCATGGAAAATAGAAAGTCTTTTCATTCCAGGTGGCATCCAATCTCCCATCTCCAGCCACATCTTTTTCCAATCACTCGCTTTCAGTGGATGCATATCATGTTTGCATATGTTTGGTCCATGTAGCTCATGTCCTTGAGGCAAAAATCTACCATGCTCCTCGTAGACTGTCTTGCTCAAATGCTCAGAGCGGCAGAAGCCAAGTCGAGGACCACATTTCGGACATGCATGATTGCCCGAGTAACTCAAGCCTGAAACATTACATATTAATATTTAAAATCATTGACATAGCCATGAATCACATGCGGGTGAGGGTTTTAAAGGCACTTACTTGAGCACTCATCGAACCCTAGCCAATCGTGCATAGTCCACGGGAGAATGCCTTGCACATGTACATTCCGTTGTATGATTGGTTGGGACATATCAACCACATCAATTCCTGTCCACAAGATTTGGAGCTCTTCTATAAGTGGTGCCAGATAGTCGTCCATGTTCTTTGCTTTGTACTTTCGTGGGACAATCAATGACAAAAACACATGGCCCTTCTTGATAGCGAGCCATGGTGGAAGATTATAATTAACTAGACAAATAGGCCATGTGCTCCATGAAGAAATCCGTAATCCGAATCCATTGCCAGACCAAAGCTGATACATCAAGGCTCGTTCTTAAATATAGGCCAACTTTCCTCTATGTGCTTCCATGCACGAGAGTCAGCAGGTACCCGCATAACATCATCTCTGGATCTAGTATTTGAGTGCCATGTCATCAAAAGGGCTATGAACTTGCACCTGAACATGCTCTTTATTCTTGGAATGATAGGAAAATGTCGAAGGACCTTTGCTGGGATAAATATTCCCTGTGTGTCCTCCCTGTACCTGTTTGATCCACAATTGGGACACTGTTCCAGGTTTTCATACTCATTGCGAAAAAGTATACAATCATTAGGGCATGCATGTATTTTCTGATAATCCAAGCCCAAATTAGTAAGAAGCTTTTTAGCGGCTGGACGGGTAGGGGGCATGTGATTCCCTTCTGGAAAGATTTGCTCATTCAGCAACCTGACGTTACATGAACAAGTCAGCCCTTTGATCACTTTATATGAACTGTAATTTGCACTTTACCATGCTTAGGATAAATATGTTTACCTGAAAAGCTATGTGACTGATGCGTCAGACAACCGTAGATAGACTGCAAATTAAGCATTGCCAATGTGGTACGGAGAACTAAGATTTTTTCACCAATGTAGAGCGGCCGCCAATATGAACGGGATGGCTGATGTTGGTCCACAGTACTGCGTTCAATGTTGTCGCCTTCTATGTTGGAATCCATGTCAAAGAACGCGTCCAACATCTACTCCATCTCTACTTCTTGAAAAGCCGCTTCAGGTATTGGTTGGGAGGACTTAGTCGATGGCTGCTTGTTTGAAAATCATCTTCTCTAGGATGAAGTTGCAGCAATATCTACTTGTGGACTTTGACCTTCAATCTTTGGACCATGAGATCCAAAACGCAGGTCTTGTACTTCCTCTATCGGAAAGAGACCGTGATTGCGTATGTGTTGTTCACCGATTTTTTGTTTTCAAAACATCTGATGCTTGCAATGCGCACAAGGACACGCCATCCTATCGTCCATAATTTATCTACAATGATGTAAGAAATAATTAAAACACTCTAATCTATTGGATGCAAATAATGTGGTGAAATTCATTAGAGAGCATCAATTTTCGTATGCTCTTTTTTGAACCAAGTCACCAAATAAAGCTTTGCAAATATTTTGCATGACAAGGTTTGCTACGTCATACTATGTTCTTGCTGCTTTGAAAGAGTTGAAGCCTGCATTGATGGAAACCTTAGCAGATAGAAGATGGGATGGATGGCTCAGCAAGTATCCAAGTTATCAGGAAGCAACTGGTCGATGTGCGCAAATAGTAAACTCGCCAGTCTTTTGGCGTAATGTAGAAAGAATAGTAACTGTGTCAAAGCCATGTGTAGATCTTTTGAGAGTAGTTGACACAGATTCTTTTATTTTTGGTCGGGTCTACTGGTATATGTCAGAGGCTATACGCAAGCTAAGAGAAAATGTCAGTTTTGGTGCAAAGGATAAAGCTACCATGATTACAATTGTTAACAAGCGTTGGGTGCAATTGCATACGCCATTGCATAGTGCGGCTTTTGTATTGGATCCTAAGTTTCAAATGCATCAGCAATATTCCAACAAAGAAGTTATGTCCGACTTCAAAAAAGTGTGCTCCCAAATCTTAGGGCACGAAGATGTAAAAACAGCTTTTCATCAGCGAGTAGATTATGCCAACAGAACTGGTATGTTTTAGGATCCGTGGCATATAGATGCCATTGGCAAAACAAGTGCACCTTTATGGTGGAAGGAGTATGGTGGAGAGAAAGTGGAGTTGCAACACATTGCAGTTAGAGTTTTATAAGTAGCTGCATCAAGTGGAAGTTTATGCCAAATGTGGTGACCTTATGAGAGAAACAAAAGTCATGGATGAGATGTCACCTTCTGGAGCGTGTTGATTGCAGGATATGCGAGAGATGGTTGTGGCAAGGAAGATCCCAACTGTTTTAACCAGATGCAAAATGAGGGTTCCTCGCTTAGAAGGAGACTAAAAGCCTGTGCGCAGAAGAAGGATTTGTACCAAGTGATTAGGATACACACTCAGTTACAAAAGCCTCCCCAAGAAGGAGGAGAATGCTTCAACCCATACAAATCTCTCATACATTTTCACACTTTTTCTTCTTGTACTTTATTGACAAAACCAGGAGGCTTCATTACATAAACTTCCTAACATATCTCTGTATTCAAGAAAGCAATAACAATGTCTAATTGATGTATATATCATCCAAAGTGATTTATTAGTGCACATAGAAAATGAATAGTAGCCATATGACAAGTGGGAGAAAAAGTCTCTTCATAATATATGCCTTTCTGCTATGCATAGCCTTTTCAACGAGTCGCACCTTGTAGCGATCAATCTCACCATCCTGCTTACATTTCAACCTATTAACCCACTTCGCACAAGTCTCTTACTCGAAACAAGGTAGTGTTTCTCTCATTATGGCCGTTGATGCTTCTAAAATATGATCCTTCTATTGTCATTGTCAGTTCCTACTTGCCTAGTCAACCCATACGATACTCTGCATGGCTCTTGACATTGTGGTAAACTTGTGGGTCTATCATTGGATGCAGCTATAAGCCACTGCTTCTCCATTGTGGTTAAATCACATATGCCTTTGCATTGAAAGAGAGGTACATGCAGTGCAAGGGATGAAGGTGTGTAAAAGGAGGTGGCCATGGCCTGAACAAACATGATATTCAAAACATTGTATACATGGCTTGGGGGAGAGGGCAACTAGATTGAGTTTTCCCACCGCATGTACATATTGACGAAGGAAATTTGGAATGGCGGCCTCTACACCAAAACAAACTCCATTGCGCCACAAGGGAAATGAGATGAGGGCACCACCTAGTCTTGGAAGCGTGGACTAGGACCGCTACACAAAGAGAGAGAGAGAGAGAGAGAGAGAGAGAGAGAGCTATCACTATGAATGAAGCATTAACCTTAGTGTGTGTACAAGGAATGGATAACTTCAAGCACTCCCAACACAAATAGCATGTAGATTACTAAACAACAACTCAAGAATTAGCCAAAATCACATCAAGCACTCTCACTCACACATAAAAGATCTCTCTTAATTAACATAAGTAAGAGGAGGGGAGGTTACTAGTATAAAACAATTTGCACTCTAGAATGTGCAAGAATAGAGTGAATGAATGAGCTTTATGGGCTCATGATGAGTGATACAAAGACTCAATGGGGCTAAGGGAGACTTGAAATTACAAAGGGGGGTGCCTCTTTATACAGGAAAGAGAGTGATTAGGAGTGAGGTTAAGATCCAAGTGCAATTTGTACAAATGAATCTTGATTAGGGACATTCAGCCAATGAAGAAGCTCCTTCCAAGTGATTTGTTGACCAATTTGCAACTAATTGGCTCCATCATCACTTGTGTTGTCTTCACTCCTTCCTCCATAGCTCGAGTCCAAGAGCTTCCTTATTTTAAAATGTAAAGAATCTACATAAAATCAATGCATATCTAGTAATAATAGAAAGGGTTTGAATGAGAACTTATGAATTACAACAAGATTAAGCATGATTTGAGAGGTGATTAGAAGAGGAATTTGTGATGGTTTTTTGAACTTGAGAGAGAGGAGGAAGGAGGGGAGGGTGAGAAGACTAATGGCTGATTTTTAGAGAAGGATTCAATGTGGAAAAGGAAGGGTGTGTGTGTAAAGGTAGAGGGGGTGGTCTCCACCACAGTTGAAAAAACTGGCGTCCGCCATTTTGGCCATATCTCCTAGACCGTAGATGCAAAAATTATAAATAAAATATGCTCAAAATCTCCAGCTCATCAGCTACAACTTTGATGCAGACAACTTTTCTTGGATCGGAGTGGAAGTATTTTTTAAAAATTCAGTAAAATCATGTGTGTATTTCCTTCCTTTACCAAGTCTTCCACCTGGGTCCCATCTGTTTGAATCATCATATGGCTCCAAAGCCATGATGATATGAGCCACTCATGACCCTTGAATCATGGGTGCATGGCTCCACAACCACATCATATCGTTTCTTTTCACATTTACATATTTTCCCTTCCCTTTACCACTAGGTTCTCCCTCTACCTTTCACCTCCGGTGAACTAGTCAAGGAAAAATTCCCATCAAATCATTTTTTGAATTTTTCCAAGAGGTTGTTCTCACTCTTTCTTTTATTGTAAACCTCTAGAAGCAAGGAAAACCAACAAAATATAGTAAACAAAAATTTGTGATAGGCTCGGATCAGTATGTTTGAATGGAAGGAGTGTCCACTGATAGTGCTTGTTAGAAGTGGTTCACCATAGCCGTGCTTCATCAAAAGTGTTCATGACAAAGTCTGTAGCCAAGTCACATGTTGATAAAATGTAAGCATACAGCTTCATGTCCATCTCATAACAGCTCAATCACCCCAATGTTTCTTTTGCAAAGTCTATCATCATGTGAGACTGATTAGTTAAGCCCACTTTAAAGTTATCAAAAACTGAACTTGTTGCAGTAAACTAATCATCAGAGTGGTAGAATAGTAGTATAAAATGTGCCTACTAGCAGTACAACTTGTTTATCCTTTGTTTCTTTTTCATGACAAGAGAGACGCTGTCAGGAGTTTTTTGGAGCAAGGGATTGTGCATATGTACATACACATGCATGGTGCATCAAATAAAGAATTGCCCATTCTCCAGAGCCAGGTGGTTATGTGGGGCCCACATGTGTACATGTAGGACAACATGTACATAGTGCATCGATTTTCACTATTACCAGTACCAGTGTGTTTTTTCTACAATAAGGAGGAGTTGGTAGCGCGTAAAAATTCTCGAGGAAGCTATCCGCGGGCCGACGACATGAGGTAAGCGAGTGCGTCAGATGGCATCTAGTGGCGTCAGGAGGCCGAATGGGGTCAATATTTGCACGTGGATGAGTACAGACACAACCTGGGTGTTTGCTTGTGAGAATTATGCAGAAAGATCATCATGAGGACCAATTTTTGGGGCCACTTCACGTGGTTGCGAGATGCATTATTGAAAAGAAATGAGTGCCAGGTGTGCGGATGATGCAAAAAGGTGACAACTATGCACTGCGAAGTCAATTTTTGGCCTACTCGGGGTCCGTTTGAGGTCATCTAAAAGGCCAAGGGTGCCCAACTAAAAAAGCTAAGTGTGGGAACTGAAAAAACAGAGAGAAGACATGAAAAAATGTGGAGAAGAGACGAGGAACAGCCGCAGGTGTGGTTTTGGGGTTTTTGGAGCCTGTTTTGGCCGTAAACTGCTAATCCGAGGTCGAATTTGAGCACTTTGACATTGTAGACTGGGGTTTTGGGCCGTTCCGGACGCGATGGCGCTGTCCATTTTTCCAAATTCCTCCCTTTTTTTCTTCTGTTTTGGCTGTGTAAGTTTCTCCTATGAGCAAAGTTTCTGCTCCAGTTTGTGATTGTATCTGGCTTATTTTAACCATATTGTGTGAGCTATTTGCCCCTTGGTGTTGGCCCAAGCTCATTTGTATCTAATTATCATAAATTCCCCTCTTTTGAGCTGAGTTTTTTGGGGGGGTGTGTGTGTGTGTGTGTGTGTCTGTGTGGAGTGGGCAAGTGGATAGTCTCTCTCGTCTCACTCCATAGGTGTGTTCCCTGTCTCGGCCAGGTGTGTTGTGTAAGCCGAGTGGTGCCCCATAGTGTGTGTGTGTATCTTCCCAAGAGTGTGTGTCGGGTCGTTATAGAGGCGTTCTGTGTGGTTCTATCCCGCTCACATTCTTTTGGCGCCCCCACGGAGGATCTTCTTCGAGTACCTTCTGCTTCGGGCTTCGAGCTTCGAGATTCAGGATTACAAGTTGCAGACTACAGGTTATAGGTTACAGGGACAGGGACAGGTACAGGTGATTCACACAAGTACAGGTAGCTGGAGTACAGTGATATACTAGCAGTGGTGTCACTTGCAGCTGTTGTGGGTATGCATCATTTGGCGCCTGTTTGAGCGCATTGTCTGTTGGATTGTATGTTACTTGCGAAAACTGCCATTGTACGCCTTTGTGGAGCCATATTTGGTTTTATTTGGTAGTCCTAGCCATTTTTGAGACTTGGTCTGGAAGATAGTCATTTCTGAGACTTGACTATACGCGATTTGCATGAGCCTTCGTGTGAGGGTCGATAGCGTGAGGTTTTATTGAGCTGGGGGATTCTCAAATGTGGAGATCCTTTCGGTGATACAGGTAGCTGGAGCACCCTTTTTGTGACCTCACCATAGGCTATGTACTAGTGAGTCCTATTTGATGCTCGGGTTCTATTGTTGACAGTTTATGCATACATATACAGTCTATATTTTGGGTTCTTACTGCTCTACTTCTGGGGAAACTCTGCCAAAAGTTTTCCAAATTTTGATGGATGGTTTTTTGGTCTTTTGAGCCATTTATGTTGTTATGCTAGTGAAATTTTGGCAAAATCAGAGATAAGACAGGTGTGCTTTCTTGGGAGCTTCATGGTTGGCTTTAATGGATAATCAAAATGGACCTCAATTCACTCCTTTTCATTTAACTCAAAGAATCCATATAAATGTTCATGTGTCCAGGAAGATTTTTTTCCAGCAGCGGATAGTCTTTATATTTGGGCCAAGAAGATTACGAGAGATCCTGGAATGTCCTTTGCCTGTTGTAATTCCGATGATTAACTATGAAAACTCATTTGATGTGCATGTGTTTGTCCTTATCTAAAGCTTGAGCTCCATTGAAGTTTCTGGGAACTGAGTCAGTCAAAAAGTTTGGGTTCTTGTACGTGTGTTTGAAGGGGTTCTCAAAGCATAGTAGCTTGGGTAGCCATGGCTTTCTCTTATCCGGAATTTCATGGAAGAAGTGGTGAAGATGCGGAAGACTTTCTGGAGCAAGTCGAGGTGGCATGCATAAGCAACAATATGTGTGATGAGGATAAGATTTTGAGGCTATTTGGATTGCTTTTGAAAGATGAGGCCCGTGTTTGGTTCAGGGATTTGGAAGCTAAAGAAGCAGTGGCTTCTTCTTATGGTTTGAGTCTTGACAAGTTTATAGAAGCATTTTTAGAGTGTTTCCAGGTTTTTGAAGGTACAAATGCAGTATGGAATGATCTCAATGCTCTTAAGCAAGGTTCTTGTCAAGGTGTTGATGCCTATGTACAAGGTTTTATAGATTTATGGACTCGTTGGTGTGTTGCTCTTAAGGATGAGACCCCCCCTTGTTCATTGAATAAAAGTTCTTTTGTTGATGGTTTGTCACCTTGGTTGCGGTTCGAGGTTGAGTTGAAGAGGCCCGAGTCTTTTGAAGATGCAGTATGCATTGCAAAGCACAAGGAATGGAAGTTTAAGCGTCTTGAGGAACATGGTATCAGTACAGGTATGCATGTGCAAAATGGATTTGACATGGAAGATGAAGTTAAGCCTAAGCAGGTGAAAAGTAGCCTATCCTATGATGTTTCTCGTTTCTTCCCAAGGTCTATTGTGAAGCGTAAAGAGGTCTTGCAGGTTGACAGGTTTATGGAAGAGCCTAAAGAGGTGAGTAATGCTTTGCATACAGGATTGAAAAGTCTTGAAGAGGATGCATTGGATACTTGTGTACCTTGTGATTCTGGGTGTGAGTGTGAGGTCAAGGTTATTGATGATGAGCACGTATCTTTGGATACTAGTTCCTTGGAAATTAGGGAAGAGGGCAAGGTTGAGAGCCATTTTGTGGATTTGTTGGATGTGGAGCCTGTTTGAAGCCATATTTTGATGTATGTACAGTGATTGAACCGATTTGTGAGCATGATTGTGGTTTAAAGCAGGGATTTGTATTCTTGGAGATTGATGAACCCATACTAGAAGCTATGGATAGTGGTGCTAGCCATGATTATGATGTGGATAAAGTTATGTGTGATGATGAGTATGCTTATGATGATGAGATGGGGTTTGGCATATATGAGTCCAATCTCAGCTATGTGGATGCCTATGCTAGGGATATGTGTGCTGCGGGGATACTTTTGTGCTTTGGATATCAACAACTTTACCTTCACACAATGCTTTTAGCTACTTGGATGCATGATTTTCAGGTTGTTGCTATGGATGGTGAAGCCAAGATGCCAGGTGATGAGTCACTTGAGTTGTCTCTATCGGTTGGGTTGAATGTGGCATGCAATATTTATGCTTTTGGAACTCCATACAGGGCGGATGTGTTAGTTGGATATGCCTATGGTGCATTTTGGTTGATTGTTGAAAAATGTAGGTGTGGTGTTATGATGCTTCTTGTGAATCAGGCAATATGCCTTTGGCCTTTTGATCCAGGTGGAATGAGCATCTACTAGTGCTGCTGCTGAGCATGAATGCTCCAGCAGGCTAGGGGGTGGGCAAATTATGTCAGGAGTTTTTTGGAGCAAGGGATTGTGCATATGTACATACACATGTATGGTGCATCAAATAAAGAATTGTCCATTCTCCAGAGCCAGGTGGTTATGTGGGGCCCACATGTGTACAGGTAGGACTGCATGTACATAGTGCATCGATTTTCACTATTACTAGTACCAGTGTGTTTTTTCTACAATAAGGAGGAGTTGGTAGCGCGTAAAAATTCACGAGGAAGCTACCCGCGGGCCGACGATATGAGGTAAGCGAGTGCGTCAAATGGCATCTAATGGCGTCAGGAGGCCGAATGGGGTCAATATTTGCACGTGGATGAGTACAGACACAACGTGGGTGTTTGCTTGTGAGAATTATGCAGAAAGATATTCATGAGGACCATTTTTTGGGGCCACTTCACGTGGTTGCGAGATGCATTATTGAAAAGAAATGAGTGCCAGGTGTGCGGATGATGCAAAAAGGTGAAAACTATGCACTGCGAGGTCAATTTTTGGCCTATTCGGGGTCCGTTTGAGGTCATCTAAAAGGCCAAGGGTGACCAACTAAAAAATCTAAGTGTGGGAACTGAAAAAACAGAGAGAAGACCAGAAAAAACGTGGAGAAGAGAGGAGGAACAGCCGCAGGTGTGTTTTTGGGGTTTTTGGAGCCTGTTTTGGCCGTAAACTGCTCATCCGAGGTCGGATTTGAGCACTTTGACATTGTAAATTGGGATTTTGGGCCGTTCCGGACGCGATGGCGCTGTCCATTTTTCCAAATTACTCCCTATTTTTCTGTTGTTTTGGCTGTGTAAGTTTCTCCTATGAGCGAAGTTTCTGCTCCAGTTTGTGATTGTATCTGGCTTATTTTACCCATATTGTGTGAGCTATTTGCCCCTTGGTGTTGGCCCAAGCTCATTTGTATCTAATTATAAAAAATTCCCCTCTTTTGAGCTGAGTTTTTTGGGTGTGTGTGTGTGTCTGTGTGGAGTGGGCAAGTGGATAGTCTCTCTCCTCTCACTCCATAGGTGTGTTCCCTGTCTCGGCCAGGTGTGTTGTGTAAGCCGAGTGGTGCCCCATAGTGTGTATGTGTATCTTCCCAAGAGTGTGTGTCGGGTTGTTATAGAGGCGTTCTGTGTGGTTCTATCCCGCTCACAACGCGATATATTTGAGTTCCTAACCACTAGCAATAGAAGCTCCTAGCCTCTGGATAATTTAAATATTTCACTGAAATATATATATTATACTAATTTTTAACTTTGTAACTGAGTGTCTAATTTTCTTTATGTATAGTGCATTTTCTTTAACTCTATGTGGTTGAATCGGAAACACTTTTGCAAACACCACATTGATGAACGTTGAACAACCATGGATTGTGGTGTCATGGGCAGCTTTGAAAAAAATGGTGATGAAGCCAGGTACTATGGGACTATTGAAAGATTGAAAGGATACTAAAGTTTGATTTTAGAACCTTTCATATCTTCATCTTTGAGTGCAAGTGGTTTGCAAATGTGTCTAAATGACATGCGGATGGGCTCTACATGGTGAACTCTAGTGTGTATCACACGGGGAGGTATGACAACTTAGTTTTTTCGTGAAATTGTGATCAGGTGAGTGTAAACATTCTTTACCCTTATTTGCTTGTAAAATAATACCAATGTCACTCATTGCTCTTTAGTTTTCTATAGATCATCTATATCCCATCAATCCATCAACCAAAACATTGGAGCGTAGTTATCGTAACATCTCAGAGAAGAACAATTTTCTCCACTAATAAAGCAAATACCATCTTCACTACAACAAAAAAAGGTGTCATCAACGCAGTGTGTCTCTATACGCGTCGTTGTGAACCTGTCGCTATTTGCGACGCACGTATAGACGCCGATAGCGATGCTAAGTGCCACGCAGGTAGCGACACAGTTAAAAGATGGACACAGCCACAGCCAAACTTCCTACCCTCTGCCCAAGAAAGCAAGCAACACCAAAATCAACCATGATCTCGCGCGCATAAATTTTGATAGAGTTCCCTTTGTTTTTACATGCTATCCATGTAGGATCTCACATGAGATTTAAGGCCAATGAAAGACAACCGTACCAATTGAAAAGCATAACCATAACTTAAAATCATAACCATAACTTAAAAGCATAACCATAACGAACCATAACCATAACTTAAAACTATAACCGGCCATAACTACTTTGATCAAAACCATAATGTAAATAACCATAACCATAAACAAAATTAACAATAACCATAAGCATAACCAGAAAGGGAAACAATAACTATCTATACAATGACAATGACAATAATCATAACCATAAGGGAAACAATAACTATCTGAACACTAACTGTCTCGACAAAAAAGAGACACAGAAGCGTGTCTGTGTCTCACAAAGCATATATATGAAATCTGGTCCATTAATGACTAGGCATTGCAACCTGCACATAGGACAACTCACAAAATTAGTATTAATATTACTTCACATATACTGACTTGATTAAATCAACTCACACATATTAACGTCTCACCTCAAGCGATCATTGAGACTGTAAGGCCTCCCAGTCTACAGGCTCTCCTAAAGCTTCAAGATCATTCAGTACTTCATAGATATCTCCGCGATATCCATCTGACTCCTCCTCGCGTGTTGGAGCTCAATGCATCACAAGATTCTACGTTTATACAAAAATCAAAGTAATAAGAATACATGATTCATCGCGTTTTAAAAAACGCCATAGTTAAGATTGGATTAGAAACTCACAAACTCATAGCGAAAGGTGTTGAAGCCTCCGCTGCCAAGATGAGATGTCCCCCTAGTCATCTGTCGTACCTTCACGACCTCACGCTGCTGTCTGAACAGCGTGGCCGCTGTCCGCTCATCCTCCCTAATCTGCAGCCACGTCTCGTGTGGGATGCCCGAAGGCTTCGACGAGCCGTTCCTGAAAGCCTTCCGAGCTACATCTCGTCGATGTTTCACGGTGTCCCGTGAAACACCCTTGATCCACCTCCTCGGAACAACGGAAGAACCCAGAGCAGGCTGGTACTCTCTCATGATGGTCTCCACTATGTAATTGACTTTTTCCTTATCCTGATCACCCCAAGACGTTAGAAGGTTGATCTTGGCCTTCAAATACTTGTTTATTTGTTGGAGCAACCTGAACCACAAACCACCATTGTCGCTCTTGAGGGCCCGGTACAAAGACCACTTGCTCGCAATGTTCGGGGAGAGAAAATGTGTCGCTCGCATCTGTCCAAATCTGTGTAGAATCTATTTTCACAAGTTTGTTTCCATCTCTGCGTACCGTTGCATTGCGACCAGAAGTAATCACCTTGAACCACTTCACCTCTCTCTTTCTCTCTCTTGCTCTCTACTTCCCTATATCTCTAATGATCAAACGAGCGACTGATCTAGGGAGATCTAGACGCCCACGACTGCGGAGGACTACACAACATCGACAGAGGCTGCATCAGAGGATCTAGCTAGGTTACTTTGGCTCGACATGCACAACGCCCGGTCAGAGTACTGACCATGGAGGAGATCTACCTATCCCAACTAGCTCATTTAGCCGTTTAGTCCACACCCAGCAGTTTAGGATTCCATAATATTTTATTTTTTCATCTTTTTACTCTGACTTTGTATCAGATCCATCACATTATGACTTTCTTGTCTCATGTCTCATAGGTCACTTTGGCCTTTCGAAGACGTTAATATAACATTTCATTTCATTTCTCTCTTTAATTTTTTTTCTTTAATTTTAATTTTCTAAGCATACATTAATTCTCTCTCTCTCTCTCTCTCTCTCTCTCTCTCTCTCTCTCTCTCTCTCTCTCTCTCTCTTTGATTACCTACACACACACACACACATTTCTCTCTCTCTCTCTCTCTCTCTCTCTCTCTCTCTCTCTCTTTCCTACACACACACACACACACACACATTTCTCTCTCTCTCTCTCTCTCTCTCCCTCCTACACACACACCTCTCTCTCTCTCTCTTTCCTACACACACACACACACACCGCTCTCTCTCTCTCTCTCTCTCTCTCTCTCTCTCTCTCTCTCTCTCTCTCTCTCTCTCTCTCTCTCTCTCTATTTCCTACACACACACACACACCTCTCTCTCTCTCTCTTTCCTACACACACACACACACACACCGCTCTCTCTCTCTCTCTCTCTCTCTCTCTCTCTCTCTCTCTCTCTTTCCTACACACACACACACAATGTAGAGGTAGAGAGAGAGAGAGAGAGGGGTTGGGGAGGGTGGAGATGGACATAATACCTGTGCAGCAGGTTTCGGCCAAGATCCGAGCAGGCGAAAATGGCCCCTGCGCGCACGTTTTGCTTTTTTCCCTCAAATTTTTTTGCGTCGCTATAACCATCGCAATACGCGTGGCAAATAAAGCCTTTCCACGCGTATATCGACGCAAACTGCAACGTGCATAGCGACGCACGCTAATGACGTCAATATACACGTGGATAAGCATGGCCGTCGATATATACGCGTCGATATCTTCATTTAGTGTTGTAGTGCTTCCATCCTCTCCCACCTACTACCTTGGATGAGGGTGAGACAAGGGATAGAGAGATTGATGATTCAAGTCCCAATGTTGTCAATCTTAATGAGGATATATGATATCAATGATGATGATGATGAAATGAAAGATGAACGAGTTTGAAGATAATGAAGCTAGCAGATCCACATACAACAATTCAATTTCTCTCTTTATTCAATTTCTCTCTTTATTGATCTAGGAGCCATGGCATTAAATTTAGACCCAGTTACTTGTAGAGATCTTTTTGAAGATAATTTATAAACATTTTGTATATGTCATTGCATGAAAAGTTTTTGTCGTGTTTCCCATTCATGGATTTCTCTCTCTCTCTCTCTCTCTCTAATTTTTTCAACCATGATAATTTGACATCACAGCTACATTTCAACATTGCCCCTAGTAAGCTCTACTTAGTCAATCATTAGACAACAAGTCAACGAATTGGAGAGTCAATTTAAACTAACCTACCCTTGATCACTTGTCACAATGGCTAGTTCATGATAGCAAAGTGTGGAAACATGAGGGCTATGACAATGAAGGGACAGGGATCCTTGAAACTACTAATTACTCGAGAAATGTTGGTTTCCATGCCCCCTACCATTTACAAGAGAATGAGGAAGGTTCTTGAAAATGTGCACACCACTTGCACATTGCTGCAAGATAGAGCTTGAAGAAACTAACATTTGTGCCACCATCTGGTCAAATATGGACGTGCTTCACTTTAACTTGGACGGTGTAGGTAGATGACAAGGGGTTGCACTTGTAGAGCATGCTCGTCTGTGTTTTTATATAACAAGATGAATTGACTACCTCAATTTGTGAGAGACAATCCAAAACATAATGGATGGATGTCGTGGAGGTTTCTCCTGTGGTCATATGCAAAGTCCAAGAAAAAAGTACCCATGCCTCAGTAGAAGATGTTGTCCATGTTTTTCTTCTCATCTTTGATGGTGTTTGCTTTACATGTTGAGTTACGCGCATAACTTTGGGGTGGAGCTTCCTCTTCGTATTTTCATGTTTATCGATCTACATAGCTATTTTTGCATGTTTTAATCTCTCATTTTCAAAAAAAAATCAAAATAATGGTCTCTATGTTTTTTCATAAACAATACGTGAAATTAAAAATAATTTGGTCTTGCCCCCATCTCTCTTCTTTGGCTAAGCCCATTTTGGACCCTCTCTCTACAAAGCACGAAAAAAAATCGCGGTAAATGTTTGCACATGCAAAGTTGGTCTTTGAAAAAAGGAGTACCAAGCAGTGGAAAGGGTGCCTAAAGGTGTGGGTCCAAGTGTTAAATCTGGTATGCAAGGCCTGATGGAAATGCATAATGTGGTTTCTTTGGGCAAAAAAGTCTCTATGGAAGGCCGATTGGGGATGCAAGTCCAAGTTTCTAGAGTGCTATGCTAATTCCCAGGAATGTATTTTTCAAAGTTCTCTAGAGGACAGTCCAGAAAGCTCATCAAATAAAGCCTTGGTGTGAAGGATGTTAAAGTTCAAAGTTAGTAGACTTTGCAGATCCCCGACGGGCAGGGCAGATGGGGATATATGGGGCCAAAGATACTCTCAGCAAAGAGGATTGGAGAGCTCAAGTTATGGAGCATGTCGGTCTTCTTGGATTATCAATCAGAGCTCTAAAGGGAAAGATATGGCTAGTTGAATATATAGTGGGGCTAGTTATGGGCCAACTTGTCCACATCGGAAAATGTGCCAACTGGGGGGTTTTGGGACACAACATGGTTTGAGAATGTCATGTGCATTATATGGAGTTAGCCAGAGTTGATTTCTTGTCAAACGGGATCTCCAAGGTTGAGATATTGTACTAGAAAGTTGGTGCGAAAAGGCGGAAATGCTGTGCCAGATGACTTTTTTTAAAAGTTTTTGACGGCCTCGATTTGCGGGCGTGGTGAAGCAAAACTGATGTGAGGATTGGCAAGTTTGGAGTCGGGGTTACCCACTTTCAATGGGAGTTTGTGGCTGGATCATCCGACCCATGGACAACAAATTGCAAGAGGTGGAAATCGGGGCTAAAAAAGCATTTTTATGATGTTTTGGGTCACGTGTTTAAAGGCCTTTGAGGGCAACCCCTTGAAGATCTGCCACATGGCACAATATAGCCGACATACAATTTGGGAAGCCTCGGGCAAGGGTATATATCCAAAAGCAAGTACACTCCTTGGGTATCACACGCATGGAGTGGGAGAGAGAGCTCCCTAGCTCCTTGGCTATGGCGATCAGTGGCCCAGCCTTGTACGACAGCCGTGTACGAGCGTTGTGTGTTCTATGCAATAGCAATTAGTGGCACTGTGTGGTGGAGGTGGTGGTTGTTGGGCGGCGCCTCCCATGTGGTGTGGTTGATGATGTCGCAAACCCTTTGGAGTTGTTGTTCTCATGCCCACAAAGGAGCCATTACTTTCATTGAAGACAAAGAAGAATCCTTGGGTTGTCAGGGCACCGTGACAACAAAAAATGAGTTCAAAGAGTTGGAGAGGGAGGGGGGTGCTCAAGTGTCGGTAATTGACAAAGGGTATAAAAAATGGTACCCCCAAAGTGGATAAAAATCAACCCAATCTCAAAAAATGAGCTCCTAGAGCTTTACAGTTCAAAGAGAACCCACCCTTTTAAATGTTTCAAGTTAATCCTCCCTATGGGCTTTTTTGCCAGTGAATCTTCAAAAGACCCAGTGAGAGGGTTTTTTCCTCTATGTAACCATGGACCGTGTCTAAGCTTGTGCAAGAAAAATCTTTCGTGCTTTCTCCCTTATTGGTGTTGTTTCCCTGCTCTCCTTCCGTTTCTGCTCATATTCTTTGCGTGTGTTGCTGGTTGCGGTTGCGGTTGAGTGCAACCCCAAACCAAAGTTCATGTGTGCAAAGAGAGAGAGAGAGAGAGAGAGAGAGAGAGAGAGAGAGAGAGAGAGAGAGAGAGAGAGAGAGAGAGAGAGAGAGACGTTTGTGCAAGTCTGCAATGTGGAATTGAAGTGTTGGGAATGTAACACGTGTTGGAGCTTCTGTAAAGTGTATGTGTGCATATTGGTATGGCAAACTAAGCGTGTACAAGTGATTTTTTGTGGATTTTGAAGGCGACTCCCATTGGATTGGGGTGTTGTGTTTACCCTGAGATGTAGAGAGGCATACATTTTGTGTTGTAGTTTTGTTCCCCTTCCCCTTTCCATCTTCAGGTGCCCCCACTGAGGAGCATGCTTATTGCTCCCGTTGGTGAAGAGAAAATAGGTTTTTGCATTGGTAAAGATGGTGTCTCGAAGCTATGGTCCGATTTTCACTAGTGGTAAGAGTCTTGACAAGTGGATTGTAGATTTCAAGCTGTATATGCGGCCGTTATGTATGTAAAATGAGGAGAGAAAGATGCAAACTTTTCCATTTGTGATGCATGGCAAACCAAAAGTGTGGTGCAAAGCATTGGAAGGTGAATCAAGGCTTGCTTGGCCGGCTCTACCAGTGCGGTCTTACATGACTTTTCTAACGAAGCGTCCCATTTGAAATGGATGTCAAATTGAAGGCGCTAAACGAAGATGTAGGTGAGTAGTTTGGACTATTTCTAGCTTTTTTTGAAGCTTGTTCGGAAGAGTTAGCCGCAGTCATGCAGCTGGCTAATGGCGGTTACTTTAAGATGGAAAAGTTCATGATGTGCCTACATCCTAAAGTGAGGGAAAGAGTACATTTCAAAATTTCAGAAAACTATAATGGTGCGGTAGCACTTGTGAATGCAAAGAGTAGGAAAATCAAAACGAAAATTGAGCAAGGATTGTCATGCTATGAAGCGATGGTTCCTACTCAACCAAAGGGTCCTAGGGATGTTGCTCATGAGGAGAACCACGGGGACTAAGGAGTGGCACTCGTGCCGTAGAATTTGGTGTAAACTATGCAAGATTTGTTTGAACAACTACAAGAAATGTGGCTAAGCATGATGGATAGAGGACAACCACGAGGAGCAAGGGGCCAGGCAAGGACGCTACCAGGTAGGTACTATAATTGCTGTAAAGAAGGGCATTATACATCAAGTTGTAGAGAATCCAATGTAGTCGGTCCCTTCGGATAGCATTGAAGTCCCTAGGGTGAACATCATTGGTGTGGACAAGTAGGATGTTGAAATTTTGGCCAACAATAGGGAAAGAGTGGAAAGGGAAACAGAAATCGAGCCAGAACTAGATCTCATAAAGGCAAAGAGATAGTGTATGAGGGTAGGGAGTAGCCGAAAACTAGCAAGAAGAGAAGGCATCACAAGATCCAGCAAGCAGATTTTTAGTTAAGGCCCGACTACCTTGAACATGATTTCATAAGTAATGTGCAGAACCAAAAGTCTAACATAACTTTCAGTCAATTGTTGGCTTTGAATCCTAAATCAAGAAGTCAATGGTGTACAATTGTGAGCACGAGGCTACCAAAAGATAAAGGCAATGTGCAGGCAGTGTAAAACATGGCACTCAGGGTAGGTAGCCCGTTAGATGTTTTTCCTTTGGTGGATGCTCTCATCGAGAAAAGCACATAGTTTCAATCTTATATAGATGATTGAGCACAGGTTTGCATCATGTCAAAAATTGCAATAAGGAAAACAGGTGTTAAGGAAGTAGCCAACTCAAATGTGTGCATGGGGAGGGCTAACGATGCTAAAGCTAGGTATTTGGGCGTGGATCATGATTTAAGAGTGAAAGTTATGGGTAGAGAGAACTTAATTAATTAATTACATGCATCTAAATTCTCATTGGACCTCTCTAAAGGCCATCCAATAGGATTCAGGCACACCATGAGGGCAACATGGGTAGGGGCATGACAAACATTTGTGTACCAACTCAGTAAGACAAACTTTGAGGTCCACAATATTGTTTGCAATTTCCTTTTTAAGGTTTCTAAATTTCATGTAAGCACATAAAGTTTTTGTTGAGCTTTCCGTCCAAAATGTCATCTCTTAAAACGGGTTGATTGCTGGATAATCCCAGCATGGTTAGGGCAAGCCTTGAAATATGGGCCAAAGAATTTACAATATAGGACAGACTCTGAGCTCCACAATATTGTTTGCAATTTCCTTTTTAAGGTTGATGAGTTTCATGTAAGCACATAAAGTTTTTGTTGATCGTTCTGTCCAAAATGTCATCTCTTACAACGGGTTGATTGTTGGATAAGCCCATCATGGTTATGGCAAGCCTTGCAATATGGGTGAGAGAATTTACAATGAGATTTCTAATCAGGGTGTGTTGGAGAAACATGTCATGCTTTGCAATGCTTTGGTCGGTTTGTATGCTAAATGTGGTGCCCTTATGAAAACACAAAAAGAATGCGATGTTCGACAAGGCTATGCCATGGAAGCTTTGTGATGTTGCTCACTAATTGTGAAGGGAAGGCCTCTCTCCAGTTGCAATCACCTATGCCATGGCAAGGAAGCCATGGAATGTTTTTACCAGATGCAAAGGGAAGGCATGTCTCCAATTGCAATCAACTATTATTTCACCTCGAAGGCTTGTGGCCTTAAACAAGATCTTCCAATGGTTGGGAGAATTCATGATGTGGTTGCTAGTCAGGGAAACATATAGGAAATGCTTTCATCGATATTTATGCCAAATGTGGTGACCTTATGAGAGCAACAAAGGTCATGGATGAGATGTCACCTTCTGGAGCGTGTTGATTGCAGGATATGTGAGAGATGGTTATGGCAAGGAAGATCCCAATTTTTTAACTAGATGCAAAATGAGGGTTCCTCACTCAGAAGGAGACTAAAATCCTGTGCTTATAAGAAGGATTTGTACCAAGTGAGTAGGATACACACTCAACTCCATAATAGTGGGTTACTTCTCCTTTGGAATGTTTTCACTTGGAATCTGTTAATTGCAGGGTATTATCAACATGGTTGTGGAAAGGAAGCATTGTTTTGTTTGCACCCCAAAGGGAAGGCTTGTCTCGAGGTGGAGTCACCTACAATGGCACCTTGAAGGCATGTGGCCTTACATAAGATGTTGACATGGGTGAGAGAATGCACCTTATGATTGTTGGTCATGAACTATTAGAGAAAGATGTGCTTGGTGGTTCTTTAGTTTATCTGCTCCTAGTGGGAGCTTTGTCAAATCATGCTCCTCGTATTTCAAATGTTGTTGATGGGTGGTATCCTGAAGAATATTGTGATTTGGATACATATGAAGATGATGATGATAATGGCTATCATAGGCAGCCCATCAAGAATGGTTTCTTGCACATGAAATTGATTACCCTAGTGACCGACATGTATGCCAGATGTAGTGTGCTTGAGGAGCTTTCTGTCTGGAATGTTGTCTCTTGGAACACACTGCTCTCTAGATGCAATCATCTATGCGTGCATCTTGAAGCATGTGGCTCTACACAAGATTCTGATATGCACACAAAAATTCATGATGATATTGTTAGTCAGAGGCTATTGAAAAGAGATGTCGTGCTTGGCATTGCCATGGTTGATATCTATGCCAAATGTGGTGCACTTCAGAAAGCACCAAAAGTGCTTCAGGAGCTTACTGTTCGCATGGAATGCACTGATTACGGGATACACAAAACATGAGTAGGGAAGGCATGTCTCTAGGTGGAGTCACCTACAATGGTAGCTTGAAGGCATGTGGCCTTACTCAAGATGTTGACATGGGTGAGATAATGCACCTTATGTTTGTTGGTCACGAAATGTTAGAGAAAGATGGTGGTGCTTTAGTTGATATGTTCCTGGTGGGAGCTTTGTCAAATCAGGGTGGTATCCTAATGAATATTGTGATTTGGATACATATGAAGATGATGATGATCATGAATATCATAGGCAGCCCATTAAGACTCGTTTCTTGCTCATGAAATTGATTACCCTTGTGATCGACATGTATACCAGATGTAGTGTGCTTGAGAAAGAACAAAAAGTGCTTCAGGAGATTTCTATCCGGAATGGCGTCTCTTGGAACACATTGCTCTCTAGATGCAATCACCTATGCATGCATCTTGAAGCATGTGGCTCTACGCAAGATGCTGATATGGACACAAAAATTGATGATGATATTGTTAGTTAGAGGCTATTGAAAAGAGATGTCGTGCTTGGCACTGCCTTGGTCAATATGTATGTCAAATGTGGTGCACATTAGAAAGCACCAAAAGTGCTTGAGGAGCTTACTTCGCTTGGAATGCACTGATTGCGGGATACACAAAACATGAGTAGGGTCAAAAAGCTCTAGGCTGTTTTCAGCTGATGCAAAGTGAGGGCCTCTGTCTAGATGCAATCACCTGCAGGTGCCAAATGTATGCCAAATGTGGTGTACTTCACAAAGCACAAAACATGCTTTGGAAGCTTCTCTTCTTGTCCTGAAGGTCGTCTCTTGGAGTGCATTGATTGTTGCGGAATATGCCCAATAGAGATAGGGCCAGGAAGCTCGAGGCTGTTTTCGGCAGATGTAAAGTGATCGCATCTCACCAAGTGCAATCACCTACACTTGCATCTTAAAGGCATGTGGCATTATGCAGACGTTGATATGGGAAAAGGCTATTGAAAAAAGACATCGTGCTTGGAAATGGCTTGGTTGACATCATGTATGCCAAATACTTACGAAGCTCAAAAAAGTGCTCGACGAGCTTCCTGTCCAGAATGTCATCTCTTGGAACTCTCTCTCTCTCTCTCTCTCTCTCTCTCTCTCTCTCTCAATAATTGTGTTAAGAAATAACTAGAAGTATTAATCTGCTTCAGACTGTCATCTTCGTATCTGCTCCTACGCACTGCAAACTACAATGCAGCTAATGAAGCACTCTAGTTGTGGTATATGTTGCTTGTGACACGGAAGTCGGATGGGAAAGGAGGTTCTTTCTTTGATGCAAATACCTTAGTTTATGCCCAAAAGGTTGATTTTTTTCTTGGTGAGCCAAAGGAACTTTTTCCTCTATCTGGTCGTAGAATCGACCACGTGGCAAAGCTCAAATTAAAGTAAAAAAACAAGTTCGTTAAAAGATGCCAATAAAAAACGTTGTCGTGCAAATAAAAGCAACGTCGCACCACAAGTTGGCAAGTAAACAAAAGCAGATTCACAGAGGCAGCAGTTCGAGAGCAGTTCTAGAAAGGTAGCAGTTTCAAGACAGAGCTCTGTTCACAAAGGTGCATTAGTTCGGAGATGGATTCAAGTAGGCAATGCTATATATTGTGTGTTGTGCGGGCTCTTGGACTCTCAGCGAGCACCCACCTAACCTGTGCGACCTCTTGTTGTGCCCTCACCTGCTGACGGCCCTTGGCATCTTCCAACTGCGCGCTCAGCAAACAGGAGACAGACAGCATGAGTGGGGGCGAGGGTCTGTAGGCCAAGCTCCTCCCTATTCATTCCAACCCCATCGGCATATTGAGTCGACCTTCTTTTGCAGTGAAGCGTCAATACCTTATTATAAGCCTACCTCCACCTTCCCCGCATAGCGGTCATAGCAGCTTTGTGTGCAACAAGACCCAATGGCCAGCTGAACAGTATGTCGAGCTTCAACTACGCCTTACTCAGCTCGTTTCTACAGGAGAAGCTGAAGAAAAAGGATTGCGGAGTATTGGCATTTTTGGAGACAGATATACCAATATGTCAGCACCTATTAGCATCCAACAGCAGTTCAAACTACTGACCATTCAACAACTGGGTGGGATAGCAGAAACTTTACAGACAATATGGCCACTATTGCGGCTTGTAAAGAGCTTCTCTTGCTAAACCACGTGGAGGCGGCAGCCAATGCGGGCGCAATTGAGATTAGCAACAACAATATACTGCATTGTTGCTCTTCAGCAGCTGCATACGAAGCACGGAATGGTGGTGGTGTGGGTTTAAAAGCACAATAGTTACTGTTTCGGAGCTCCCTTCTTGCCAAAAACCACGATTCAGTTCCATGCACGCAGCAGCTCTCGGATCAAGTTCAGATGGCTGCAAATGGCAGACATCAGTTTGGTATGCTATTCCAGGGCGGAGTGTGAAAATCTATTCACATCTTCTCAAAGGTCTTTTGTGCAGCACGCGGTCAAGGTAGAAACTCCATATAGCAGCGATAGTATACCAACGGGCCGAGTGAAATTATTGCCAACATCGACTTAACATTCCATAGCGCAGGGCATGCTACTCTTAATATATTGTCTGAGTACGGAACCAATCTCAGCGTCAGGAAGACAATGTTTTTCTATTGTTGAATGCATTTTGCAACCTCAGGATTCAAAAATTAATTTATTCAGTTATACAATCAATATATCATACATGTTGCGTGCCAAGCGGCTTCAATACATTCCTCATAATACTGCATCTTATCTCGGTTTTCTTGTACTTACTAGCTTAGCATATAAGATCCATTACATCGACAAAAAATTGAGGAGGGTTGGCTGGGATGTTGTGGATTGGAGGGCCGCCAAGGCTTGAGAAGGAGAGTTGGCCACATGGGGTGGTGCAGACGGGTGACATCGATGGGACTGAACATATGGAATCTAGTGGTATGCAAAAAAGGGCTATATTTCTTGCAGGCTTCATGCCGCCACCTCAATTGCATCAGTAACAGAACCACTAGTACCTTTGTCATAAGCACTAGCTTCTTCATCTTTTGGAGGGATCGCATCTAAACAGCCTTCAAGTTGCATCCTTTGATTAGAGATGGGGACACCGACCTCTAGGAAGCAATGATATGGAACGCAGGTTAGTCAACAAGGAGGCAAGGAGACATAATTGCTGACCGAAACAGCTTACAACAGAGAGAGAGAGAGAGAGAGAGAGAGAGAGAGAAGAGAGAGAGAGAGAGAGAGAGAGAGAGAGAGAGAGAGAGAGAGAGAGAGTAATATTGATCAGAGGACATAGGACATAAAGTTATATATGCGTGTTTTGTGTATGGCAGCGAGTATATATATTCACAACACTGCACGTTCCAATTACAGAAGCGCAACTCCAATTCAACGACACTATAAGGTCCATTATCTGCATCCAATTTTTCATGCGAATGCATTTGCTTGGTGCAACACATAAACGCTACGGGGCAGGGCACGGCTTCCGTTTCTTATAATTTTTTGGAGAGACCACAGTGCCAACTCTCCACCATACCTTTGTATGGCACCTCTGTATGACGTGCACTGTATACCTTGCACTTTCAGTCTGTGATGTTTCATTGCAAGATGATATGTTTAACTATTCACATTGCTTTTTTGTAGCTTGACTCAAATATCGACCTATAGATTTGACAATCAAAAAGCAATAATACAACATTACAGGTTAGTAAAGCACCTCATTTTTTGTTGCAGTTCATTCATGCTTTATCTATTTGCTTGTTTTAGTATTTTTTGCATTACTTCCTTTGCTTCGGTTTATTTGGATCTCGTTTTCAAAACTATACACTCGATGTCGATCGGCATCTGCACATGTTAGTTACAGATGCAACTCTTTGCAAACGATTGCTAGCCAATGCATCTGATGTATTACAATAGTGAATACACAAGTAGTGAATGCATGTTGTGTATCATACTAGTGAATTCACCTTGTGCATCTTTACTTTAGCTCTAAATAATTGATATCATACAGCTAGGTGTCTAAATAATTGATGCCATACTATATATGTCCTCGTTTCTCCAACACTAGATGTCAATATGAAGTTCTGAAGACCTAGAAGATTATGGTCCGGGCGTCAATAAGCTAGGGAGAAAACTGCAGCCAACTTGAAACTAGCTTATCGTCCATATGCTAGGTCATGGTTTGAAATTACTGTATTGTATAAAGATTGGAGCATGCTATATGACATCTTTGCTCACAATCTAGAAATATGTCCTTCCTACATGACAGTATACCTCACATATATAGAGATAATTGAGATCTACAGACAAGTGAAAAGAACATTCTTGCTGCCCCCACTTTTGTATTATTGTTGGGCGCTTTGCCATCAGAACGGCAACAACAAGAGTAAGCAGCATTGCATCTACAGTCCATTACCAGTTCAAGATACCAACCACGAATCAATAATATCCCCTCTCTATTCATGAGACCGATGAGCAATATTTGGACATGATAGAGGTAGATATTATAATTATAGATGAGCTACTCATGTTAACCCAAATGACTTTTGACCTTATCGTAAGAAAAAATGTCAATGTAACAAGCAGTACATTGGCAGATAACTTCAACAACAAATGTGTTCTCTTGCTCGGTGATCTTACCCAACTATCCCCAGTTTGTAGTCACGCATGGGAGCTTTGTAACACATGCCATATCACAAGCTCGGTCCACTAGCTACATACAATTTTGTACAAGATGCCATACTCTGTAAGGCATGCAACAGACCCTGAATTGCTTCAGTTCTTAACCATTTTTCGTGAAAGAAAACCAGTCGTAGATGAGATCAATTGTACCTTGGGTGCATGTATTATAGATAAAGTTCATGTGCAAGACTGCATCAACAATTCTACTACGAGAATTAATATGTACTCACAAATGAGACGTCCAACACTATAACAACCTTGCCTTGAATAAGTTGTACAATCAAACAGACATTGCAAAAGTTGAAATGAAGACAGACGCGGGTAACAATATAAATGTCCTTCAGTATTGGCTTCTAATGTCCTTCAATACTGGCTTCTATACCCTAAGCTCAATGAGGTGGATTCAGTAGCAATTGGCATGTGCTGCATGATTATTCTATAGATGTTATATAGCATGGCCCACCAACCAAGACTAGTTTGGAACTGACATTTGAACGATGCACCTGAGCTTGCGACAAGAGGGCCCAATGTGAATGGTCGCATGCTGCAGAATAAAGCAATTCTATTTGATCGAGTTAAAAAAAGCAAGCTAGCGTCATTACGAGGGCAGAAGGAAAAGGGATCGTCGTAAAGCATGGCGAGCGCAATTGACTGCAAGTTGATCATCCTCTTCAAGGGCCGAGCTGCAGCGCATACTGTTTAGAGCCGTTCCCGACCAAGAGGAGGAAACCAAAGGGCGCCAGAGCCTGTAGAGTCAGCGAGGAAGAGTTGACGGCCGAGAGAAAGTTGGTTGACAAGCAACTTGGCGGCGAGGAGTTGTAGGGAGAGAAGCCTCAGGAGCAACAGAAAGAGCGCGCACGAAGGGCGGGGTTGAGCCTCCAAGTTGCAACGGGAGCTGGCGGCCGAGTGGAGGCTATCGAGTGACAAGCAGTAGGAGAAGGTGTTTTCTTAAAACTGAGCAGAGAGCAGAAGCGAGAAGAGGGTGGCCACTTGAACACGGAGTCAAGGAGGGAATTTGAAGGGGCCGTGCAACGCTCTAGAACCGGTTTTGTAGGGAAAGAAGGACGTGCAAAGATTGAGGTTGGTAGCAAAAAAGAAAAACAGAGGCCGGCAGCATCTGAACAGAACAGGGAGACGAGCGGACGAGCAAGATTCTGGTAGAAGGTGGCAAGGGCGAAGCTTGGAGGAGAATGACAGTTGGTGCGATCGTCATCACAAAAAGCAGGAGTCATCAAGCAAGTTTTTGGCGAGAAGGAAACGAGGGCCAAAGGGTTGACAAGGGCGACCAGGAGAGTATATTAGACAGAGCACGCAGCTGAAGACCATACTAACGAGCATATCAAAGAGGAGTTGACGGTCTGCAGGAGAAGGAGCACCGTCAACCAGTTAGCGAGGAGAGGATGCCAAGAAGCAGCGTTTTTTTAATTAAAACTCAAAGTTATTTTTTAAAGAGATCCAACGGGTGATTCCCGCGCAGATTCTCGGCACTTCAAGCCATTATAGATGCGACTAAAGGATTGTTTCAAAGCATCATCTAGATGGTTGATAAGATGTTTGGAAGAATCTTTCGACAGTAAGAAGTAAGCTCAGATACGAAGAGGTTAACAGAAGTGGGTAGTGTAACGTCAAAGGAAGGGCAAGGGGAGATATTGTGTTCTCGTGCTCTATCGACAAAGGGCACCGTTTCTTGTACTTTTTGCTCTTGTTTGAGCATTTAGTTGGATTTGTTTGACTTATTGGTTGCAATCAACTCTAATCAAACTTTAATTTGATAGCAAAAAGATTTTGAGTTTTAAAGTGCGGCTTATATTATTCTGTTGTCATCTCTCTCTCACCATTTCCCACTGTCCGCAGCCCGGTTTTGACCTGGATCAACTCGCGAACATAAAAAACCCTCGACACCGTTTTGTGGCAAACTTAAAGGAAAATCTGAAGTTCAATGTTGATCTGAAAAGGCCTGCTACCTTTGAGGAAGCAGTCACTATCACCGGGGACAAATAATGGAAAGCTCAAAGATTCAATAAGTATGGGAAAGTGGTCCATGTGCAAGGTAATGGTGGCCAAAATGAGAGAAATCAGGTAGAGGATAGAGCCCAACGTGCTTGTGATAGCACTGGATTATTTGTTGCATTGGGTAGAAGCCAAAGTTGTCAAACATATTACTAGTAAGGAAATGGGAAAGTGTGCCAATAGAACTACTTTCTGATAGAGGACCGGGATTTAGAGGAGAACTGTTTGATTTCCTATGTGAAAAGATCAATATATAGCACTTGCATAGTTCTCCTTATTATCCACAATGCAATGGTCTCAATGAGAGGTTCAATGGAGAGTTGTTGAAAATATTGACAAAGATGACCCAGACACATGTAAAAACTTGAGATTCAGAGTTGCTTTGTGCATTATGGGCCTACAGAACTGCTATCAAAATGAGCACATGGTTTTCTCCTTACCACTTGCTCTATGGCAAAGAAGCATTATCGCCAATTGAAGTGGAAATTCCTGCACTCAAATTGTTGTCATTGGGAGATGAAGAGCAAAAGGATACTTGGTAGAAAAGGTTATTGGATTTATAATGTTTGCAATTGGATAGAGTTTTAGCTTTAAGCTACTATGAGGAAGTATCAAAGAAAGCTCATATAAAAGCTAATGAATGTGTGAAGGATAAGGGAATTGGAAAGGGTGATCTTGTGTTGCAATACAATAGTAAGTTGGACAATACTTTCGAGAAAAAAATTCAAACCAAATGGGAAGGTCCTTTTATTGTTGTGAATAAGTTTAACAATGGGACATATTAGTTGGCAGATTGGGTGGTGAACATCACAAATACCGTGTTAATGGTTACAGATTGAAGAAATATCTGGCACGTTTGATGACAATTGTGATAGATGAGATGCTATCAATGGAGGAGGACAATGTGAAGACATCTGAGAGTGTGAATGAGGTTTCTGGGAATGAGCTACATCATTTTTTTGCCTTAAAAACCATCAAGGACTCTACAAGGGGTTGTCAAGCTATGTCAGGCATTTTTTGGATGATCATAAAGCTAGTAGATTGTGTCAAAAAGCTTGCTCACTAGCCTCATGTATATATGTGTACATAGTATTGCAAGTCTTGGGAGTGATCATGTAAACATTCATATACAAAGGTTGGGTTTTTCTGGGCTTGTGTACTATTGTTTTGGGTTTTTTGAGCCCCCAAAATATGGTTTTCGATTATTTTCATCCGTGCTTTATAGCTTGTGAATCGGACTAGTACATCATGAATTATGTTCGTCCGAAGTGGACGGTCTCGACTTAGAAAGTGATTGCTGATACATGCGACAGAAGCAACTAGGCCAACTTGATGATCTAAAATTAGAAATGCTAAGAATTTAAATTTCTAGAGACAGCCGAAGTAATGGGCTCATAGCCGTGCTTTACGGTGTTGCATTTGATGCCCAGAGCGGTGCACTATACTACGGGGAAGTGGGTCCTCAGAAGGGGTCAAGCTAGAAATTTTATGTAGGGAGAGAAGGGATCGACTTGGGGAAGACTGGGAGGAATGTGCCATGTGGAAGTGAAATTATCCCACATGAGAAGAGGAAAGGGGAATGTGGGGGGTGTAAGGGGAGGATGGGGTACCCATTAAGGGTATCAAAGGTGAGAGGAGCTCTCTCAAAGCTTGGCTATGGGGGCTTCTGGACATTTAAAGGAAAAGGGAGGCCATTTTGGACTCGCACTCAGCTGCCCAAGCATGCAGACCTCATTTTGGTCCTCTGGACACTTCGCCCCACCCCTTCCCTTGGTCAAAAAGTCATCGGCTATCCATTTTATATCCAAATTCAGCCCAAAAAAGGACCAATAAAATAAAGACTTGCAAGAGACCCTTGTCGGTTGAGGAGAGAGAAAAAATCTTTGGGTATAAAAGATAAGAAAAGTCCCCCATTATTATAGTACAACACCTGCAAAATTTTGAGAGAGCTAATTTTTTAGCAAGAGAGAGTACACCCCATTTTTTAGTAGCCATAACTCTCATCTTTCATCTATTTTTTGCCTATTAATTAACACTAGAATGGTAACAAGACACTTTTATGTCCTTGGAGACTTTTGTGTCCTGTTAAGTGACCATTTTGCTTGAATTATTTGAAGAGTATGAAAATGAATTTCTAGGTGCTATATATCCACAGAGTTGCCTTATGAGCTGAAAAAAACTTAGCATTTTTTTTTTGAGTATCGATCTCAACATTAACCTTACTCTTGCACAACATTTTTGAACCTAAACTATGTGAAAAAACGGGTCCTATTTTTTGTTTTTTCTCAATTTTTGGCAACTATACCACTCTAAACTTCATGTCTGTGAGGTTTAAATGGCTAGAGGTTAGGCCTTCATAGTTCTCAACATGTTTTGATGCTTGTAGGGAGACCTAAGTGTTAAAATTGAAAGTTATGACCAATTTCCAAGAATTGCATAATCCTGTTTTTTCGCCAAAATTAGCAGTGGATTTCTTGATATCCAAATTCAATTTTGATTGTGTAAGTGTAATGTATAACATAAAGCTAATCTTCCTTGAGTTTTGGGGGACCTAATATGCTATATAGCATAGTATATGATGATGGTTGAGTTTTTTGATTGCTGAAGAATACGATACATTTTAGAGTAGCAAGTATAACTTTCTCAATATTGCTAGTTTCTTAGGCCAATTGTGTGTATTTTGTAGGTAGTGACCATATCTAATCATAGACTACAAACTTGGCTAGATATTGAGTAGTTTCTATGGGTTTCTAGAGGTCATAATGCTAAACCCAGTTTTTTCATGTTTGCTATATTTAGCACTTTATCATTGCCCCAAGGTTCCAATTGTAAAAGATCCATTATCCTTTTGACATGCTCCATGGCTCCTTTTGAATCCAGAGGCCCACTTAGAAAACATGTATATAGTATCTGTATTGAGCGTGACTATAGAAAATTTGATGATAGTCCGCAGAATGGCAAAAATGCAACTTTTTTGTTGGGAAAAAAAATTAGTGAGGTAAAAGCAACCATATGTTTTGGTCACCAGCCCATTGAAGTTAACGGGGCATTTTATCTCATGTCCTACAAAAATCTCCACTCTTATTTATATGCAATCAACCGTGCGAAATTGTTGTTTTGGGCAAAATGCACTGGTCCATCAACTTTGGAGGCTTGTAGTGACCAAGGGATGAGAAAAATTACAAGTTTCTGATTTTTTCCATATGTAGTAGTTATTGAACTATAAGCTCATGAAAGGATTTTTCAAAATGAGTGGATCTACTATGGTTTTGGAAATTTTTTCCAAAACCCTGAAAGGACACTTTTATGTCCTGTTAGGTTACCATTCTAGTGTTAATACTATACAGACATCTCCACATGACGAGCTACGTCATGATGTCCTTGGTTTCTCCTAATTTTGAGTGTGTTTCATGCTTGAAGGGCTCTTCATAAATCTTTATAGGTGCTTATCACAGGTGGTTTCTCCAGTGCAATAGTTCTTCCTTCCGACGGTGTGACTATAGCTCGTGCAAGGCTATAGAGGCACTCGTTTTCCTCGTCGTATGCACGCTAGCACTGTTATAAAATAAGATATATTTTAACCTCTTTAATCTTTTGAATCTAGTGAGAAATCAATGACACCGACATATGAATAGTGTTAATTTGAAAGAGAGTTAACCTTAAAGTAAATGGATTATGATTGCATTTTTTATAGCAACCAAGATAGCCACCAACAATATGCTAGAGCCAACATTGAAGCTAATCTACTACTACATAGTCAATCAATTTAGTGACCATGAAGACATCACTATGAGAAATGGCTCGTTCAAGTTTGTGTACAAAGCACAAGAATTGGAATGAAGATTAATGAAATGCTACTCAAGGATTCTTTTTGTTGGTGCTATCTTTTTAATATTCATGTTTCAAATAAAAATACAATTCATCTTGTCACTCGATAAAAATGGGTGTGTGAAATCTTTAGAAATATTTTTGCAACAATACAATATATAAATGCTATCACTAGGCATATGTATATGAATCCGTCTCATTATTCCTATTGTTGTTATATTATGGTGGGAGTTGTTTACATGGCAACACTCTCTATGACAAATCCATTTTCTTTTTCATCAAAATATCTAGAGATATTTCAATAAAACCATGTTTGTGAAGAAAATATTTCAAGATATATATGGATGTTTTGAATTGTAATTGGGAGGATGGTGTTCGTAGACATACTTCTACTCACACGATCTTTGTTATGGAAGTCATGTTATTATATAAAGCTCACCACATATTCCATAAGACTTTAATAGCACAACAACATAGCACATGTGACTTTTCATGTTGAGACAATTTAAGGTTATGAGTGGGAGCCAAGTAGAGCAAGAGGTTTAAATCATATTCACAGTCACGAATAGGATCTACTGGTATTGCATGTGCTGAGGAGCATGGATGGACTCATACACACATGCTAAAAAGAGAATGGACAAAATATATTGAATGTCTTAATTGTGAAGATACATGTCCTTGATTTACATGGCAAAAAAGTAGCTTCCAAAAGACGAAGAGCATGATGCTCCAAAAAAATCATGTAACCAAGAGGGGATGATATAGTCTAGCACGGCTTGTTGATGACATGTCCACACAAACGTGCATTTGCAGGCAGATAACTATTAATGAGGACATAAAAACATCGAGAAGAACAAAAATCTTGTATCCTCAATGGAGAGAGAGAGAGAGAGAGAGAGAGGAGACGAACGGAGAGAGAGGTAATACTAATCACTAGAAAATCTTAAAAAGGAGCCTTTATAAGCAATAGGGCTTGAAAGTTCGTTGATGCTCAACTACCCACGCCCATCAAAGGACATGTCAACTTGATAGGGATTGAGTGTGCCTACTAATGGACACGTGCATTGTAACCTTTACTTTTGAATAAAGCTATTGGAAAGTTTACCTCCTCTTAAGGAGGCCCTTCGAATACCAATGGGACTTAAGGTTTGTGTTTCCAACAAGGTAGTGATGAATATTCACAGGATGTTGAGGCTAGATCTAGAGATTTCTTTCAAGGCATACATTGGTCACACTGCTTATTGGTATTTGACGCTAAGAGGTTGGAGTCTCATGATACAGTATAACATACGAGGATCTGTTAAGGTGACACACCCTTATCTATCATTTCATCCTCATGATAGGAATTGTCCTCCTCATGGGGGTGCACTATGTAATCATGTTAATGTATCACATTAGTTCAATAGGAGGGTTTCTTAAATGAAAATATTCCTTCTCTAAGGAGCCTCATCCACGCTAGAGATGCAATGCACTTGATAGAAATGGCTAAAATCAATTAACCTTGTCAAGTTGGATGCAGTTGCTCATGAATTCTTATAATCACATCCTTGTGAAATTAATATTCAATATATATATATGTGTGTGTGTGTGTGTGTGTGTGTTGTGTGTGTGTGTGTGTGTGTGTGTTTTCAATTGTAATTTGGAGGATGGTGTTCATACACGTTCTCTTGCTCACAAGATCTTTGCTATGGAAGTCATGTAAAACTCACCACATACTTTGTAAGACCTTAATAGCACAACCACATAACAAAGGTAATTTTTGACGTTGAAAACATTTCAAGGTTATGAGTGGAAGACGAGCAAAGCAAGTAGTTTGAATAATGTCACGTTCATGAATAGGATCTATTGGTATTGCATGTGTTGAGAAATATGGATGGACTCATATGCACGTGCTAAAAAGAAAATGGACGAAATATATTGAACCTCTCCATTGTGAAGATACATGTTTATGGATTTACATGGAAAAAAGGTAGCTTCCAAATGACGGAGAGCATGATGGTCCAAAAAGATCATGTGACCAGGAGGGGATGCTTTAGTCTATCATGGCTTGTTGATGACAGGTCCATGCAAATGTGCATTCCCAGGCAGATAGTTGTTAATGGGAACATAAAAACATCGGTAAGAACACAGATCTTGTTTCCTCAATGGAAATTGAGAGAGAGAGAGAGAGAGAGAGAGAGAGAGAGAGAGATAGAGATAGAGAGAGAGAGAGAGAGAGAGAGGTGATACCTATTACAAGAAAACCTTGAGACAGAGCTTCCAATAGGAATAGGCCCTGACAGGTGGTTGAAATACAATTGCCTGCACGCATCAAACAACACATCAACTTGATAGGAGTGTGCGTGTGTGATGATTGACTCATGCACTGCAACCTTGACTTTTGAATGCCCCTTAAGGAGGCCCTTTAATTATTATCAAGGAGGCTAGATGTTAAGCGACATGATGGGTGTTGCCAACAAGGAAGTGTTGAATACTCACAGGACGTTGAGGTTGGAAAGAAGGGTGAGTTCAGAGAGGGATATTGGACCCGTGCTAAGTTGCATTATTCGTTATTCGGGAGACGTATAATACGCGAATAATGGGCGTATTATTCGTTTATCTAAATTATACGGCCCTATTATACGGTGCCACATCATCATAAACGGCTAAGCATATAACTTCTTGGTTTTTCGATCGAAAAACTTTTTGAACGAAATTATTTTCAATCAAAAATTAAAACAATCGAATATGTTAGTATATATAGTAGCACGCGACAAGCCTCACACCATACTTTAGATAAATCGATGCAATTTATATGTAATCCAATGGTATTGTTTTTTATTATTGTATTTTTGTTCAATCATTGTTTTTAATTATTTTAATTTCGTTCAATCATTGTTAGTTAAATTAATTTAATGTTTTAATTGATTTTGATTATGAAAATGATCATTGACTTTGTTTTAACTAGCAAATTACTTTTGTGCATCATGGTGAAAGGACAAGAGTGGAGTTATGTGCATGAGTTGAAAGCTGGGAGAAATACATCTCGACTTAATGTAAATCTTGTGGCCACGAGTTCAGTGGTAATGCAACCAGAATTAAAGAGCATTTATTTAAAGTCCCTGGAAATGTTGAAAAGTGCGGGGCACCACCAAAATATATTCATGAAAAATTTGCCATGTATTCTCGCAAAGTAAAGTTGATTCTTGTAGCTAAACATAAAGGTGATGTTTCTAAAGATATTCATGCGAATATTGAACCATCTGTATGCAATGAGGCAACAGAAGAGGTGTGTACCACTCAAGTAAACGATCAAAGTTCTCAATTGAACCCTCTTCATGGACATGATTCTACATCAGGAGGAGTTCCTAGCACAAGCAAATCCGGCAGAGCGTCATCCAATGGACAGACAATGCCTGAAGCATTAGGTAAACAATGGTTGCTTGAGTTGCATTTAAAATGGACACAAGCATTTTTTGTCTGTGGCATATCGTTCAATGCTATGCGCAATCCAATATTTCAAGATGCTTTGATGAGTACAACCAAAAAAGGATTTGTGCTTCCTGACTATAACAAGATGCGAATTGAATATCTTGATAAAGTCAAAGACATTACTGAAGCCATTCTCAAACGCACAGTTCTAGAGTTTGTTCCAGCATTGGATGGATGGACTAACTGTCAGAAAAAACCTTTATTCAATGTAATGCTTATTAACCCTAGAGGGGCTATGTTCGTGGAAGCAATTGACAGCTCATTGAAAGAGATGACTATCACCTACCTAGCAGGGGTGTATGAGCGTGCAATTGCAAAGGCAGGTGGACCAAAGAATGTGACTGCTAATTTCACAGATAAGACCACTGAGTGATGATTCGCATGCACCACTCAACAAGATGATCTAGCAAGAAAAGATCTATATATATGCGTACATAGATGCCTATGTAGAGAGTGATTGGGGTGGCAATTTTCCTATCTCAAGTTTAATGCTCTAGGCATGGCTTAATAAATTCATGGTGTAGTCTATGATGTGCACCAATGATCATGGCCATTGGTGTCCTTCACTCCCACGAAAGTGGATACTTGGCTTTAAGTACATAGAATAGAGCTCTCCAGGAGCCCACTGAAGCATTACGGAATCTCCATTCTCGATTTCTAATAGGAAAACTTGCATTTGAGTTAATTGATCCAGTAATAAAGAGTAAAAACCAAAAGAGATATAAACAAGCCTTGCACAACATAGGACCGGCCAACATCGAAGCATTTGTATTCCCGCTTTTGGGGTGTCAACTATTAGATGAATAGAGAATACAGTACATGTAGAACAAGAAAGAAATAGGATAGAAAAATGATTGTATGAGAGATGTCCAAGTCTATTTCAGAGAAAATTTGAACATATGGTCCGGGCATCATAGGTTCAGGGCCTAGTCTAGGACAAATTCATGATGCAAAAAATCAATTTAGTCGAGGTGCCCAAACACTCAAGTGCTTAGATACTGAAGTGCTCAAAATCCAATTCTGACCTTAACAAAATCTTTGGGGTGCTTTGGATAAATTTTGTATGTGCATGGATCACCAATCTAAGTCTTGTTGAAATTAGGGTTGCAAGGAAATACTCACAGTTCGGAGAAGAAGAAGAAGTGCAAGGCACACAACAGAGAGTGTATTGCTTAGTGCAAAATGGAACGATCACTTTACCCCAAAATAATGGGCATATATACAATGCAAAGGGGGGAACCTCCTAGTGAGGTAAAAAATACATTGATGGTCCTAAGTGTGTTCACACACATCACTACCTCATATATGGTAACAAATCCCCCTTTGGAAGTGATGCAATCATCGAGAGCTAGAAAATAGTGTATAGGGAAGTACCATGGCCTGAGGACATGATCAATCCATAGAGAGCACTAGGCCTGAAGCTTTGTAAAAGGCTTTGAAGTCCTCATGAGGCAATGCCTTTGTGAATAGATCTGCAAAGCTGTCATGTGTCAGCATATGAGACAAGTTGATCTCTCTTCTGAGAGTCTCTCTCTAACATAGTGATAATGCACCTCAATGTTCTTTGTACAAGCATGAAAAACTAAGTTTCTCACAAATACCAATGCGCTCTGACCATTGGTGTAGATGATGTTGGCAGTTTCCTATCCACCACGCAAATAAACTATAAGGCGTGTGAGCCATACACGCTCAATCGCAGTTGTGAAGACAACCTTATACTCAACTTCACAACTCCAAGCTAAGTGGCCACAACTTTTTCCTCAACCATGATATGGATGAGCTATCGAGCATAAACATTAGGAAGGGAATGGGCTCTAAGGGGGCCTCTTTATTTTCCATGGGATTAAAAAGGAGATTATGGAAGGAGAAAATGGGTGGATGTCATGTGGACTGAAATGGTGGGTATGGCAGGGCCTAAAAGTAAGTGGCCAAACTTGTACTCTTTTACAGAATATAAAGACAAAATCTCCTATAGATTCAAAAAACTGAACTTTTCTCTCAATAGTTGAGAAAAAACCAATCCTTTCTCTCTCATCCTTTCTCTCTCTAGTAGTTGTCAGTTTCTCCCTCCCTCTCTCCTAGAAAGGGGTCCCTCCAAAAACGTGTTGATCATTCCCTCCCTCTCTCTCTCTAATGTACCATCTCTCACTTCTCTTCGCTTCACCTTGCAAGAGTTTCTTCTCTTTCCTTCCTTTCAGTTTTCCCACATAAGTTTGAACCACCTTTCCCTCCTCAAGCTTACTGCATTCTCCTCAAGCTTCCTAGGTTCTCTTCAAACTGATGTTCTCCATTTCTCCATGAGCCTCACTAAACACCTCTACCTAAAGGTGAAGATCTATAAAATATCCTTCTGCTAGATCATCCCTCTTTCTTTCCTCAACAATTTTCCTGATCCTTCCCCATTGTGCTCTCGAGAGAGGATCTACTTTTCCCTCAAGATTTGCAACATTATATTCCCAATTAAGCCAACAAACAGGTGGAGCAGTATAGCAGTAAGTGGAATCCTTCGTCTTTGTGTACCATCAACAATCTTGATCTATAAAGTTGAGAACATGGATGTGCAATGTCTAATCATAAGTGTTTTTCTATAGATTGTGCCACTATTCCCGATGGCATCATAAGGTACTCGATGACCCAGGAGTGTCATTGACTCCATTTCATGCAGCAATATATGTACAAGACGACAGTGGATGTTTGGTGACAATGGAGTTCAAACTATTGGCGTGGGTGAAAATGCAGCCCAGCTGAAGAGGTGCACACAAGGTCTCAAGGAGACACATGGCTTCTCGAGCATACCATTGGAAGGGAAGGATCATGGAGTTCAAGCAAACCCATGTAGACAAGAACCTTGCAAAGGTGAAACATGTGTATGCTGCTTCACAACTGAAGCTAGAGACAACAGTGGCTCCATCGAGGTTTCCTGCAATCTGTAATGTCACTCCTTTGTCAAGTTTTCAGATTGTATATTTTGTATTTCTATTGTATATATTGCTTTGATGTCTTTAAGGTTTTCATTGCTTGTTCATGTTTGCAGATGTATTTCCATCCGATTTTGTAGAGTGGGAGCTAATAGAGTCCTTCACAAGAACTTTTAAGGCCATCCACGTTGACATTGGCAAGATGATCTATGTTGGTTGTCCATCGTCGGAGCTTGTCTCACGGGACATTTTTTTTTAAACCATACTGATGTAGCACCTAGGCAAACTAGGTATTCATCCACCAACCTTGCAGAGTATGGAATGGCCTAAGGCAGATAGTGCCTTGATCACAACAACCAAAAGGAGAATCGAGGCGGATGTGCATTCAGCAATGAAGTGTACCTATGGTTCCCACAAAGCTTCCCTAACTTGGTTTATGTCCCTTCATGTGTTTGTGTTTATATTTTGATTGCAGAGTGTTCATAGGACACCAACAATGTGGACTTGCAAAGGGGGAAGTGCGATCAATGACTTCCTTATAGTTGGATGGGAGACTAAGGTGGTCAACCACCAGGGAGATACAATCAAGTGCTATGTAGTTGTTTGCTGAGAATGTGGCATGTAGATACCATATTGCGAAGAAAAGCTTGTCAATTGTCTTTCCCTACAGAAGATGGAAGCTGACGAAGGGAGAATGGGAGGCACTAGACTCTGATGTTGCTTCTAGAGAATCAATTGATCTGCAAATATGCCTCCACGACAATGTAGTGCATGACATCTTGGTGAATAATGATTGGAATCTCAATCACCTTCACGAGTATCTTAATCTTAGATATACCTTGCCCAATCAATATTTTTTTGTAATCAATGAAAAGGTTGTTCATTTCAGAAAAGAGAAGAGCTGTCTGTGTGAAAACATTGGTTTTCCACAATGTATTAATGTAAAAGCTTGTAACTGAAGAGACTTTGCTCCCATGACATGGTTCTGGTCTTGATTGTGCTTGAGGGCATGGAGAAGGGAAAATCAAAGGAAAAGGCCAACCATAAACCTCCTGTAGCTATTGTGGAGGAATCAAATGAATTTATTGAAGAGGCTGATGAGCAGGCTGAAGCATCTATAACACTCGTCCTCCTACAAGATCCTAGCTCCACTATGGAGGAAGATTGGATGACAGAGGGAGACGAGGTGCTGGAGGAAGTTCCTAACCTCCATATTCTCACCTTGCATGCACTGGTGGTGGATGGTCGTCACTTCTTGTTCCTTGATGACATTGCAAAGACACTAGAACTCAAAGAAGATGAGTTTCTCTCAGTGCTCACACTACAACACAACATGGAGATATCGACGCGCGTATATCGACGAAATTAGCGGGCGTCGATATACGCGTCGCAATGTGCGTTGATATACACGTGGAAAGGCTTTATTTCCCACGCGTATATCGACATGTATAGCGATGCGTATATCGACGCATATAGCGATGCAAAAAAAATTTGGGGGAAAAAAGCGAAACCCGCGAGTAGCAGGGGCCATTTTCGCCTACGCTCTGCTCAAATCTTGGCCTCCACCTTCTACGTAGGTATTATGCCCCCCCCCCCAACCTCTCTCTCTCTCTCTCTCTCTCTCTCTACATCGTGTGTGTGTGTGTGTGTGTGTGTGTAGGAAAGAGAGAGAGAGAGAGAGAGAGAGAGAGAGAGAGAGAGAGAGAGCGGTGTGTGTGTGTGTGTGTAGTAAAGAGAGAGAGAGAGAGAGAGAGAGAGAGAGAGAGAGAGAGAGAGAGGTGTGTGTGTGTGTAGGAAATAGAGAGAGAGAGAGCGGTGTGTGTGTGTAGGAAAGAGAGAGAGAGAGAGAGAGAGAGAGAGGTGTGTGTGTGTGTGTAGGAAAGAGAGAGATAGAGAGAGAGAGAGAGAGAGAGAGAGAAGTGTGTGTGTGTGTAGGAGAGAGAGAGAGAGAGAGAGAGAGATAGAGAATTAATGTATGCTTAGGAAATTAAAATTAAAGAAAAATAATTAAAGAGAGAAATGAAATGAAATGTTATATTAATGTCTTCGAAAGGCCAAAGTGACCTATGAGACATGATACAAGAAAGTTAAAATGTGATGGATTTGGTACAAAGTCAGAGTAAGAAGATGACAAAATAAAATATTATGGAATCCTAAACTGCTGGATATGGACTAAACAGCTAAACCAGCTAGCTGGGATAGGTAGATCATAGGAGATCCAGCAGCTGTCGCTGGCGGATCTCATCAATCTCCTCCATGGTCAATAGTCTGACCGGGCGTTATGCATGTCGAGCCAAAGTGACCTAGCTAGATCCTCCGATGCAGCCTCTGTCGATGTTGTGTAGTCCTCCGCAGTCGTGGACATCTAGATCTCCCTAGCTCAATCGCTCGTTCGATCAATAGAGAGATAGGGAAGTAGACAGCGAGAGAGAGAGAGAGAGAGAGAGAGAGAGAGAGAGAGAGAGAGAGAGAGAGAGAGAGAGAGAGAGAGAGAGAGAGAGAGATAGAGAGAGAGAGAGAGAGAGGTAAGTAGAGAGAGAGAGAGATAGGAAATAGCTAGAGAGATAGAGAAAGAGAGTTATATATATATATATATATATATATATATAGAGAGAGAGAGAGAGAGAGAGAGAGAGAGTTAGGGAAGTGAAGAGCGAGATAGAGAGAGAGAGATAGCGAGAGCGAGATCGAGAGAGAGAGAGAGAGAGAGAGAGAGAGAGAGAGAGAGAGAGAGAGAGAGAGAGAGAGAGAGAGAGAGAGAGAGAGAGAAAGAGAGATCGAGATCGCTTTTTTGAGCAAGAACCATGCAAGGCTTCTGAATCTTTCTCAAGTTGCTCATCCATCTCCACATTATCTTCTGGCTTGGACATGGAGGCCCCGTCTGGTTTACAATCAGGTAGAAAACTTTCATTGGGCTGAGAACTTCCATGGCTTGTTCATGTGGTGAAAAAAACACCAGGATAGGCATAATATCCTTGGAAAAACCTGTGCAAAAAATTGCAAACAGACGGAACATTACAAAAATGTCAAAAATGGTCATGCTTTAATATATGATTCATCAAGTGCGGCATTGGAAAGCTTTCTCTGACAGGCTACCTCGGAATGGAGGCAGGTGGGTTCGTAGACAGAGAAGAAACTATGGAACTAAAAGAGGAAAAGGGGTTTTGTCTGCTACATGCATTGCCATGTACACCTAGGAGTGCACGTATGTGTCTACCCATATAGGATTTGACCAATAAAGACGAGATTTTGACCCGGTGGTCCTGATCTCCGTACACCTCTGGACCGAGGTGTACGGAGATTGGGGAAGACTAGAGAATGCGAGGTAGTTTACATTGTGAGGTATATATATATATATATATATATATATATATATATATATATTAAAACAACATTCATAATCATTGTAGATGGCAACGTCATCAACTAACATGGAGATGCGGTTGAACCAGTAGGACAACAGCATGCAAGGATCCATGGACTTCTTATGTGGACTATGCATGATTGGCCAGGATATGGAGAAGCTTCTGGTAATGGCTATTGATTTACAAAATTCTCGCTATTCGCAAGCCCTTTGCCTTGGCCTGATTCATGCTTTGATATATGCAAGACTAACAACTTCGGGATACAATGCATGTCCAATTTGCGGGCAGTCTTTGGATGTGCGCTATTCTACCTCTCTTCGAAAGACAATTTATCAAGGCCACCACCGTTATCTTCCAGATGGCCATCACTTGCGCGAAGGCCAGCTTGGTCGCATCGAATGTCGTCCTATGCATGTACAAGAGTGGCGTCGCCGATGGGAGCAACATGAGGGGCAACCTGTTCCAGGAATGAAACGTTTGTCCATTATCCATACATTGCCATACTAGGGTGATCTACTAATTAACCATTTGCTGGATCCAATGCATATATTCAAGAATGTGGGAGAGCTCCTCTGGAAGACAATCATGGGAATGAAAGACAATCGAGCTTCACGAGATGATTTGCAGTCGGTTGGAAAGATGCCAGAGCTGTGGCCTTTCACCAATGCAGCTGGTCAAACAAAACTTCCAAGAGCGCCATGGGTATTGCTAAAAAACGAAGAGCGACAAGTGAAAAGGGTGATTTCAGAGTTCAGGACGCCAATCGGATATATGCGATGTCTGAAGATAGCATTCACCCGTGACGATCAACTGTCAGGGTTGAAATACCATGACTGGCATAAGTTCTTGCAATTCATTCTTCCAATTGCGATCAAGGGGTGTTTAACGGAGGAAGTGCGGACCTGCATATACAAGATTCCAGAGCTAGTGCGGTGGATCTCTTCCAAGGAGATACGGGAGGAATCTATTGCAGTCGCAAGGGCTAACTCCATTGAGGCAGTTTGCATGATTGAGAAGTATCTACCCACGAGCTGCCTAACTATCCAAATGCACTTGCTCTTCCATGTAGTAGATGAGGTTGCAGTGGCAGGTATAGTCCACATCCGTTGGATGTTCTTTCTAGAGCGGTTCATGAAAACACTTAAGGGTTTTGTTCGCCAAAAAGCGCGTCCAGAGGGGAGCATGGTAGAAGGATGGCTGGTGCAAGAGTCTCTTGTATTGACGACCGAATTTCTATCCGTTTCTGACCCAGAAATGCCTCGACTGTGGAGCGATGAGGAGGATGCAAGACTGGTGGGAGAGGAGCCGCAAGGGCAAGGGGTGCCGAGGAAAATGAACCTGGCCATGCGAGAAAAGATCATGAAGTTCTGTATACTAAATTCAACGTCGATGCAAAAATGGCTTGAAAGGTACGAAGAAGAGAAAGAGAGACACGATCTAGAGCGACAGGATTTCAGGCGAAGTCGAACGACTAGAGGCTTACCCTTGCCAGACTATCTCGCTCCTCTACCTGAATTCCCTACAATGGCATGGTTGGACAAGACAGTGAGAGCAGCTCGACAAATCGGAGAACCCATATCTCTAGAAGAGGAAGAGTTGGCTATTGGATGTGACTGGAAGTATCATACATACATGGCACTGTGGTCGCATGGAAAGCATTTCAGAACAAAAAAAATTGACAACAGAAGAAACACGTTTGACAGTGGGGTAATGGTTAGTTTCATGCAAAAGAGCAGGGCCAGTGCTAGAGACACGAATGAGAGCACTAGCAACCTGGATTACTATGGTCTGGTGTCAGATATCCTGAAAGTAAGCTTCAGGCGGTTTGAGATGTTTTTGTTGGATGTGAAGTGGTTCAAGGTGATTACTTCTGGTCGCAATGCAACGGTACGCAGAGATGGAAACAAACTTGTGCAAATAGATTCTACAAAGACTTGGATAGATGCGAGCGACACATTTGCTCTCCCCGAACATTGCGAGCAAGTGGTCTTTGTATCGGACCCTCGAGACCGACAATGGTGGTTTGTGGTTCAGGTTGCTCCAAGAAATAAACAAGTATTTGAAGGGCAAGATCTCCTGGAGGAAAGTCAGTCAGACAACGTCCATACTACTATGACATTAGATGAGATGGACGAAGGTATGGCAGAGGAAGCTGACAGATATACGAGGGATGACGCAGACAAGCCAGAATTGACACTTGTAGATGAAGATGCAATGGATGAACACAATTTGCCAGAACCAGTTGGGGCAGAGTTATGTTTGCAATTAGAGATAGACGATGATACAGTGCAAGATCTTATCGATGATGCCTCACTCGTCGAGGCCTAGGCCTGTAAGTGTTTGTGTGAAGACTTTGATTTAAAATTAAGCTTAAAGTTAATTTAAACAACTGTATTCTGACGCTTTATTTTACTTTCTTTGTGCAGGACTTTAGTATGGCAGATGAGATTCCAGATCCCGCTTCCATGAGTGCAGATGCATTCATGGGCTTCGTTACATGGATGACGCCTGCTCAGATGGCAGAGGCTTCTCAGTACTGGGTAGCCAGAGGCACGGGTACTACGCCTCCGGGCTTCACACCCGAGGGACCGACGCCTAGGGGGGGACGCCTACGGGGTTCAGGACACCTATGGGTACGACGCCTTCTTCTCCCATCAAGGCCGCTTCGACATCTAGGGGTGGGGCAGAGGCGGGTACGTCCTCATCTCCGCATCACAGGTGCACTCGCCGATCTCGGCGATTGTTAGGTGGAGGTGGTGGTTGCTGTGGAGGAGGGTCCACAGATGCTTCAACCCCTCCTCACTCACGACCCCCGTCTTACCCACGCACACCTTTCGACACACCTCAGACACCTTGGGGGGCACACGATCCTAGTGCTTCCAAGCTCTATACTGTACGGGGAGATGGTTCTGTTGACATGGATAGAGTCGGGACTGAGATGCGACAGCGGATTCGCCAGCTCGTGGAGCTGCAGTTTTTGACCAGCATTCTGACCTCTTCGGATCAGCAAGAAAAGAAAAAAGTCACTTACATAGTGGAGACCATCCTGAGAGAGTACCAACATGCTCCGAGTTCTTCCGTTGTTTCGGCGCGGTGGATCAAGGGTGTTGCACGGGACACCATCAAACATCGACGAGATGCAGCTCGGAAGGCTTTCAGGAACGGCTCGCCGAAGCCTTCGAGCATCCCACACGAGACGTGGCTGCAGATCAGGAAGGATGAGCGGATAGTGGCCACGCGGTTCAGACAGCAGCGTGAGGCCACGCAGATACGACAGATGACTAGTGGGACATCTCATCTTGGCAGCGGAGGCTTCGACACCTTTCGCTATGAGTTTGTGAGTTTCTAATCCAATCTTAACTATGGCGTTTTTTAAAACGCGATGAATCATGTATCCTTATTACTTTGATTTTTGTATAAACGCAGAATCTTGCGATGCATCGAGCTCCATCACACGAGAAGGAGTCAGATGGATATCGCAGAGGTATCTATGAAGTACTGAATGATCTTGAAGCTTAAGGAGAGCCTGTAGACTGGGAGGCCTTACAATCTCGCTGATCGTTTGAGGTCAGACGTTAATATGTGTGAGTTGATTTAATTAAGTCGGTATATGTGAAGTAATATCAATACTAATTTTGTGAGTTGTCCTATGTGCAGGTTGCGACGCCTAGTCATTAGTGGACCAGATTTCATCTATATGCTTTGTGAGATACAGACACGCTTCTGTGTCTCTTTTTTGTACAAACAGTTAGTGTTCAGACAGTTATTGTTTCCCTTATGGTTATGATTATTGTCATTGTCATTGTATAGACAGTTATTGTTTCTCTTTCTGGTTATGCTTATGGTTATTGTTAATTTTGTTTATGGTTATGGTTACCTGCATTATGGTTTTGATCAAAGTGATTATAGCTGGTGATGGTTTTAAGTTATGGTTATGCTTTTAAGTTATGGTTATGGTTCGTTATGGTTATGCTTTTAAGTTATGGTTATGGTTCGTTATGGTTATGCTTTTAAGTTATGGCTATGCTTTTCAGTTGGTACGGTTGTCTTTCATTGGCCTTAAATCTCATGTGAGATCCTACATGGATAGCATGTAGGAGGCGTATACATGATATGGTTTTTTTTGAAAAGTTTATGTAAAAACAAAGGGAACTCTGCCAAAATTTCTGCGCGCGGGAGCATGGTTGATATTTTGGTGTTGCTCGCTTTCTTGGGTAGAGGGCAGGAAGTCTAGTTGTGGCTGTGTCCATCTTTTAACTGGGCACAGGCCAGGCTACCTGCCCTCTGCCCAAGAAAAAACATTTCTGCTATGGTCGTCGCTATATGCGTCGCTATGGTCGTCGCTATATACGTCGCTATGCACGTCGCTAATAGCGACTGGTTTCCCAGCGACGCGTATAGAGACGCTCATAGCGACGGGCAGCATCGATATATGCGTCGATAACACCTTCTTTTGTTGTAGTGTCACTATCTATGCGGGCATGAAAGATCCCAATGGAAAGCAAGAGAAGGTCAACTTTCAAATTGACTTTGAAGACCAAGGTCTCCCTCCAAGCCTCTCTTTCCTCCGTAGTGAAAACGAACAGAATTTGGTACAAACCGTGGCAAATACACTTATGGAAATCAAATCATGTGCCTCATTTTATAAAAGCATCCTGGAAAGTGCTTTTCATCCACACAAATTGCTGATCATTATGGGTGGAGATCTCTCTAGCATCGATCTTACAAGGAAAAATCTTAAAGATATGGATGAAGAAACTGAGGTAACCACTTTTAAACCTTATCAATAGTGTGTTGTACCCTACAGAAAGTGTTGTAGATGTTTAAAATGTTTTGCAGACCACATACCATCTTGATAAGTTTGCAATGGATACTGGAGGTTCGTGCAATGTTCCTATGGGTAGCGATAACTCCCTCTGACACTATCTTGGCCATCTGGGGCCATCCGTTCTTTGAGTTGCTCACACATAGTTTTCCAAGCATGGTTCTCCGGAGCTGCTCAAGTGCAAAGCATTAAGTGCCATCATTATTGAAAATTCCCTTACCCTTAATGCTCACAAGTTTATCTTGGTGGACCGGGAGGCGTCATTCTATGCCTTTACAAGAAAGCACCCTTGGTCAATCCTCTCCCATTGTGCCTGAAGCCTAGGGCAAGGAGTGACAAACCCATAGGATATTGTAAAAATGTTTGGTGTCAAGTCTGCCATTCGCCCTATACTTACATATGTGATTTACAAGAAAACCAACCAGCCATGATGTAATATCCAAAGCAATATAGAATAATAGTGTCCTTTGTTTTTTTTGTCCCTTCTTGTTCTTTCTTTTAATTTCTATTTCTATACTTTCTTTTAAATTTCTATCTCCTTTGTATTTTTTTTGTCACTTCCTGTACTTTGTTTTTAATTTCTATTTCTATACTTTCTTTTTAATTTCTATTTCTATACTTTCTTTTTAATTTCTATTTCATTTTTTCAACGTGTTCACACCTCCTTGACCATCCAAGAACCCGCCAGACGTGAGACGCCACCGATGAACATTTTGCAAAACAGGGTCATTTTCGATGAGTACGGAGGCAGTGGGACCGCCAAAATGCACGACGATGCCCAGCGGTGCCGCACGGGCCAAAAAAAGGCCCTGTGCACCACGACACGCATGGGTCAGTTGAAAAATTGACCCATGCACTTCGTGGCTCATAGGGCCCTTTTTTTTGCCCGCACGATGTCGCTCGGCGTCGTCATGAATTTTGGCGGTCCCATGGCCTCCCTACGCACCCAAAATGGCTCCGTTTCACAAAATGTTCACCGATAGGCGTCCTACGTCCGGCGGGTGGTGCTTGAATGGTCGAGGAGGTGAAATCTAACAACTTGATTAATTCAAATACTTCAACAAAAGAAAGTACACAATTAACTATTACAATTACACCAAATGGTAGAAAATTGACTCATTCATATTATTTGGAAAGATTACAAATCTCATAAACAAAGGTTACATGGGAAAAATACTTCTTATGGAGACACCCTCATTCCTCAGATTGGTCACTAGAGCTAGATCTGTATTTTTTAGAGTAACTCGCTTAGCATGCATCATACAAGATACCCCATCTTGGAACAACTGCACCAAAATATCAGCGGTGGCATCCTGTACGGGCAATAGAGATGGAAGTTGGATACGTGTAATAGACTCTGAATATTCGTCCATTATTTCTCTCACCATCCGAGAGAAAGCTGCCTTTGTTATTATTGGCTCGGTGCTCTTCGGATCTCACATAGAGCAACAGTGCCTGGCCCATTGAGGAGGGTCATTTTTGTACTTTTTCCTCCTCTCCTCTTTGGCTTGTTGCTCTTCAGGTGTGAGCTTGTCCTTTTCTTTTTTGCACATTGTTTCGCTGATCTCTGAGGAATTTTTTAAGGTCTTGAGCTCTCATTCTTGGCTTCTTGGGTGGCCCGAGCTCTATTCTCTTCTGCTCTCCTCTCTGACTCTGCTCGTGCTTGTAAATTAGCCAAGTGAGCTCTCTCATCCTCAGCTCTCTGCCATTATTCTTGCTCTCTCTGCCTTCTGTGTTCTTCATGCAATCTCTATGCTTCTCTATTAGCTTCCTATTTCTTCTCTATCTCTCTCATTCTCTTCCTCATCTTGGCATCTTGTGCTATTGAAACAGGGTCACCTGGTATTACTATGATCACCCTTTTTTTGACCAGCGGGGGGAATTGTTATGGTGTAGTAACTATTACTTGACCTTCAGGTGCAGTCGTTTCTTGAGATTCATTTTACCATATACATGTGGTAGTGATGTGTGTGAACACACTAGGACCGCCGGGGCAATTTTTCCCTCTTTAGGAGGTTTTTCCCCCCGAGCATTGTATATACGCCCATCACTCTACGGCTATCTATCTTTCCATTGCACACTAAGTAATACACTCTCTATTGTGTACCTTGAGCTTCCTTCGTCTTCTACAAGCTGTGTGCGTTTCTCTACAACCCTAATTCCAACAATTGGTATCAGAGCAGGTTGCATCCTCCCGGGCTCAATCGTCAGGCAGCTCCAGTACGCCCGCTCACTTTCTCCAATTTCAGTGAGCTTTGGCGAGCATTCGTAGGTCGACAAATATTTCGATTAAGCTCGTAGAGCTTAATCTGCTCAGAATTTCGATTCGGGCTCATTTCGGCCTCCGTTCCCACTACAAGCAGGTCTGCACAGGCAATTTCATCATTTTGTGCAAAAATTCTATCAATTCCGTTTTTTGCATAACATTTGCCTTATAGTCATCTACGATTTGTGTTATATAGCACGTGCTATTCTCGCTCCGTTTATCCTATTTTCGAGCAGTTTTCACATCAGGTGCAGCATTTACCATGGCTGACAACAACAACACAGATGTGTTCAAGATGTTTTTTGTTGAGGACAGGTTGGATGGGTACAATTACCCTATGTGGGCTTACATGATGCAACATGTTCTTGTGTCAAAGGGCATCTGGAATATTGTGCAGGGCATTAATGTACGTCCTGGTTCTGAGGATGCAGGCGATGTTGAGGATGTTGCAGGTCTTGTTGCAAGGATTGCTACTATTAGAGTTGTTTTGCCTACGGTAGAACAAGCTCATTGGAATGTAAAGGATGCACAAGCTCATGCATTGATTGTGTTGTCTGTGAAGCGTAACATTGTTCCTCACATCCATTCAGCAAAATCTACAAAACAGGCTTGGGATATTTTGGCTAGTCTTTATGCAAGTCCCAATGAGGCTAAAATTGCTTTGCTGCGTAAAGAGCTGGAGTCCAAGATTATGCATGAGGAAGATGATATGGACACTTTCCTTGCTAGTGTCAAAGATATCAATGAGCAACTTATTTTGGCAGGTGAAGTCATTTCAGACAGTTCCCTTGTGCAGACTATTCTTGATGCCTTACCAGATTCTTACCAGACTTTTGCTAGTACTTGGAGACTTATGACCCAAGGAAATCCTGAAGTTGTCAAGTTTGATGCATTATGCACATTGCTGTTGCAAGAGTCACTTTCCAGAAAAAATAGGACTAGGAAGCGTGCAATTGAACAGGCTTTTATTGCTTCTCAAAGAAAGTGTGGTAACAGAAATGCAACCACTTCTTATGGTTCTACTGCGAGTGGCAAAATTTCTGCTCCTAATGCTTCTGTTGGTAGCAATTCGTCTGGAAATTCTGGTGATAAGGGCAAAAAGAAGATTGATTGCCATTATTGTAAAGCTAATGAACACTTGATCAAGTCGTGTCCTAAGTTGAAGGCCAAAGAGGCTAAGAAGAAAGAGGGTGGTTCCACTGCAAATGCCGGTTCCACTACAAATGCAGCCATTGTTGAGTCTTCTGTGAAAGGAGACTGTGTTGTTGATGTTGATACAGAATGGGATTTTAGCATAGAGTGCACTTACAATATTGTTGTCCATGATGCATGCTTGTCAATTCCTGCAGATTCACATGTGTGGTATTTCGACAGGGTGCTACAAAGCACATTACTTCACATCGTGAATTGTTCATTTCTCTCAAGTCTGTCCCTCATGGGAATTTAGTCACTTGTGCCAACAATGCCTCTTATCCGGTTCAGGGAGTTGAAAAGATTGTGCTTACTGCTGCAAATGGCAGTTCCTTCACACTTGTTGATGCACTTTATGTATCGGGGATCAAGAAGAATCTCTTGTCTGTATCCCCACTTGCTAGACTTGGACTTGTAGTCAAATTTGTGGATGACAAATGTACAGTTCATGATCTCAGTTTTGGTGATGAAATTGTTGCATCTGGCCTTTTGTGCCGTGGGCTGTATAAGCTCACTTTGTATGACAAGTGTGGACAAAATTTTGCAAATGCTGTTGCAGATTCAAGGGCTATTTAAGATGCAAAACTTTGGCATGCACGTTTTGGTCATCTGAATTTTGCCAGTTTGCTGCGTTTGCAGAAATCTGATATGGTTTCTTCTTTTCCACCTCTTGAAGCACCTGTCAAACATGTTTGTGAAAGTTGTATTTTGGATAAGATGCAGCACACTAAGTTTCCAAAGGATGGTTCAGTTTGGGCCACATGCAGGTTGCAGCTTGTGCATAGTGATGTTTGTGGACCCATGCAAACTCCATCCTTGGGCAATTACCTGTATTTCGTGACTTTCATTGATGATTACTCCAGGCATCCATGGGTATTTCCGCTTAAAGAGAAGTCCGAAGTTTTTATGTGCTTCAAACAATTTCTGGCTATGGCTGAAAATGTCTCGAAATGTACTATGGGCACCTTCCGTTCCGATCGAGGGGGGGATTATATGTCTCATGAATTTAATGCATTTCGGGCTAGTCATGGGATAAAACACCAATTTACAGTACCTTATACACCTCAGCAAAATGGTTTTTCTGAGAGGAAAAACTGGTCACTTATGGAAATGGCACAATGTATGGTCAAAAGTCAAGCTTTGCCGCATTATTTTTGGCTTGAGGCCATCATGTGTGCCACTTATGTACTTAACAGGTGTCCTACGAAAGCTTTGCAGTCTATTACTCCATATGAAGCATGGCATGATAGAAAGCCTTCTATTGAGCACATGCGTGTTTTTGGCTGTTTGGCATATGCTTTGGTGCCACAAACACAGCGCAAAAAATTGGATGATAAGGCTGTCAAATGTATTTTTGTTGGTTATAGTGCTGAAAGAAAAGGTTACAGGTTGTATCATACACAAACAAAACATATTCTGGTTTCACGGGATGTAGTGTTTGTGGAAGATTCTGTTCAGCCCTTGCTCTCATGTACTAGAGACACTAATGTAAGATCACAGAACATTTATGACACTTTGTTGCCTCTTTTCAGTGGTGGAAATACAAATGTAAGTTCCAATAAGGAAAATGTATAGCCTATGGGGGTTTCTGAAAATGTTACAGATCAGCCTATTATTGATGCAGATGTACATGATGTACTTGATGAGGAAAGGGCTGAAAATGAGCAGGCTAGAGGTATGCCAAAATGGCTGGTGCACACTTTGCGTGACAGTAAATTGGATGCACCTTTGTCTAGTCGTACTCGTTCAGGCTCTCGCCATGCATCTTATGCATCAGATTGTTATGCTTTGGCTGTGTCTATCTTACATGATGTTGAGGAGCCTCTGTCTTTTGATGAAGCACAGAATTCAAAAAGTGGATGACTGCCATGCAATCAGAATATGATGCACTGATAGAAAATGACACATGGACTTTATGTGATTTGCATCCTAGCAAAAATGCCATTGGTACGAAGTGGGTTTACATTTGAAACGCAAGCCGGATGGTGAGATCGATCGCCATAAGGCTCGACTTGTTGCAAAGGATTATGCACAGCAAAAAGACATAGAATATGAAGAGACTTTTGCTCCCACTTGTCGTATGACTTCTGTGCATTTTCTATGTGCATTGGCAGCTCATTTTGGTTGGGATGTACATCAATCAGACATTGTTACTGCTTTCTTGAATGGTGACATATTTGTGGAAGTTTATGTAACGCAACCTCGTGGTTTTGTCATAAAAGGACAAGAGGACAAAGTGTGCAAATGTAAGAAGGCTTTGTATGGTTTAAAGCAATCTCCTCGTGCTTGGTATGAGAAAGCTGACACACATTTGGTTAAACGAGGCTTTTGTAACAGTCCAACAGAAAGCACATTGTATGTAAAGCGTGAGGGTGATGTACTTCTCATTGTGGTTCTTTATGTCCATGATTTGTTGATCACTGGACCAAATGAGAAACATATTGCTGAATTTAAGGCTGATTTGAATGCTACTTTCAAGATGAAAGATTTGGGGATGTTGCATCATTACTTGGGTATACAATTTAAGGAGTGTGATGGTGGTATTGCCTTGTGTCAGAAAAGTTACATAGAGACATTGCTATGTAAGTTTGGACTTGAGGATTGCAAACCTATTGCCACTCCCATGGAAACAGGTTTGAAGTTGAGTCTACATGATGCTGGTGATCCTGCTAATGTCACTCTTTACCAAACTGTTTTTGGCAACCTCATTTATGTATGCAACATGAGGCCAGATATTCAGTTTGCAGTCTCACGGGTCAGCAGATTTATGCATAGCCCAGGGTCTAAGCATTGGCAGGCTCTCAAGAGGATTTTCCGCTACCTTAGTGGCAATTTACATCTTGGCTTGTTTTATCCCAAGGGGGGATCATTGCCGCCAAACTTACATGCTTTTTCAGACTCAGATTGGTCTAGTTGTTTTGACACGCTGACGAAGGAAATTTGGAATGGCGGCCTCTACACCAAAACAAACTCCATTGCGCCACAAGGGAAATGAGATGAGGGCACCACCTAGTCTTGGAAGCGTGGACTAGGACCGCTACACAAAGAGAGAGAGAGAGAGAGAGAGAGAGAGAGAGAGAGAGAGAGAGAGAGAGAGAGAGAGCTATCACTATGAATGAAGCATTAACCTTAGTGTGTGTACAAGGAATGGATAACTTCAAGCACTCCCAACACAAATAGCATGTAGATTACTAAACAACAACTCAAGAATTAGCAACAATCACATCAAGCACTCTCACACACACATAAAAGATCTCTCTTAATTAACATAAGTAAGAGGAGGGGAGGTTACTAGCATAAAACAATTTGCACTCTAGAATGTGCAAGAATAGAGTGAATGAATGAGCTTTATGGGCTCATGATGAGTGATAAAAAGACCCAATGGGGATGAGGGAGACTTGAAATTACAAAGGGGGGGGGGGCCTCTTTATATAGGAAAGAGAGTGATTAGGAGTGAGGTTAAGATCCAAGTGCAATTTGTACAAATGAAGCTTGATTAGGGACATTCAACCAATGAAGAAGCTCCTTCCAAGTGATTTGTTGACCAATTTGCAACTAATTGGCTCGATCATCACTTGTGTTGTCTTCACTCCTTCCTCCATAGCTTGAGTCCAAGAGCTTCCTTATTTTAAAATGTAAAGAATCTACATAAAATCAATACATATCTAGTAATAATAGAAAGGGGTTGAATGAGAACTTATAAATTACAACAAGATTAAGCATCATTCGAGAGGTGATTAGAAGAGGAATTTGTGATGGTTTTTTGAGCTTGAGAGAGAGGAGGAAGGAGGGGAGGGAGAGAAGGCTAATGGCTTATTTTTAGAGAAGGACTCAATGTGGAAAAGGAAGGGTGTGTGTGTAAAGGTAGAGGGGGTGGTCTCCACCACAGTTGAAAAAACTGGCATCCGCCATTTTGGCCATATCTCCTATACCGTAGACGTAAAAATTGTAAAAAAAATATGGTCAGAATCTCCAGCTCATCAGCTACAACTTTGATGAAGATAACTTTTCTTGGATCAGAGTGGAAGTATTTTTTAAAAATCCAGCAAAATCATGTGTCTGTTTCCTTCCTTTACCAAGTCTTCCACCTGGGTCCCATCTGTTTGAATCATCATATGGCTCCAAAGCCATGATGATATGAGCCACTCATGACCCTTGAATCATGGGTGCATGGATCCACAACCACATCATATCTTTTATTTTCACATTTACATATTTTCCCTTCCCTTTACCACTAGGTTTTCCCTTTCACCTCCGGTGAAGTATTCAAGGAAAAATTCCCATCAAATCATTTTTTGAATTTTTCCAAGAGGTTGTTCTCACTCTTTCTTTTATTGTAAACCTCTAGAAGCAAGGAAAACCAACAAAATATAGTAAACAAAAATTTGTGATAGGCTCGGATCATAGCCCCCCCCAAACCAGGCTAGGGGTATTTATGCCTCTAGCCTACTTTCTTTGACCTTGGGCTGACCTTATCCTGATGTGATAAGGCTTTAGACGCCATCCATTTTTCCTGGTCTTGTGCACTTTACCATCAATGTCTTGAAGTCTTTAAGAGCCATTTTTGAACTTTTTGGTGACCAAGAAAGGGCCTTCCCATCGAAAAAGAAACTTTCCGTCCTTACGAGTGTCGAAGTGATTGTCATATCGAAGCACCAGAGATCCCTTTTTCATGTCTTTGGATGCTATCTTTTTGTTGAACTTTTCTCTGCGCTTCTCTGCTTCTTGAGAATAGTGGTTGATGGCTTCTTCACGATCCAATTGCAGCCTCTCTAGATCCATGATCCTTTGATGTACTTTCTCCTTTTGAGAGCCTACCTGGCTACCCAATATTCGAAGACTTGTTAACTTCACTTCAATGGGCAAAAGCGCCTCCTTTCCATAAACCAAATGAAAGGGTGTGTACCCTAATGTGGTTTTGAAGGAGGTTCTATAGGCCCATAGAGCTCCATTCAGGTGTTTGTCCCAATCTTGGTGCCTGGCATGTACCTGTTTGGTGAGAATTTTGCAAATGATTCCATTTACCTTTTCCACCAAGCCATTGCACTGAGGGTAGTAAGGAGTAGAGTGTTGATGTTGAATATTTAGCTTCTACATGAGTTCTCCTACCAAGTCTGCTCTAAACCCTGGTCCTCTATCAGATAGTATTTCAAGAGGGATGCCAAACCGGCAACAGATGTGGTCAAAGATAAACTGACTCACATCCTTAGCACTAATTCTATTGGTCGGCATAGCCTTAGCCCATCTAGTCATGTAGTCTACTCCCATGATGATGTACTATTTACCTGACTGAGTGCGTGGTAGAGGCCCTGTGGCATCAATTCCCCACTTCTCAAAGGGCCCATTTATTGGGTTCTGAGGTTCAGCTATGAGCCGTCGTGGTCCTGCTTTCTGCCATTCATCACATGTTTGACACCAATATTTGACATCACGATGAAGACTTGGCCAAGTAAACCCAGCTTGTAGAACCTTTCTACTAGTGATGTCGTGTGCTAAGTGTCCTCCGCACATATCATTGTGACAATCTTTTAAAATCTCTTCAATTTCACTCTTCAAAGGCACTCTCCTAAGCACACCATCCTTACCAAGACAATACAAGTTATCATTTACTATGTGATACCTGGTAGCCTTCCTAGCTAACCATCGTCTTTCCCCTGCAATCAAGTGTTTAGGAACCTCTCCTTGCTTCAGAATGTGCATAATATCTTTTAAGTCCTCCTTGCCTTGCTGAAGTGGAAGTTGGATGGACACTGCTCCCACTATTGACTCATTTAACTTCGATGATGCTAGGTGGTCTGCATCCTTGTTCTGGTCTCTTGGCACATGATGTACTTGTGCCTCCCTAAATCTCCTCATAAGAGCTTTGTCTTCTCTCATTTTAGTGGAGAGACTGGCATTTTTGCAAGCCCATGTACCTTGCATTTGCCTTACCAAAAGCATGGAGTCACCAAAAGCATTTAATCTCTCAATTGAATTATCCAGGCACCAACAAAGGCCATGAATTAGAGCTTGATATTTTGCTTCATTGTTTGAGTGGACATCTTCTAGAGTGATCCCTTCACCATGGATCCTCTCTCCCAATGGAGATAAGACCACGATGCCTGCAGCTGCCTTATCCTTGGTTCTCTTGTATGCTCCATCAAAGTAGAGGCTATAAGCATTGACCATAGCCTCTAGAGCTGGAGGTGGTGGAAGTTCCTTTCTCTTCAAATGGAAAACTTTTTCATAGCGGTTGTTTGTTAAAATGTCGGCTAAGCATTCTTGAGTTGTTCTTTCAACCTGTATTGTATAATCAAACTCTTGAAGTCGCACCACCCACTTTGCTATTTTGTCAGAGATTTCCATATGTTGTAGTGTATAGCGAAACATATCCTCCACAGTGATAATTACAAACCTCTTCGGCAGCAAGTATGGCCGAAATTTGGTTACCGCAAACATGAGAGCTAACACTAGCTTTTCCATCAGGGTGTAGGCCTTCTCTGTGTTTTCCATGAGGCGGCTAGCAAAATACACAGGCCTCATAAAGGATGTTTTTGGATCTTTTTGTAGGAGGGCAGCACTAATGGCCTCTTCTCCCACACTAGGGTTTACAAAGAATGTTTCTTCCCAACAAGGTTGGAGCATTACAGGGAGTGACCCTAACATTTTTTTTATCTCTCTAAAATGCCCATCACTTTCTTCACTCCAAACAAGCGTCTCTTGACGAGTCAACTGTTGTAGAGGAAATATCACTTGGGAGAGTAAGTGTATGAATCTACTCAAATATCTTAGCTTTTGCAAGAAAGAGATTAATTGTTTGATGGAAGTTGGGGAAGGTAGATTTAGCAATGTTTCTATCTTTTCAGGATCTACCTCGATTCCATCAATGGACACTACATGCCCCAATAGTGTAACCTTGCTTTCCCCAATGTGACATTTGTCCTTCTTTAGTTGTCCACCCAGCTTAGCTAAACGAGTAAATCCTTCATCAATCTTGCCGAGATGCATACTTTTGGAGATGTAAATACAAAAGTCATCAATGAAAACCCTTATGGACTTACCAAAGTAAGGTTGGAAGACCATGTTCATGAATCGTTGAAAGGTGGCTGGAGCGTTGGTGAGACCAAAAGGCATGACTCGAAATGAAAAATAACCCCATGGTGTGATGAAAGTAGTCTTTTTCTGGTCCTCCTCTGCAATGCGTATTTGAAAGTAGTTGGAGTAGCCATCACACACTGTGTATCGCTCATGGCCTGCTACTTCATTTAGAATCTCATCTTGAAATGGGAGAGGGAAGTGGTTCCTCTTTGTTGCAGCATTTAGTGGCTTGTAATCCACGCACACTCGCCATTTACCATTCTTCTTTGGCCTCACCACTACTGGGGAGACCCTTTCTGAATCTTCTACTGGGTATATGAATCCTGCTTCCAAGAGTCTCTTCACCTCGGACAACAGTGCATTTTGTTGCACAACTCCTAATCTTCTTAGTTTTTGTACTACTGGCTTGCTCCCTTCTTTTAGATGGATATGATGCTTCACTGCAGTGACACCTGTAATGTGAGTGTAATCAGAAATAAACAATGATTCATGCTTCTTGAGAACATTTACATAACCCTCCTTTTCTTCTTCCTTTATATCCTTGGATAACATCTTCTCTAGGCTGGCATCCCACACATTCTCCATTTGGATCCTTGGGTTGTCTTCTGATGAGGTAGTTTCCTTTATGGTGACGCCCATGACTTCGTGAGTGCTATCACTCTCTTCACTTGAACTCTCTTCCTTGTCCATGGATGAGGAGCATCCACTTGAGCTCCACTCATCAGTTGACGTCTCTAGTTCAAGGTTCTCTTGTCGCCCATTCTTCAAGTTATAAACCACCTTCCGACTATGGCCACCCATGCGAGGCCTCAACTCCAAGTCTCCTGTTGCCCAATCTTGCCTAGCTCCTATACCCATGAGCCAAGGTCATCCTAAAATAAGGGGGTATCCTTCTCCCTTTACTGGCATCACATAAGCATCAACCTCTGTAGTGATTCCAAAAACAGAAACTCTCAAAGATTTCACTACACCCACACAAGTGACAGAGACATTATTGGACATTTTTTCCCTAAAGTTTGATGATTCCATTACCTCTAAACCCAATTGATGCATTAGCTTTTCTGTCATGACACAAACCTCTGCTCCACTATCAATGTAAGTTTTTGGAATCCGTTGTCCCTTGATTTGAGCCTCCACCAAAGGCACTATATCCTTGAGACCATATGCTTTGATTACACTTACTAGCTTACTTTGCTTTGCCCTCGTGCTCACCATTTTTTACCATTGTCGTCGCAGCTTTGGGGAGATATGAAGTAGTTGTGGCCAAGTAATCTTTGGTCCTTGAGAACTCACATCAGCTGTCAAGTCATAAGGTTGTGTCCGAGATCCCATAGGGAAATCAGAGATGTCAATTTGAGACCTAGTATGGGTCTTTCTCTTCTTGGCTTCATCTTTAGTTGCCCGAGATGTACTTGCTTCATTGCTTGCATCCTTGCTTGTTTCTTTACTTACTTCATCCTGGACACGCACACGCTTGATAGACATTGTAGCCACTTCATCTATCTTCATCTTCCCTTTATCTATTTCTTCCTGGTTGCTTCTTCCCTTGAGGACCTCCTCCATCCTTATGATGCTCACATTTGGTTGAGTAGAAGGGGCTTGAGCTTGAGCACGAGGTGGCTGCAAAATTTGAGGTTGCAATTGCTCTTGTGCTTGAGCTCTAGCATGGGGAGGGCTTACTTGTTGTCGAGGACCTCTGACACGGTAGTCATATCTTCTGGGATGAGGGCAATTATACATGCCGTGGCCATTTTCCCCACAATTGTAACACAACATTTTCCTTGCTTGACGTCGCATTGGTGGCCGATTCCCACCATTCCCCTCAATAGTCCTTCTTGCACCATGCACAAGATTTACTCTCAACCCCTCTAGCTGGTTTGTGAGATTGTTTATTTGTTGGAGCATATCTTCTTGTTGACCTCTATTGAGGTCTGGTGCATTAGGCACATTTGGAGGTACGTGAGAAGCTTCCATAGTTGTGATATTGCCTCCCAAAGCTAGCTAGCCAGCTTGGGCTTGATAGAGAATCTTTTGATTCTTTTCCCTAGCAATTCTTAAGGCATTTTCAAAAGTATTTGGAAATTTTCTCTTTACCTTATCCCTTAGCAAGGGGTACAAACCTGAGATAAATCGATCCTTTTGGAGGCAATTGGGAGCTTGCTCACAAGGGTTTAGTGAGTCTGACCATTGCCCCCAAAGTTTCAGAAAACCTTCCTCATAGGTTGCATAACCATGAGGGTCAACTTGATGAAGAGCCAGAAGCCGTTGCCATAGTTCTTCTGCCGAATTGGCTCGTTGAAATCTTCGTAGGAAATCCGCCTTCAATCCCTCCCAATCAGCTCTTTGGGTTGGATCTAGAGCCTGGAACCATACCCTAGCTTCTTCTTTGAGCACCAAAGGAAAAGCTCTCAATTTCAATGCTTCGTCATCCCTCCCAGAGACAAGGAAAGCCATCTCCAAGTTATCCAAAAAATCCCCAGCCTTTTCCCCACTACGCCCAAAAAAATTAGGGAAAGCCATCATAAAATGGGTTGCCTTCCTCTCAATACAGCACAAAGATGAAAACGTCTAGGCCCAAATCGTATCTTATTAAGGGTAGAATAAATGGATTGATAGATGCATTAATCTCAGCTAGACGACGAGGGCCTAGTAAGTTCCTTATGATGTTTTGGAACCTAAGCTTTGTGCTAGCTATTATATGCACAGTTTGTCTAGAAAGAGGTTGGAAAGGTCCATATAAATCCCTATGATTCATGGAGTATGCTTAAAGCAAGATGAATATGTGAACATCAAAAGATACATTATACTCCAAAATAGGAAATATTATAGGGTCGGGGGACAACAATATCTCTCTCAACCTCTCAGCTCCAAAATAGAAGACCAATCTTTGTTGAAAAAAAATCTTTCTATCAATGCGCACATTCACCCTAATATTCTGAACTGATTGAAAGTTGTAGAAAATGGGATTATTCATTGGTGCATTAAATACAAACTTCCATGAAGCACTTAATTGAAGTTCAGCTCTCTTGGATCCCACCATTTGAGAGATGCGAAGAATTTTCTCACCAGTGATTAGCCTAGCTTTGGTGTGACCATCTTCAGCTTTGTAGAGTTCATAGGGTTCAATGGCTACCCTCTCGACCACCTTGAGCCTTCTTGCTAGTAGTAGTTGGAGTGAATCACCATATGTAGCCTCTTGCTAATACCGCACCCCATTGATGTGTAGCTCCCCCTCCAAAAACTTGTTAATACCCGATTTTGAGAGTGCTTTCACCACGTGAAGTCGAGGCTTCAAAGGAAGTGTCTTCACACTAGCCACGAAGCACTCAACACAATGCTTTGACCTAGGGACTTGATGACTACAAGATTTTCCTTAAAGCAAAGAAAGGTGTCTGTAGTTAACTCTCTTTACCCACATGCATGCCGTTTGTCGATAAAGACGCTTCTTTTCTCGAGCTTCTTGGGGAGACCATAGTGGAAGTTTCTGGGAATTTGATGGACCTTCCTTCATAGGATTGACAGAGCGCTTCTTGAGAACTCCTCCGTGGGGGCACCAATATATGACGAAGGAAATTTGGAATGGCGGCCTCTACACCAAAAAAAACTCCATTGCGCCACAAGGGAAATGAGATGAGGGCACCACCTAGTCTTGGAAGCGTGGACTAGGACCGCTACACAAAGAGAGAGAGAGAGAGAGAGAGAGAGAGAGAGAGAGAGAGAGAGAGAGAGAGAGAGATATCACTATGAATGAAGCATTAACCTTAGTGTGTGTACAAGGAATGGATAACTTCAAGCACTCCCAACACAAATAGCATGTAGATTACTAAACAACAACTCAAGAATTAGCCAAAATCACATCAAGCACTCTCACACACACATAAAAGATCTCTCTTAATTAACATAAGTAAGAGGAGGGGAGGCTACTAGCATAAAACAATTTGCACTCTAGAATGTGCAAGGATAGAGTGAATGAATGAGCTTTATGGGCTCATGATGAGTGATAAAAAGACTCAATGGGGCTGAGGGAGACTTGAAATTACAAAGGAGGGGGGCCTCTTTATATAGGAAAGAGAGTGATTAGGAGTGAGGTTAAGATCCAAGTGAAATTTGTACAAATGAAGCTTGATTAGGGACATTCAACCAATGAAGAAGCTTCTTCCAAGTGACTTGTTGACCAATTTGCAACTAATTGGCTCCATCATCACTTGTGTTTTCTTCACTCCTTCCTCCATAACTTGAGTCCAAGAGCTTCCTTATTTTAAAATGTAAGGAATCTACATAAAATCAATACATATCTAGTAATAATAGAAAGGGGTTGAATGAGAACTTATGAATTACAACAAGATTAAGCATGATTGGAGAGATGATTAGAAGAGGAATTTGTGATGGTTTTTGAGATTGAGAGAGAGAAGGAAGGAGGGGAGGGTGAGAAGACCAATGGATTATTTTTAGAGAAGGACTCAATGTGGAAAAGGAAGGGTGTGTGTGTAAAGGTACAGGGGGTGGTCTCCACCACAGTTGAAAAAACTGGCGTCCGCCATTTTGGCCATATCTCCTAGACCATAGATGAAACAATTATAAAAAAAATATGGTCAAAATCTCCAGCTCATCAGCTACAACTTTGATGAAGATAACTTTTCTTGGATCGGAGTGGAAGTATTTTTTAAATATCCAGCAAAATCATGTGTGTGTTTCCTTCCTTTACCAAGCCTTCCACCTGGGTCCCATCTGTTTGAATCATCATATGGCTCCAAAGCCATGATGATATGAGCCACTCATGACCCTTGAATCATGGGTGCATGGATCCACAACCACATCATATCTTTTCTTTTCACATTTACACATTTTCCCTTCCCTTTACCACTAGGTTCTCCCTTTCACCTCCGGTGAACTAGTCAAGGAAAAATTCCCATCAAATCATTTTTTGAATTTTTCCAAGAGGTTGTTCTCACTCTTTCTTTTATTGTAAACCTCTAGAAGCAAGGAAAACCAACAAAATATAGTAAACAACAATTTGTGATAGGCTTGGATCAACGCGAGTGTCCACAAGTGGTTTTTGTTTCATGCTTGACAGTTCATGTATATAATGGTTGAGCAAGAAGCAACCTACTGTGGACACTTCGAGTTGTGAGGCTGAGTACAGGGCAGTCTTCATAGCTACGGTTGAGTGTGTATGGCTTAGACGCCTTATGGGTGATTTGGGTGTTGGAAAGGACACTGCCAACACTATCTACACTGACAGTCAGAGCGCATTGGCAGTTGCGAGGAACCCAGTTTTTCATGCTCGCACAAAGCACATTGAGATGCATTACCACTATGTCAGGGAGAGGATCTCAGCGGGAGAGATTAGCTTGGCTTATGTGCCAACACAGGAAAACCTTGCAGATCTTTTCACAATGGAATTGTCTCGTGAGAAGCTTGAAACTTTCCGCAAAGATTTGGGCTTACTTCCCTTTGTGGACTGATCATGTCCTCAGAGCATGGCACTTCCCTTTACTTATGTGCCAGCTCTCGTTCACCACATCACTCCAGGGGGGATTTGTCACTATATACATGTGGTAATGATGTGTGTGAACACACTAGGCCCGTCGGGGAATTTTTTCCCTCGTTAGGAGGTTTTTTCCCCTGAGCATTGTATATACGTCCATCACTCTAGGGCTATCTATCTTTCCATTGCACACTAAGTAATACACTCTCTATTGTGTGCCTTGATCGTCCTTCATCTTCTCCAAGCTGTGTGTGTTTCTCTACAACCCTAATTCTAACAATTCACGCACTGTCGTTGCTTGAGCTATAGATGTTGCCATTGCTTGAGCTTCAGGTCCTATTTCTCTTGTGGATCTGTTTAGAGCTGCCCATGCTCCGAGATCTGGCAGAGGTGTGCAATTCGCATGATGTAGTGGCTAAAGATCACCAAAAATTTGTCGCATGGTGTTCTGATCCTCTGGAGTTGAATATTGGGGGAGCAGTTGGGTGTTTTGACCTTGTTGCTATGTTGGATTATCCATTGTGGTTGAGGATGTGGACTTGAAGCGGTGGATTCTGTATGACGTGTTGGTTGCGCATTTTCAGTGTTATTAGTGGCGGTCATGTCATTGTTGTGCATGGTGGTGTGCTCTTGTGTATCGTCCATGTTGTGCAAGATATGAGTGCGTGTACATTTGGGATCGAGAGGATCTTCTTAAATGTGCAAACAAGAAATGAGCTTTAAGTTGTGAGTTTTGACTTATATAGTACTTAAAGTTTAAAAAATGGAATAAAAAATCAACAAAATCACTCAAAATTACAAAAGACTCCAAAATAGACCAAATTTGATCCATGGGACTATTAATTGTTGCTTAACAAATCACTTTGCATGACAATGCATGTTTACAATAGAAATAACTAGTGTCAAAAAAAAAATTCCACCCAATGCCTGCCATCACACGGCCTTGTCTCCAAGCAGCGTCGGAATTAATCTTTTGCACTGAAAGCATGATATGATTGTGATTGCCTCAAGCTAACCACTTTTCCTATTCTACATTTCAAACTTCTTTGTTCTCTAGTCTTCTTCCTCTCTCTCCCTGCTAAAACTCTCTAGAACCAATTGAACATCTTGTGAAGGGCATTGGTCTTTTTTCTTCCACCTCCATGTAGTGTATTTTTAAAATACATTGCTTTTGCTTGATAGTGTGAGCGCTCCATTCCTTGGATGCTCCTAATGCCTGATGAATCAGAAGTGTCGAGAAAAAATAAAATGTGATATTTGTGTCTCCCCAAGCATCCATCATTTGCACTGTAAAACTATTGATTACAAACTTTAAGGTGGATATCTCGTTAACTTTTTCTTTCTGAGAAGATGAAAAATATCATCAGTAGACTACCACACACGAGCACGCTTAACACTAGTTCGGTACCAAAACAGGACACTTAAATGTCCTTTTTTACAAATTTAAATTAAATGCTACTTGCATTAGATGGTTTATTTAAGAAAACCCTCTTGATATGCTTAAATATGTTAGCTAGAGGGTCTTTTAAAAATATAACCTTGCATTCTAGAATCTACCATGATCAAGAACTATACTCATCAAGTTGACCCTCGTAGACTGCGATTGATGCTTTGAAGAAAAAATGAAGCGACCTTGTAGAAAATTTTAGGTGACTTCTCCACAATTTTGCTATAGGTAATTAAAAGTTTCATTTGTCAATTGTTTTTACTTTGGAGTATATAAAATAATGGAAAGTTCCATGTGTTTCATATGGCCATCTCAAGCATATTGTTTTCTACAAAGAAAAATATGTTTCTAATGTATTTGTGAGTTTTAAAAATTGATATAACATTGCTTGCCCTTTCCATTGAGGACTCAAGGAGGCAAGTAGAAGGGATTTGGTATGCAACAATTATTGGATCATTTTAAATATTCAAAACTGCATAAGAGAAAACTTTGATATTTTCATTCTTGAGACATAAGCATTCAAAACCTCAAATAATGTCAAATTTTCTATGTAGATCAACTAAATATATAAAAGTACATGGTACATACACAATTGGGGTGCCTAAAACCTTGGTTTCAATGTTATGATGGAGAACTCAAGATTTTCAAGAGTTTTTGTACGATAAAAAATTCAAGATAGAGTTCAAGCAACGAGATTTAATTGAGTTAGGGAGCCCCAAAAATACGTTGTTTCATGTTTTAAACATATAAAGTCATTTGTAGTTGTCAAACTCCACTAGATTAGTACCAATTTCATGAGGGGACCTTTTGGAAGACCAAAATTATGCTCTTATTTAGCACGTGCTCAAGTATGAATTTATGTCTATAACGTGCATGTGACTTGGAAACTTGTCTTTGAAGTGAATTCCATTGTTTTGTAACAATAAGTGCTAACACTTGGCTTTTATAAACATGAGAAAGGCCATCTCTGTAAAGGATATAAGAATTTTATGTTTTTTTTGGCAAAACAGCTTGAAATTTTACTAAGATTTATGACTTAGAACTTACCAGAATTCTCCCCATACGGATTCGACATGGAGAAAAATCCAGTGTTTTCTTTCCCTCATAACCAACCTATGGTAGAGGCAAGGTGTAAAAATTTCTTTCTAGCTTGACAAATAAATTGCCCAAACTTGGTAGGAAAACAGGACACTTTAGTGTCTCAGGACACTTAAGTGTCCAATTACATAACTAGTGTTTTCAAGTCTCCTGCCAAATTGCCACTCAACTTGGAACATTCCGAGACCTGAAACATACAATCTCTATCCTTCTTCCTGTTGCTGAATGACATCAATGATTGCGGTGTGATTGACATACCATTTCAGAGTCTCATGTGTCTCATGTGGGAGATGAAAAGCTTCCTGTCACCAAATATTTTTCTCAGACTGAATACCTAAGTACGTGTTTCCCTTCTCATTGGCATTTAGCTCAACATCGGCACCCACCAAGGCCCTGCTCATCAACATAACACTTACCTGTCATGCCAAGGGTAGGACCAAGCACGGCCAAGGGACAGGATGGACATGCATTCAAAGGGGTCTCTATATTTAGCAGGACAAGGGGTTATATAGGGTATGGCTGGGTGGTGATGAGCATGTTCTAGTTACCTATATCTTTTATTGGTATCAGAGCTCAGGGGAGGGAGTAGCTATAGAGGAGGGGAAGAAGCATGGCCTTCTCTCCCGTTCTCTCTCTCTCTCGATCTCTCTCGTAAAGCATGAAACTCTCTTTCATGTGGCAAGTTTGGAAGGGCCTGCAGCCAAGGTGGATCAAGCCGTTTTGCATGCTTTGCAGGAGGATGCATGTTTCTCTCAATCCCGATCCCTTCAAGCCGTAGCCATGGCGGGCTTGCTTGAGGCCGATAGAATGCGACAAGCAGCCGCAACAGGATCGGCCGCTAGCATTCAAAAGGACGCAGGTCGACGTGCTTGGGGCTTGTCGGATGCGCCCCAGGTGCGGGAGGAGAATTTGTCACACCAGCTATGCCAAATTTGGCATGCAGCGGCCAAGACGTCTCCCTGTTGCTCAGCGCAACATTGCCGCCATTGTTGCTGCTCAATAAAATTAAAAAAATCTTTTTTCTTTTTTGTTGTTCACAAGGGGCCGCCCAAGGGGAGGGCCATTTAGCAAAAAAATGGTTAAGGGAGCGTAGCTACCCTGCCCCCCCTCATTTGATACATGTGCCTCGCAGTAGTCTGCGAGCAACTCTTTAATGCCCACCTTCTTTTGCAGATCTCAGTTGCGGTACCTTGCATGTCATTCACGGCCCTTTGCTCCGATGCAAAAGAATTGCAATAGTTAGGGTGCCAGTAATGCATGCAAATGGAAAGCAGGGCATTCAACAGAAATACTTCATGAGATTTGCAAATTTGGGGTTCCACATGCACAGATGCATTGTTATTTTTCTGCTTGTACAACATTTACGGCAAGCAAGGCTTGCATTGAGTTATGTGCATCGACCAAGGGGTTTCACTGCCTCTTGGAATCCACGGTTATGACTCACACGAAGTCCAGTTGGGCATTTCTACCACAGTTGGCAACGAGCATGGCTCTTTTATAAGTTGAAATTGTCAGGTTTGCGCTTTCACGTTCTTGTAGTTTTCATAGTTTTAGTGTGCAATTGTATTGTAGAACCATGTAATTATGCTACTCTTGGCTATGTTTCCTTGCGAGACTACCTATGGGTCAAGTATGTCCATGGTCATTATGTCCACTTTTCTTGCGCATCGGGAAAGGCCCTTGATAGCATGAGTAGATCATTTATTTCACCAAACAACTGTATCTAGAAAATCATTTCTCATTTTTCTTACTGCTTCCAAATCATTCAATTTTTGGGTTTGCAAGATTGGTCAGCAGGAGTGCTTAATGAGGTACGCAGTTGATTCTTGTTTATTGTCATCTGCATAACTGGTTACACAATTCTCTCTGTCTCTCTATATAAGGTAATGTGTGAGACTGGCATGAGGCACTTAGCATACATCTTTTGATCGTCGACCATGAATTGATGTAATAACATTAGGGTTGTCCATTGCTTATGAAGCATTTGACCTAGATGGAGCCTATATCACCTCTATTGCATATCTCTAACATGCAACAAAGGTGATGCACTTTCTCCACTCCAAGCATGTAGGGTAGGACTAGGCACAGCTTCTGACAGTTCACGTAGATTTTGTTGCATATATTGATGGCAAGGGAAAAAAATTTAGTATCTCAAGAAGACAGGCATGGTCTCTTACTGGACTTGCTGAAGGAAGCAAGTTGCTCAGCATGGCTGACTCCTTGTCACGGTTTCTACACACTGACGGAGGATGCTTACCACACAGTATTGGTTAATTTCAATAGAAATCTCTCACCACAGTCGATTCTTTTCGTCATGATATCAGCCACCACATTTGTTGGCTCTCAGCACAAAAATATTTATGTGAAGCAAGGCTTCAATGTACGACTCTTGCATTGAGATTTTTCCCGTTTGGGGTATGCTATGCGCACATACCTTTGGGAAATTTCTCCATATGCCTGCAGGATATTTCACGCCAACTTTCTCTCACTCAACAGAGATAGTTATGATCTACATTTAAGCGAGCTTTTCTTCTGACATCTCCCGACAACTGGTTACAGCAGGATGACCAGGTTAGACCATGTTCAGTATTGTTTAGTTTTTCATGTTTATACATTTACATTGGAAACTAATGCTTTTGTGCAAAGCAAAGTTCTTTGACAATTTTGCATAAATCCAGGCTCCTCCCTTGTGCCAAGGTATTGCCCAATGACTTGGCATCACTAGCAGTGGTACACAAGTTTGGGAAACTAGCAAAATAGGGAATATCAATCCCTACCATTACATCTATGGAAGGCACTTATGGTTTTGGCTCTCACATTTGAGGCAATCACTTTTGCCAAGGGCTTAAATTTTTGCATGCACGGTATGCTAGCTAGGTACATTCAATTCTACAACCTTATGCAATATGCTTCCGCTACTACCCCGACACTTTGTCACGGACAAGATAAGATATGGATTGTTTGACATGATTTTTGGTTGTTTTCAATGCACAACACCACTAAAAAGAACCTAAAACATAGACTTGATTCACTAGCAAAGTGCCATATTCAAGTCATCCTCGTATAGTCACGTCCCATACACGGTAGATGGTCAAGATTTCACTTGTGTTTTCTATTGCCTCTCTCAATGAGAGCGTCATACAGACAGATTGTTGTATGCTTATAGATTAAGCTGCAACCCAGGCATAAGATGCACATGAGCACGTGGATTGGGTACGCACTACATCAGGTTAAGAAACCTTCCTCAACCCGCATGTTTCTCTTTTTTTAATTTCTCTCAAAGAATAATGAGAACTTTCTAAGAAGCTTTTGAACATGTTTGTTTGGGAGTCAACTTGAGCCAAGGTGCTCTAACTCTCAGCTAGAAATAGGGAAAGACACCATCTACATTAGTCTTCATTGGTTGGTTAATTGAATATTGATGGACATAAGGGCTATGAGCCACACACGCTGGCTAAGAGTCATTGTCAAATTTTGTGTTAGGCTCAATTGTTGGCATTCCTTGGGTGATTGTTCTTAAGATTGAACAGACCTACCCACTGGAGTACACAACGACGTTAATGGACAAGCAAGAGATCTCCTGCTCTCTCTATAGCACTATGAGTGTCTATGGACGCACTGTTTTGGGGTAAGACCCCACGGGTGCTTACTAAATCACCCCACAGGCATTAACACTAGAATGGTAACATGACACTTTTATGTCCTTGGACACTTTTTTGTCCTGTTAAGTGACCATTTTTCTTGAATTATTTGAAGAGTATGAAAATGAATTTCTAGGTGCTATATATCCACAAAGTTGCCTTAAAGAGCTGAAAAAAACTTAGCATTTTTTTTTGAGTATCGATCTCACCATTAACCTTACTCTTGCACAACATTTTTGAACCTAAACTGTGTGAAAAAACGGGTCGTGTTTTTGGCTTTTTTTCAATTTTTGGTAACTATACCACTCTAAACTTCATGTTTGTGAGGTTTAGATAGCTAGAGGTTAGGCCTTCATAGTTCTCAACATGTTTTGATGCTTGTAGGGAGAGCTAAGTGTTAAAATTGAAAGTTATGACCAATTTACAAGAATTGCATAATCCTGTTTTTTAGCCAAAATTAGCACTTTTATGATTCTTTTGGTGGCTTTCTTGATATCCAAATTCAATTTTGATTGTGTAAGTGTAATGTATAAGATAAAGCTAATCTTCCTTGAGTTTTGGGGGACCTAATATGCTATATAGCATAGTATATGATGATGGTTGAGTTTTTTGATTGCTGAAGAATACGATACATTTTAGAGTAGCAAGTATAACTTTCTCAATATTGCTAGTTTCTTAGGCCAATTGTGTGTATTTTGTAGGTAGTAACCATATCTAATCATAGACTAAAAACTTGGCTAGATATTGAGTAGTTTCTATGGGTTTCTAGAGGTCATAATGCTAAACCTAGTTTTTTCATGTTTGCTGTATTTAGCACTTTATCATTGCCCCAAAGGTTCCAATTGTAAGAGATCCATTATCCTTTTGACATGCTCCATGGCTCCTTTTGAATCCAGAGGCCCAAAGGAAACTAAGAAAACATATATATAGTATCTGTATTAAGCGTGACTATAGAAACTTTGATGATAGGTCCGCAGAATGGCAAAAATGCAACTTTTTTGTACCTACTTTTTTTGCCAAAAAACATTTAGTGAGGTAAAAGCAACCATATGTTTTGGTCACCAACCCATTGAAGTTAACGGGGCATTTTATCTCATGTCCTAGAAAAATCTCCACTCTTATTTATATGCAATCAACCGTAAGAAATTGTTGTTTTGGGCAAAATGCACTGGTCCAGCAACTTTGGAGGCTTGTAGTGACAAAGGGATGAGAAAAATTACAAGTTTTTGATTTTTTCCATATGTAGTAGTTATTGAACTATAAGCTCATGAAAGGATTTTTCAAAATGAGTGGATCTACTACGGTTTTGGAAATTTTTCCCAAAACCCTAAAAGGACACTTTTATGTCCTGCTAGGTTACCATTCTAGTGTTAAGGATCACAGTTTGATCTATTTGAGTTATACTTTCAAGGAAATAATTACGCAATCTACCATGCGGTAGGGGAAAAATTCAACTTTTCAAGTTGATTCCCATCATTCTGTACACGATTCTAACCGACGGGTTTGGATTGCGAAGGCAAGACCCAAGGTTTTGACTGCAATGTTAAATACGAGTAAGTAAACGTTAAGTTCAACTCTCCAGGTACACATCTATTGATTTGGTGTTATTTCATTTTTTAATATGTTTGCTTGGGTTTTTCAAGTCGTATAAATACACTTGAATGTTTCAAAGACATGCCAAGGGCATGTTGAAACAAAGCATTTTGGGCCGTCGTGTCCCATATATTTTTCTGCATTATGCTGTTATGAATCCATGTGTAGGGTTTGATTTGGCACATGTTGTCACATGGGATACAACATGGTCTAGGAACTCAAGGAGTTCGGTTTAGCCATTGTGGAGCAAGGATAATGAGGGTCCCTCTCACTCCCATCGTAGAGTGTTTGCAGTTACCTCCACACACAAGTACATCTTGTACTTGTAGGATGTTCTTTTTCAGACATCCTTAGTTGAGACATATTCCACATGTGGCGAATATGAGTCTCTGGGACTCGCACTGGTGCCCCCTATTTCAAGTATGTGTCACGACAAAGTCCCTAGGTGCTGGTCAAATTTGTTTTCTAGACCATTTCAGCACGACGTATCAGGAGCAATTTCAGTGGCCAGAAATTGTCGGATACTTAGAATGACTTGTTAAGGTACAAGTGTTGCTAAACAGCATTACAAATGGTTGTTTTACATATAGAAAGGCTATGAGTTGTTAACGAAAAAGTTTCATTGTTTTTACCTAGAAGTGATCATTGTTTCACCTTCTATTATGGTTCAGACGTTTCAGCAAGGCTTGCAAATGATTGAATCTGAAAGTATTTAGATTCTTTTCAGAACTATTTACATTCCTCTTTAATGTGTGCTAGGTGCATCACATTTTCCACAAGTATTGACAAGGATGATCATGGAGATACAGGTTCGACTCTATTTTTTGCTAAATGCATGCACACTAGGTGTTATGGGCCCTAGTGTTTAGCAAAGGCTGATTTCGAATGGCATGCATATTCATCAAGTTGTTTCTTATGAAGCATTTTGCACTCTACGTGCAGTATCTCTATGAGATTACTTTTGGGTCTACTAATCACCAATAGAGGTCATCACTCGGTTTGGGTGTTTGTGGATTTTTCAAGTTAACCACGATGTTTATTCCAAACATTGTTGATTCCTCAGCAATGTTATACGATATTGTGATTCCCATTTACCAGTCATCAAGGAAGACTGTTTGTAAACCGTGGGGAAACAAACCTCAGTACTTTCAGTTATCCAAGGGGATAGACAGATTACACAATGTAATCTTGTGCTGAAGGATATGCAAAGTGCGTACGTTAACACCAAGCGATCCAATTAATGAGCATTTATTGCTCTACTTGAAGTTTTCTTACCATAAGTTAAAGAAAATAAAATCGCCCTTATTCACATGCAAACCTTTTACTTTCCCCAAAGCTAATGACAATTTTGAAAAGAAGTATTTTCTCTACCTCACCTCAAAAACCTCATTTTAAAAGAACTCTTTTCTAAAAAGAACTTTTTTCTCTCCTTGTCTTTAAAGTTCTACAAGTTGCCTTTGAAAGAAAACATCAAATCACAGAGAGAGAGAGAGAGAGAGAGAGAGAGAGAGAGAGAGAGAGAGAGAGCGAGCCAAAAAAACATCAAATCACAAACACACACACACACACACACACATTGACCCAAAAGAACTTAAAGGGAAGAAAACTTGGCTGAGTAAATCTCGCATGATTAGACTACCTTAGGGGAAAAAAGATAACCCATCATTATGCCCGTAGGCCAATAAAATTCAAAGTATAAGTTTCAGACCATTATAATGTGAATGATGTCATAACCATCCATATCTCATAGAATTCATTACATAAGGCTTTTTCTACATTTAAGGTTTTGACCATTATAATGGGAATGATGTCATAACCATCCATATCACTTTTTTTTTTTGTGTATTTACACAAGTTTTCAATGTGGCAAGAACATGGATCCATTCTTGAGGATTAATCAAGTGTTTTGAGAAAGGCATCGGAACATAAGCCTCATCTCTAATACTCCTTTCTACCACAACCCCCTCTGACCGCATGTTTTCAGATCTACAGGATGCGCCACAACTCCAAAGTTCAATACCCTTGCCAATAATGTTCTTAATGTCTTCAAAAGATGTAGAGTCAAACTCTTGAATTTGGAAATGAGTTACATCCTTGTACTCGTGATTCCTCAAGTTCACCCTGGTTACAACTCCCTTATGCCTAAGATACAAGTAGCTATTGTTGCTCTCACCCGACACGCAAGACATAACTCGAAGTCATCACTCAACACTAGATAATCCACAGAGTGAAATATCTAATAAAATGAGACAAGAAATAGTCAAGAGCTCGGAATGGAACTCCAACAATGATCTACATGATGCAAAGATAACCGTACTATGGAGCAGGCATCAACGTCACACATGTAGTATCGTGAACGTCAATAAGACCAGCAATAAATGATAAGTCAATACTGAGGGAGAATGACCCAAAGGGTGGGCGATCGGAGGCCCTCGTGGGTTGTCAAGCCATAGCGCCACGTATCTAAGAGTACTAAATATCTCAACATATTCTATCAACACGTTATCTACTCTCGAGCAAGCTAATCTAGCCAATATGACTAGTCTAACCACTCTACTACTGCTTTGAATGCATCACATGCTACAAGGTATGAACAAACATGTGATATAGAAGCTAAATCTAGACTAGATCTATCCAGAAATTATATGGCCAAAGGGCGTATTAGTCCTACAAGTCATAGATCTGGACGAGTTGGAAAGGGGAACACACCCAGCACACAACACAATGCCTCACTATAGCCCAAGGTATACACAACGCCCCAATCCACTAGAGTTCACCTTCAAAACTCGAAACTACCCGCAAACAAACCATTGCTTTCACACAATCATACGCACATACGCCCTGCAATGCATCAGACAGACTCAATCACTCCGCTCCGCTCAATTCACAGTCTTCCACACTCACACAACCTCTCTCTATCTCTCTTTGCACGACCAACCTCGGGGGGGCACACACGCCTACACAAGCCCGGAAACACACGCACACAAGCAGAGAAGGGGGAAGGGGGAAGGAGGAATGACGCCTTGAAATAGTAGGGAATAGTCTTCTAGCATAGGCAATGTCATGTACAACCAACACATTGCCGGCATGAACCTCGGCAACCAAAACAATGAGCTCCAAAAGCTTTGGCAAGAAAAAACCCTCCTTGGTCAAAAGACCCTCTTTGGCCAAAAAGCCCTAACAAATGAACAAAAACCTCCTTTTATAGGAGTGTGTCTAGAAATCTCAAAAAAGAAAAATGTGGTGTCGTTCTATGTTCTATGTCGTGGACTCCATTTGAAGTTCCTTTTAGCATAAACTTGCATTGCCAACACTTGGCCTAGCTCACTTTGGAAAGCTTTCCATGGTGTGCACACTTGCCCTTTGCACCTTTGATTTTGGTTGGCCGGACTTCTTTTTCCTTGGCCCTTGAGTATCCTAGCCAACTGTCTTTACCGCCACCTCCTTGCAGTGTGACCCCTTCCCCTCAAGGCGATAGCGATGTCGCTATTGGTGGGGGGGGGGGGGGGGGGGGGGGGGGGGGGGGGGGGGGGGGGGGGGGGGGGGGGGGGGGGGGGGGGGGGGGGTACACCCCTTACCTCAAAAGTTTTGGTCCAAACGGGCGCGGGCACAACCTCTTGGCTACCTACCATGTCATCAACAAACTTCACCGCCGTGCGGCCGCCCACGGGTGCCACCGCCTCGCCTGAAACGCCTAAAACCACCGGCGTCTCCGCCTGCAATGCCTCACGCGTGGATGCCATAGCTGCGCCCAAGAGAGCTCCACTCTCTCGCCTTGAATGCTTATGGAGAGCCTACGGCCCTGCCCATATACCCCGCACTCAGAAGCCCCGCGCCCGCATGTGGGTTATAGGCCCCTGCCACATGGCATTCCCCTAAGCCTTGAGCCCCCGGGGCTTCAAAAACTCATTATTTTTTTCCTTTAACCAAAAAAATGTTTTTAGCTTGCCTTTGCCTGACTCCCATTCTCTGACCCTAGCTCCTGTTGCCAAGCTGCAAATCCCGGGTGAAACTCCATCTTTCCGGCTACAGTCACCCTCTCTGTACCTGCAATTTGACTTCTCGGCATCCTCGAATCTTGGCCTTCAAAAACGGAAAAAATCATCTGCAAACAATTTTGGGCAAAGGTACCCCAGCTTCTGACTTCCATAACTTCTTGCTCCGGACTTCGTTTGGCATGCAGTCTCTTCCTGTTAGCTCCGTATAATGTACACCCTACTCTAGAGCTTCGTCGGCACTCAAAAGGCGCCAGATGGCACGTACTCCAATGCAGTCAAGTGGGCTCAGACCCGGCCCCTGGAAAAACTTCCATTGACCATATCTTGCAAATCGTGGCTCCAATCCACAATCCGAAAAGACGGGTAGGCTCCATGAATTGAGCTCTACACACCTGTACCTTAAGCTCCACTTGGATCACCTGTGCCCAGCAGCCCTGTCCGGCAAGAATCTGCAAACCACTAAAGTTTTAACCTTCAATAACTTGGGCTCCATAGCTCGGTTTGATGAGCCGTCTGGACCTGCTCCTTCAACACTTCAAGCTCTTCATTCCTGGATCCAAGGCTGCACTTTTCATCTCCTTCACCTACTACCCCAATTAGCCCCTTGTGTAGTCTTCCTTGGCCTATAAGCCAAATCACGCATACACCTCCGTTGCTACCTGCTATCCCGTGACCTTCCTGGCTGCTCCAGTCCTTTGCCATGCTTTTTCTTGCCTATACACACCTATCCATGCCATCTTCTAGAGTCGACACACTTTGGCTGCACCAGCGTATTGGTATGGTCCTGTAGGGTATCATGTGAGGATCCTAATGCACTAATCCATGCTCAAAATGGATAATCCTAGCTCTAGATACAAGCAATCTACGGTCGCATGCTAATCGCATACTAATCACACTCTAATCACAACTTAAGCATACAATCATGACATCAATCAGTAGAGAATAACATAAACAACCCGGGGGATTCACTCTATATACAAAACAGGATGCCACCTACGAGCGGACAACTTTGATAAAACCCCTATATACGACTCATATTAAGGAATATGACCCCCCTTTCTACGCTTATACGAGAATACAAGAAGGAAACTATCATACCCCTATCTTACGTATAAACTTTAGGTCTCACATGATCTAACCGAGTAAAATTAGTCAAACAATGTGTAGCATAGTGACTGGCCATGTACTAAGGAATCACTCTTGTTGATAGCTAGATGTACCCTCAATGTGTCTTAGTTTGACTTTCAAACTATGTGTCCGATTAGTCTACACTCTGTCTACTCATCCAATTCTAACCCATCCAAAGCTGGTGTAAATCAACCCTTGACCTGCTCCAAATCAGTCCTTATTTACGATCGGCTTGATGCAAAATTTGATGCTTGACCTGATAGAAAACTTCCCCAAAATTCATCCAAGTTACACAGCACACCGGTGACCAATCATTACAAGTAATCAACCCAAGTCACCCCCCCCCCCCTAAATATGATACCCCCCTCCCTTATTTTTAAACTTGGGAGATAACTTATTGGGGGCATGCCCCTAACTTATACACTTATGTAACTTGTAAAAGAAACCCCCTCCCCTGCACTTACGTGCTGCGATAAGTTTTCCATGGTGAATCCCCCGGGATAAACAACATGTGTGCAAAGAATTATTAACATAGTCAAAGAAAAAGACGAGGAAATTAAGCGAGAACACTCACTACACAATTACGCAGAACACCAATTTTCTCTATTCTTCTCCAAAGAGCTCAAAAGTGTCAAAAAGGTCCAAAATACATCAAGTTTTGAGCCTATATCTCAGTGACCCATCACCTAAGCATACTACCCTTGAATATTTACAATCTGGAAGCATTAAAGCCCCTTTTCCTTCATCCAAATTTCATTTTTGGATCATCATTTATTACAAGGGCTTTTACAAAAAATATAAGTGTCCAAAAAATTATGTGGGTGTTGTCGCATGTGACTTACACCCGTGTCAACACTCCCCGGTACCTACTTTAGTGTCCGTCCCTGGAAACTGACCTTCTTTGCTTAGGAGCCTTGTGTTGAGGTTGAAGCCTTCCTTTCCTGAAGTGCAATCCTTGTTGCGGTCTACTCTTCTTGTTGTTGTTGACGCTCTTTCTCTTCGTCTTCTTTTACTTGTTTGTGTACCGGATTCTGTTCTTGACATCTTTGAATGCTATGTACCTGAGTGCCAAGTTTGTCATGGACGGCTTAAATAAATGTGAATCAATTTCTAAAAAGCCTGTGTGGAACATCTCATTAAAAGTGGCCAAGAAAGAGGATGACAAGAACTGACACCACACAAAGAACCCCATGATCTGCAAATGTGTTGGTGTCTTGTGCAAGTCAAATTCCAGCCCTTGGTCCCCTTCTAGAAACATCTCCCAATGAGTGTCTGTAGGCATTTCGTCCTTGAAGGTGTCGATGATCTTTAGGAACATATCATCAAACTTTAGAAGCATCTTGCATGACAGATCCAGCACTCCCTGATATTTGCTTTGTGTTCTTTTCCAGGTTCTTCTGAAGTAACTGAGCATAACAAAACTTGTGGATCCTGGGAGTTCTGGGTAATTCAACCATTTTGGATGACGTTCTTTGCAATATCTGAAATTCTCCAAGGTCTGTCTTCTTGGCACAGGACAAAAGGTCGGATCTATGCGCACTGCCCTTGGTGCTCGATTGTACTCCAACATGCTTCCATTATGACTGGCAAACCATTGCAACCTCCATGTTGGTCGGTTGACCATGGTTTTTGTGCCACTAATTTCTTCAGTCGAGAGTGGCTCATAGCCTCCCAGCTGCTCTAGAGTGCACTTTGGCAACAGACCTTTGACTTGCAGTTGATTCTCAAATCGCATGAGGGGATATGATAGAGTAGGCTGAACCATGTCTCATATATTTGTTCTACAGATTTGTACTTCTGTGCTGCTACCTCTATCACCCTCAGCTCCTAACTTGTGTATTCCTTAATCACCGAGTTTTCTATAGCATCAACCTCTTCTTGTACTTGTCGCATAAGATCCGTGGTTGGCTATTGTTCTTGTGGAGGGGAGTTTGCCCCTTGCTGCTCCTCTTCCCAATCCATACCCCTAATGTTGACATTATGGATGGTTTCTTGTAATCCCAGATCTGTAGCGAGTGTTTCATTGTGGGAAGCTTGCACTGTGGCTGATTGTGCAGCCTCTTTCTGAGCCTTCAAATCCTTACCTCTTTTCTTAGTGCCTCCAATTCCTTTTGTTGATCTTGAGGTAGTCCTTGATCCGCCGATACTAAGGATGACATCCAAGCTGTTGGTGGTTTAAATGGTTGGGACAACACATCATCAAGTAGTGCTTGTGTGTGCTTTTGTTGTCCCAGCGCTATCTCATGCAGTCTTGTCACATGCTTGTACATTTTTTCTACCATTTCAGCCCTTTCTTTTGCCTCTTGTTTAATCCTTTGAGATTCTGTCACAGTCGCCTCAAAGCTCTTGAGAACTTCTTGCTGATTTTGACATTCTTCCTTGCTCTTCGCAAGCTCTATATGTACTCACTCCATCTCTAACAGTTGGATGTGTTGTTCTTGGGTTTTTCATTTCTCTTCAGAGGCCCTTTGCATTGCAGCCATTGACTTTATTTTTTTTACCATGTCTCTTTCCCAACTATCCACATCTCTTTACATTATTTCCTTTTCCTTTCGTACAGCTGATGCTACCACTGTCACCCTTTGTTCTTCTTGCGGGGATGATGGCACTAGTGTCACCCTTTGTTCTTCTTGCAGGGATGATGGCACTAGTGTCACCCTTGGTTTTTCTTGCTGGGTGACTGTTCTTGCAGGCGGTTCCTCTTATTGTTGCTTTTCTTTGCCTTGTTCTTGGCCTCGTTCTTTTTCTAACTGTAGACAGAGTTATTGAAAGCTGTCTTGTGGGTCCTCCATCAAATCTTCTATGGGAGACAAAGGAGGAGTATGACCCCTTGGCCTACGTTGTCCATCCCTTTCTTCTAGCATCTTTCATACCTCTTCTTCCCATTTGCGTTTGTTCCTCAGTGGCCATTGTCCCACCAACTAGGATTGCTTGTGTTTCCTTTTGTTCCTCTTTATGAGCTCTTTCATTCAAAATATTCCTTCCTAGATTATGGAGTGTGCTGAAATGCTGCAATTTCTCTACATGAGATTCACGTCCACTTGTTATGCTGTTCTTCTTTGTCCTTTTGTCTCTTTGTATTTTTTCTAGGATTCGTCTTTTCTCAGCTTCAGTGCTTGCATGCTTTGTATGGATACGTGTCATTCCAAAATCTTCGTTGCAGTGACTTTTCTTCCTGAAGTATTTCTTCAAACATAGCACTCTTTTTATGCTTCACTAGTGGCTTTTCCTTAGTCTCCTCTTCTTCTACTTCAACAGGATCCCTTCTAGAAGAGCTTGCTTGCCTGCTCAATCTCTTGGACACTTGGGCGAATGCCACTTGGTCATCTTCCACGTCCTTGATTTTGTATTTCATACCCAAGGCTTGATATGTAATTCTGGTCAGCACTTGATTGTTTCCAATGTAGCCACGCTTTTGAACAGTCTTCAGAGTTGCAGCTCTCTTCAAATCTTTGAGCACCTTCTCATGAAAATTTCCTCTTTCTCCGTGTTTGGACTTCATCCCTGATGTTATCCAATAAGCCATATGCATGTTAGAATGGGTGTATTTTTACGGCTTTATGATGTTAAAAGCTTGATGGTACAATTGGAGAGGCAATATAACATTTGCATCCAACAAATCTGAAAAAGTCTTTTGTCCATTTGTGGCTAGAAAGGTGATCTCCTTCATTATGCTGGTAATCCTGGCCTTGGCAACTTCTCTATTGCTTGTTTTGATCTGTAAAGCTTCTGTTAACCCTCACGGCACATGGACACCCTATGATCTATAAACGTTGTATTATTTAGAGTCAGGTACCGGGCTTGTCAGACCAATAGGAAAAGGTAGAGTGATCGCCGATGAGAGGCGCACTCTAACTGGGACATTCAAGGGATTAGTTGGCTAAGCATGGGCGCCCAAGTGTGAATGGGGTGAGCTCCTATAAAAGCCAACTAAACCTAATTTTTACTCATTCTCTCATTTGTGCAATAGAAGAGTGCTCTTGCTCCATCTCCATCTTCTTCTTCTTCACCTCCTTGTGTGTGTGTGTGTGAGAGAGAGAGAGAGGGAGAGTGTGTGTGCGATCGAGCATTACGAAGGCACGACGGCGGCGAAGCGGTTGAGCACGGCACGACTGCAGCTTCTTCTTCATCGCGGCGAGGAATCCACCACGAAGGCGAGCGTAGAGCGGTGAGTGACACACCCTTTGCTCTCTTGAGCTTGCTAGTTTAGGCTTTTTGTGTGCTTGGAGCCTTTTGTGGCTCGCACACGGTGTATTGGCAAGTCCCTTGCTTCGACAGTGCGGCAAGGAGCGCACATTTTTGGCGCTGTTGCCGGGGATATGCCCTACACTAAGCTCGGTTAGCACTTTACGCTTTTTTGTGGTGCAATCTCTATCATAGGAAAGGCAGAGAATGAGGGTGTGTAGTTGTGTGGAGATTTCTGTTTTTTGCGTTTTCTACGTTTTCTGGTTTGCACTGCACAGTTAGCATTTCTTGCGTTTTTGCATTTTCTGCATTTCTTGCGTTTTTTCAATTTCTGCAATTTCTGTGCGTTTTCATTTTTTTGCATTTCTTGCATTTCAATTTCTGCAATTTCTGCAATTTCTGTGCGTTTTCAATTTTCTGCAATTTCTGCGTTTTCTGCATTTCTGCATTATATATATATATATATAAAAAATCGGAAAATAAAAACGCGAGTGAGCGGGCGGTGAAATTTTTCGAAAATAAAAAACGTGACTCTTAAAACGGACGGGCTGGTTTGTATAAAAGATAGACGGGCTGCTTTGTATAAAAGATAGATCGGGATCGGGATCATTTGCCCAAGCCCAAGCCCAGGCCCAGGCCTCAATCCTCAGTCTTATGATATATACTAGACTCACTCTTATATATATACCCTACTCCCTCAAGAGAGAATGAGAGCATGTGGGACAAGTCCTCCACTCTCCTCCTTTCTCTTCCCACTTGCACCCTTAGACTTTCTAGTTTGGGCCTAGTTCCCTACTGGAAATTGACAGTTTTAGGGATTCCGAGGGCATAGAGTGACCAAACGGAGGGCTGTAAAGCACGACGCGTCCCTCCTAGCGATACGCTCATTTCGAGCTATCACACGGCCCATTCCACGACACGCTCTAAAAAATCTAGCAAAAAAACAAACAAAAAACACGCTAAAAACTAGTCACAAGGCCTCCTAGAGCAGCTTTTTGACACCTTAGGGTATCAAAAGCACATGCACTTACGCTCTGGGCGGGTGCTAGAACACGAGCATATTGAGGGTGCCTCTGTTCATACGGACACCCATTACCCATCCACGATAAGCTCTAGACCCTCAGCGGGGACACAAGGTAGCACCACCCAAGACCCTAAAATAGCCGCTAGTGATTCCTCCTCCGACTCAGAAATCATGGAAGTATACCCTACCCAAAACACTGAGAGAGAAGGCCATGCACCTCCCGAAGCTCCACAGCCTAGTACTAGTATGTTTAGCCGTTTCATGGAAACATTAGGTAGAGCTACTCGCTCGGAACCTGATGCAAATGAAGCACACGAAGGGGGTGGGGAAGTGGACTCTCCTTTCACATCGCACGTGGACCCCACACCCCCAAAGAGTGTCCATGTGGATATCCTACCAACTTCTTACCAAGAAGACCCTATTGAGCTGCCTCCTTCAGAAGTTCCCTCTAGAGTACCGTTGGTGACAAGTAAAACCACGGGGAGCAACATTGCTTCTACCTCACAAGAAACCGTTAACACGTCGACTCTAGAAGGATTGTTCATTAATGATCATTGGACATACGACCTCCACACTGAGGTGTTGACGGATCTACACTCTGGCCACGCCTACCATGTAGGATGGATAGAGATTGTGCAATCCACCTCTAGTGCCACGAGCATCGAAGATCAACAAAAAATGATCTGTAATGTTATCCATGGCGTTATTCAATCAGAAAGGCAAAACCGAGGGGTAAATATACTCTCAACTGGCCCCATGAGATTTCTGGATACGAGCAAGGCTCAACAGCCTACTCTAATGAGCCCCATGGACCCATCTTACGTCATTTCACCTGGGGTCTCTATGCAATCTGAGCCTCTGAGCGAAAACTTTAGCTTCCCTAACTTGGCTCAACCCTCTATTAAGGAAAACCCAGTGCTCACTCCAGGGATAAGCCTGACAGAGAATGTACCGATGACATCTACGGTTAGCGCAGTGCCACTACCTAGTGTCGTAGTACCTAATATGGGGCCTCGACCATATGTGCCTCTAGCCCCTTATGCACACATGGCCCCCACACCTCCAATAGTACCACTTGTTTACGCTCCTCGAGTGCCGCTCCCTAACCCTTATCCGAGTGGACCTATGCCCGGTTATGTTCCATATCCTGCATCATCCACACATATGCCAAGACCGGTACCCATCCCTCTCCCACATATGATTCCAAGAGTACCTCCACCGGCCCTACCTCCTCACATAGGTGACTTGGCAGCGTTTTCTCAAACCATAGGTCGATCTATCGTGGAAAATATGCGTCATGCATCTGATAGAGAGCCTAGAAGTAAGGCAGTACAAATTGCCAAACTCACGCAAAAATTCAATGGGGATGAAGATGCTAGAAAACACATTGAAGTGTTTGAACAAGTATGTGATTCCTTAGGGGAACGCAATGAACTACATAAGTGCAATGCCTTAAGCTTGACATTAAGTGGGAAGGCTGGAGATTGGTATAGAACCCTAAGGGTGGACGAGAAAACAATCTACCCTACCCTTCGAAGGTTGTTTCTAAAGGAGTACATACGAGAAGGTGTGCTTTGGGGTGTAGCATCTCAGCTACAGAAGGCCGAACGTAAGGAAGGAGAGTCAATAAGGGACTTCATTAGTCGTCTAAAGCACTTAAACTCTCGCTGCCCTGTAAATGAGCGCTTCAACAATAACCAACTGCTTGATCGATTCATTCGAGGGTTGAGGAATGAAGGAATCTATAATGGACTAGTGATTAGAGGTATCACAACCTGGGAAGATGTCACTGCCAATGCAATCCAATTAGAGGACAACTTGATGATAGCAGGCATGAGGGTGTCTACTGACACGAGATCCACTAGCTCACAAGCCATTGAGTATGAACCCATGACTGCAAAGCCCATTGCCAATGAGCCAAAGGTATTTGAGACATTCTTGACAGACCTCACCAAGGCAATCCAAGAGTCTCTTAAGGATAATCGACCCCCTCAAAATAGTCACATGTATCCAAGAAGGGAGCAACAATGGTGTTCCATTTGCTTAGGTCCACATAGCACTAGTGAGTGCCCTACGTTTAGAGTAAAATTTAATGGAACTTGCAACGCATGTGGTAGGTATGGTCACCAAGCTAAGGATTGTTTAATGATCAAACGTATGATGGCAAATAGACCACCTGTAGCCTGGACGGATGCACCTCGAGCTCCTGTATTGATGCCTGCTCCACCTGTTGAGCAACTACCGCAACACATGGTCCCTAGATCTCAAAATGTTGTACAAGCTACACCGCTACCACCTCCTGTGCTAGGACCGCAGCCCCCGCATCCAAGAGTCGCCCCTATGAACCAAGTGGGTTGCGAGCCATCAAATGCTTATCCAGATGGCTGTGAGGAGGAAATAGACACTAGTATTGCCTACGGACTTGATACATTGGAAGAGTGTCCTATATACTACATGGAAGATTGTTGGGGACAAGTCAAGCCGGTTTATCAAGCTGCTGCTCTCGCATCCAGAGGTCAAAATATCAACACCCAGGCTAGGAGGCCACCTCTTCAATGCTACGAGTGTGGTGGACCACATCGAGCAGCGGAGTGCCCTATTAGGCTGCAAAAGAATGCTGCACAGATGCAAATGAATCAAGGGAGCACGTCTGCAATGCCAATACTCACATGTAATCGTTGTGGCATAGATCACTTGATTGCCCAATGCCCCTATAACCCAAATGCGCCTAAAATCACACCCCTGAATTTGGTCGAAATTGCTAGTGTGACATCGCCAATACCACCCGTCGCACCCGCTTATGCGATTACACGGTCCATGCTTCAAGGGCCAGGCCATATCCTCGAAGAGAGAGATACCGCGTCAGTTATCCAAGCAAAGAAAAAGAAGACACGAAGGAAGAAGTCGCAGAATACGGAAAATTCAAAGCCAAGTTCCAAAACAAACATAGGAACAGGAGATGACCCCGTGTATATGAATGACCTCGAGGATGATTCAGATTCAATCGAGACAATGGAGACTAGAACCAATACCACAAAGGGAAAGACCGACAAAGAAAACCGTAACATGGAACCAAATGAAAACCGAATAAGAGAAAACCATAAAGAGCCTCTGAAAACACCACAAGTGTTTCCAAATCCAATCCAAGACCCCCAAGATAAACCGCAGGGGCAAAAAGGGAAGAATCGTAAAAAGAAGATTGGGACGTACCCAAACCCAGTAGACGAGATTAAGCAGGTGAAACATCTAAGAGGTTTAGTGGAGGAGACTCAAAGGAAACTAGAACCAGAACCCATGCATGTCAAAATTCATGACACAGTGTTTCCCACGCAAGTTCATCCACCCCACATGAACCATAGACCGTTAGCCATATCTAGTATCATCCAAGAAGGGAGTGAGGACGGGACATCAGAAAGTGAGCATACACCCTTCTTGTTGGAAAGGATGTTTAACGAAGGAATACCTGATCCCATTGAGGAATATGAGATTCCATCCTCACCAGTTCCTAGTCAAGGACCTACACCCTGCAAAACGCCAATGAATGTTGCCAAACTAGTGGACTTCATGTCTTCTGAGGTCCGAACCACGATCATAGCAAAGCTGTATGGAGATCCTGAGTTATTCCTTGCACTTCGAGCATTCCTTAACGGAGAGCTACGAACGGGATTACCGCAGTTTGCGCAACCAAATAGGCCTGACTCGATTATGATTGATGAGGAAAATCATGTGCAATCACTTGACTTAGATGGACACGAGTCTGTGATCGAGGTACCCATTAACGAATTAGGGCAGTATTTTGAAGGCGACGAGTCTAATGCGACCCTACCCATCACTACCAAGGGATTAACTATAAAGGGAATTCTTGATGGTGGTGCGGGAGTTAGCATCGTTACAAAAGATTGTTGGGAATCCATGGGAAAACCCCGCCTCAGTGTTACTAACATTGTGGTAAAGATGGCAAATGGTACCATAGCCAAACCTATGGGGATGCTCAAGGATCTTAAGATCAAAGTTCTAGGACACAAGGTACGACATACGTTCATTGTAATGGATTTCTCTAAACACCTTATGTCATATGAAATGATTTTAGGACGACCATTCATGAGGGAAGCACAAATGGTTCATGATTGGTCTAAAAATCATGTCTATTTGCAATTCCAAGACTGTGTCCTTAGAGTGGATTTGGTGACTGGTAAGGTACACCCCTTAGGGAGTAAAACCATTATTGATCATGTCTATTTGCAATTCCAACACTCTGTCCTTAGAGTGGATTTGGTGACTGGTAAGGTACACCCCTTAGGGAGTAAAACCATTATTGATCATCGCTCTGACACCACAGTTCACTCGGCCCCACTACAATATTGTTACACTTGTAAGAAGGATACAGACATTGGTCAAGATTCTCCTTACATGGATGTGTTACCGGGTATGACGGAATCAGACAACGTAGACTGGGTACACCTAGCATCAACCATAGACACTTGGGGAAATAGGGGGACGACCTGGGTAACACCTGAGGGGGATGAAATGCCTGTACCCTTAAATATGCTACAAGCAATGCATATCGCTTCCGACAAGACTCATCCTAATGTAACGAAGAAAACATACAAGTGGGTCCCTAAAGCTTCTTTAGTGACCATATCTAGTGCTAAAAAACAGAAGCCTTGTAAGAAACGTACCACTCGCTCCAAGAAAAGTAAGAAAATGTTGCGATGGATCCCTAAACACTATTGGAAGCCCAAGGCTACTATCAAGGAAATGATCAAATCTGGGTGCCGAAACGTAGATTGTGCTCTTACCTATCACCTGACCCAAGTGAGCCCAATCCCGTAGCTCCAAAACGAATCAATGATCGTGGAAAGGAAAAAATCACAGAATGCTACACACCCGCTCCCGAGCTAGTTTGGGTACCAAAGAAAGAACGATTTGTTCCACCTAGCTCAGGAAGGGGGGAGTCCCATGAAGATTCTAGCTCCTCATGTAATACATCCATAGAGGTAAAAGCTTCTACACAGCCTCCATCTATAGTAGTGGACCTCCATGAAGCTACAAAAGAATCCACACCTCCCAGTGTTCAAGAATCACCTGATGAACCACTTCAAGTTCAATCCTGGGAGAGTACCTTACCACCCTTGCAACTTGACGAGGCACCTAGGGTAATAGAAAACTACTGGCAAAAATCCTCACCCATTACCAACTGGAACAATTGGTTTCAAAGGGTGACAAGCTCATTTCAAACGGTATGATCTACCCAAGGAAGGGGGGAGTGTTTGCTGACAGTCCTCATTCATTTGTTTCCCTCTCAACCTTTTTCCCTGACCTCTTAATCTTCGATCTTAGGGAATGTACATATAAAGCTTTATACTCACAAAAAAAAAAAAAGAGCAAGAGCAATTAGCAAACAAGTATGCATAATAAAAGTCAAAACATTGACTCAGACCTACACATGTCACATCTGGTACAGTGAAACAGAAACCTATGCCATAAAACACCTTCGATCCTCATCACTTGAGTGATGGAGGGCAGGTAAGATTAGTACGATAGGAGTGTTTCTGTTTTAGAGTTGAGAGATTAGCGAAGTTATCTTTTCCCACTAATGTGCCTCCTGGAGGTATTCCTTTTGTTTCCTAGTGTGTACAGGAGCGTGTTGCTATTGATAGGATTTGGACCTTCATGGCACCTTTCTCTCGTTCACACTTCAAATCAAGCGCGACCATCGACACAAACAGGTGTTTCTTGTCTATTATCATTGCCCTTATCTTTTTGCATCCATGTTTGTCTGCTTTGATTGTGATCGGTAGCATAATATTCAGCGCATTGGCTTAGTATCAAACATTTAATTCAATGTAATGTTTTGTCATAATCACTTGTTTAGGTTTAAAAATCAAGCAGTCCGACTAAGCTAGTTTGACCAAGCTAGGTATTAGAAATCTTCTCTTAATACCATGGGGAATGCCTTCCTAATAAGCAATGGTTACTTAGGTTCTTAATCCGATTTAGGCAGCATTGTATGAAATGTACTAGGGCTTTCTAGTGGGCTTAACCCTATTGACCTTTAGCTTAAGTATTATAAAGGGAGTTTACTAATGTGATGAGCCTGGGGAGGGTAACAGTGTTATATGACCCCCCAAAGTTACAAAATTAAAATGTTGAAAATGAGCAAACAAAAAATCAAAGTGCCACAATGTAAAATCTTACACTGGAAGAGAAATCTCAGCTTGAATTGGTACTTCACTCACATGTATCGCCTATGGTACTAGAGCCCTAGAGGTTCCCAGTGTGGGCGCTTTTCCTTGAGCAAAAAACCCAAGGCATACAAAATAAGCACACACATCATAATTGAATCAATGTGAAAAGACTTTGGGGGGTCAAAGAAAAAGTAATCAGTCAGGCGATGATTTCATGAGAAATTCCTTTTATGGTAGCTTAACTACAAGGTTTTCTAGATATAGCCTCTAGTCAGCCCTCGAACATGAATACTTGGCTCTCGTGATTAAACAACTTAATTGACCACAGATAATTAAGAAGCTTACCCATGGTATTAATATTCGATCTCTAGTGCCTTTCGACCATCAAATTAGCGACCCCAGACTTGTCTAATTTTTTACCTTTACATCTGTTTATGCATTTGATTACATTGCAATTTAATGTTCATTGCTACCAAATTGTTTGAAATTCTTTGACCAATCAATGTGTCTACCTAAAACTGCATATGCTTTTTAAGAGAATGCAATTACTGTGCCAATGCTGTTTGATTTTGCAGTGACTGAAGAAGGCTAAGGACATTCATCTCAAATGCTCTTCCACCTCGACGAACCAGCTTCAACTCAATAGCTTCCGAGGACGGAATCTACATCAGGAAGGGGGGCATGTTAACCCTCACGGCACACGGACACCCTATGATCTATAAACGTTGTATTATTTAGATTCAGGTACCGGGCTTGTCGGACCAATAGGGAAAGGTAGAGTGATCGCCGATGAGAGGCGCACTCTAACTGGGACATTCAAGGGATTAGTTGGCTAAGCATGGGCGCCCAAGTGTGAATGGGGTGAGCTCCTATAAAAGCCAACTAAACCTAATTTTTACTCATTCTCTCATTTGTGCAATAGAAGAGTGCTCTTGCTCCATCTCCATCTTCTTCTTCTTCACCTCCTTGTGTGTGTGTGCGTGAGAGAGAGAGAGAGAGGGAGAGTGTGTGTGCGATCGAGCATTACGAAGGCACGACGGCACCAAAGCGGTTGAGCGCGGCACGACTGTAGCTTCTTCTTCATCGCGGCGAGGAATCCACCACGAAGGCGAGCGTAGAGCGGTGAGTGACACACCCTTTGCTCTCTTGAGCTTGCTAGTTTAGGCTTGTTGTGTGCTTGGAGCCTTTTGTGGCTCGCACACGGTGCATTGCAAGTCCCTTGCTTCGACAGTGCGGCAAGGAGCGCACAGCTTCACGGACGATGTTCGATGTGATAGCTACCTGAATCTTTTCTCCTTGGTCACATCAGACAATCTTGCTATCCCATCTTCTTCAAGGGTTGTCAAAAGTTCGTAACATCTTTTTGCGTCCACCTCACATGGTCTCAACCTCAAGAAAATCATCCAGCCCCACTACTGTAAAGACTCTCATCACTTCTTTATTGGTCTACAGAGCAGCTAGTGAAAGGACTGTGGTACATAGACGGTTTGTATTTTCTGCTATCCTTCCACATCAAAGACAACTCGACACACATGAATGTTGCACTCCTCTAAAGCTTGCTGGGCCACAAAGCATTTGTCCACAATCTCTTTAGTCTTCAAACAGTAGAGGTCTTTGTCTGCTTCTTTCAGCTTCTTTTCCTCCATTCGCTTTCTTCTCTTGGTTCTCTAAGAGGAGGGTTGTTCAGCATTTATAGACCCTGAAAACATAGATTATTTTACATTCTTTTAGTACCTCAGTTTAATAAAAAGTGATTACAATCTTGTTAGTGCACTGAGTCGATGTTAGTGACCCATTTTTGCCCCCTGCTTAAGTCATGTACGCTTTTTCCGGCCATTTGGTAAGGAAAACCTGTCCGTTGAGGGTTCTCTGATGATCCAAATTCCCTGGAAATTGGTGTGGGGTAATCTTTTAAGCCAATCTTCAATATGCATGCTTCGGCTCCATGATAGGCTCACTGACTTTGGCCAATATGCATATGGGCCAAGGTTAGCATCTTGAAAAACTGACTTCATCAATGTGTTCCTTTAACAAGTGTACAAAGCCCCCCTGGGTCCAATCAGAAATTGAGAAACTATTGGTTATCCAAATACCCTGTTCAACGGCGCAGTTTAGAGTGTTTGGCCTGCAGCTTCCACCTGACAAGTCCAAATTCTTTGAAAATTGGTGTGGGGTAATCTTAAATGACAATGAGAGATTTATTTAGCTTATATGTGTGCCATGGCCCCCCAGGACGATTCCTAACACCCCAATTTGATCTTACCAACGACTCCAGAAACATCAAGTTAGTTTTTTTTGACTGGTCATATGCCCATTGCTTTCCTTCTATCTCCACCTTGTTGCAACCCTTTTCAATGCTTTGGAGCATCAAAAATAACTTTCTGTCGACCCTGCTCTGTTTGCTTCCAGATTTTTTGTGTGTAGATTCTTGCTTGGTAGTTTGGTGTCTCTTTTTTGCCTTATTTTTTGGGGTCCTTCCTATTTTTTACAATTTTCTAAAAGAGAATCAAAATAATTCAAAAACAACAAGATCACGTTAAGCCTAAACATCAACAGCAGCAAAGCATGAAGGAGATAAAGTCAAAACAATTTCAATGAATGCATCACCACTGCAAAAATAAAAGCAAGCACCAAGTTTTGAAGTTTTTGGTGGAATGGGACACCAAGGCTTATGCATGGAGGTTGTCTCTTCGATTGGTATGTACGCTTCCTCTGTAGTGATGAAGTGTGCAAACAATTGTGAACTTTAAGAATTACTTAATGGCCTTTACTTGGGATAAAACCCATATATAGAGTTTGGAGAAGCTCTGGGAATCATAACAATGGTTTTATACTAGTGCTAACAAAGTGGTTTGGGTTACAAATGTTCTAAACCTAGAGGTTTTCATGCTTGGGGGATGCCCTATAGCATTTGGGAGCTGTAGTCTTGTCCATATCCAATAGTGGTGCTTAATTGGAATCACAAATTTGCCTAAAGCTATAAGCCACATAGAATGCCCCACATGCAGGTAATTCCATTATTTAATTGGGGGAAAATACATGCCCAAAATGGCCTAAAGCCATAAGCCACATTGAATGCCCCCACACGCAATTAGGTTCTTTAATTGGGGGAAGCTTCTCACTAAGTGTTTCTCTTAAGGGACTTTAAACATAAAATGAAGAAATGACTATGTGTGTGTGTACCCACCCTTACCCAGACACCATACCTATGTTGAGGTTGTAGACCCATAGGTATGGGCCTACAACCTCAATATAGTAATGAGTGAAGCAGGTTGGATATTTACACCAAGCCTTTCTCATGTGGCTAATGTATCAATAAAGAGATTGATAATATCTTGCTGCATAAACCCATTAGTTGTTGTCAATTTGTTGCCCACTTTATTATCATGTTCAAAGGCATGTCATGCATCACTACATGAATACAAAATAAGATAAAAAGATCTTAGAACAATGTTTCTAGCTTGTAGAAAGGTCTATTGCTATTTGATCTTATAAATTCAGTTGGGATAATGCCTAATTGCTTCCTTTTCCAAGTGTACTTGGTGTTGTAGTCTCCAATATATGGGCTAAGTAAAGAGCTTTCCATATTGAGGTATGTGGTGGTAGTCACAAACACCTCACCAACAAGTGAATGGCCAAAACTTAATTGTACATTATGAACAACCACTTACCCTTCCTAGCTGGAACATATCTCCAACAAGGCCTACCCATTAAGCAATATCTGTTCTATCAAGAGTTGTCTACAGGCTATCAGAGGCTCCATCTTCCAATACCTGCTACTACAAGGTCACACATGGAAACATGCATAGATCAATAGTGCAAGAGAAAATGATTATAGAAGTAAGGGCAACACATGGAAAAACCAAAGACATATATTACCCTATTTCTACTTACATGAAGTACACATTGTGTATACTCCATACTATGGCTAAGCTTCAAGAACCCTTGTGGTGGATGTTTGTTTTTTATCTCCACCCTAAACATATTGTATGCAATAACACACATAGGCCAACACCTATCCACTCCATATACACAGTATACTACCATGAAGATAAGTTTAAACTGCTTCTAATGCAAGACCCATACAAGTCATCCTTGCCCAAGATACCCAGTTTTAATACTTCATAGCCATCTCAGCAGGTTTTTGAAAACAAGGCCAACTTATCCACAAAACCAAATAACATATCATCTATGATGATACAGAACATTCAACTACTTCTTTAACCTCCCAAACATGATGATAATGGATTAATTGTGTTATTTATTAGGTTACCAACCTGTAAAGCTTATGCTTTGATTTCAAGATCAGCTCAAATAACTTACCTAGACACAACCACTCTTCCAAAAAAAAATTAAAACCATGTAATCCAATGTGAATACAGAGTACCATATCAGAAACACAACTCTTTTTTATTGGTTTTGCCATGCATCTATCATAATGTATTGTATTTTTCATGAATGATTATGAACAAATTTTCCCCTTCTTTTAGTACACAATGAAGGTGTCATAATAATCAATATCTAATTCTCCTAAATGATTTTCTCATATTAAACTGATCATTTAATGTGGGGAAGTGCCAAGGGAGAAAAAGCTAGAATATTGGTTAAGCTAGCAGACCGGCCACAGTAGGGATCCAAAGGAGGGAAAATAGGAATCCAAAAGGGGGGGCCATCCGCAAAAGAGCCATGTGCAACAATGGGCTAAAAAGACCCTAAGGTTCAGCCCATTAAGACTTCACAAATGCTAAGGTTCCAAATTCAAAGGTTGTGTCCAAAGGTCAACCCTAGGGAAATTGGATGCTTTGTGTGTGACCAAAAAGTCTTTTTAAATCCCTACTTGGGAGGGGGCGAGCCTTTCTTCTAGGGGATGAGAGAGAAAGCCACACACACACAGGCTCCCTTTACACAAAGGGAATTAGGGACACGTGTCAGCTCCCTAGCCCAGATGCCCACAAGGTGTGCCCAATTCCTATTGGATGGACTTGGAGGTGGACCAATGAGATTTAGGCTAGAGTAAATCTAGTTTAATTAATTTAAAAACACTTAATAAAAGAACCAATGAGAATTAAGTCTCTTAGAAGACTATTGGACAGTCTCCCAAGGGGTCCAATGAGCATTCAGCAGCCCAATGGCTTGCTTGATTCCTATTGGCCAGGAGGCAAAGGGGTCCAATGAGAGTTTAATTGAATTATTAATTAATCTAAATCTCTCACAAAAGGGGAAAGGGGGACACATGTCAGAAGGCTATCACTTATGCTGCCTAATAGCCATTGGCTTGACTTGGGGAGGTCCAATGGGGAGCCTGCAAGAGCAAATAGGAAGAGAGCTCGCCCAAGAGAGAGAGGGGGCTGATTTTTGCAAGGCATTATCACACACACACTCACACAATCTCATGTGTGAAGAAAGAGAAGACTATCTCTTCCCAAGCTTTAATGGAGAGCTCATCACCTACTCCAAGCTTGTGAGATAGAAGCCTACATCGACACACTCTTGGCTTGTGGATGCAAATCCAACCAAGAGCCAAGATCCAATGCATGCTCATATCCTCTACCAAGCTAATTACTAAGATAAAGCTATGCTAATATGAGTGATTATGTGAGGATATGTACATCTTTCTCGTAAGATACTCCTTCTTCCTCTCAATCTACTCTCGTACCCTGCTAGTGAGGCGGTCCGGGGAGGGCAACAAGAAGAGCGGCCTCTAAACACCCTTCGAGGCTCCCGTGCTGCTCAATTGGGGCTGGGGCAAGCACAATCAGAGACAACAACAACCCATAGCCAGAAACCAAACAAGAAAAGGGGCACCACCTAGTTGTAGATGCGAACTAGGACGCACGTGATATCTCCTTGTACTCAAACGCACAAAGAGAGGGGAATGCAAGATAGCCACACACAACAAACACAAACATTCACCACGCTAGAGAGAGGTAAAGAGCACAAATCAACTTGAGCAACTCAGTCTTAGCCTTAAAGACTAGATGCACACAAAGCTTGATGAGAAATAGAGAGACAACACAAAACTTGACCTTGTTGCCAATACACAAATTGTCTTAGGGTCACAGGATCCCTCTCTCCGAGAACCCTCTTACAATTTACCTTTTAGGCAAACAATTCAACAAGCCCTCAAACCACCAAGCATGAAATGGCACAACAAACTTCAAGGACAATATACCTTCAACCACCTGATGAGCCAACTTATCAAGTCAATTTGGAGAGAAGAGTCGTAGTTGCAGCATACAATTGCACCCAAAACTATGAATCTTATTTATGGACAAGAGTAGGCTACAAGTGTGATTGTAGAGTATAGTATCACTCCACCCCTCTAGATGGCATAACTAACTTCAAGCTTCTCCATGCACCTATGTGTAGTGATGGAATAGAGAACTCACAATGCACACACTCTACACAACTAGGCTTGAAGAGTGGTGTGTTATGTGTTGAGAATGGTGTGGTGTAGTGTGATCATGTGATCATTTACAAGGGAGAGAAGGGCTCTATTTATAGGTTTTAGAAGCCTCGATTAGGATTAGGCCTAATCAAGTTTATTTGAAGGAATAAAAGATTATGCATATTTTTACTTTTATTTAATGAGGGTGGGTCTCTCTTGTCCTTTGAGTCACATGGATGTGGGCTCAAGGGAAGAGAATTATTGAGGATGAAAGGAGAGAGGATTGAGTGAATAATTTGGGAGTGCCTACTCTAGTAGAGGGTGCATTTTACAATAAGGTTAGTGGTTAGTAGTTAGTAATTATCACTACAAAATCATTCACCAAATGGTGAGATATATGATGAGAAAAGTTAGAGAAGGGATGAGCTTGTAAAGAGAGGTTGAAGCTTTGGAGAAGTTGACATTCACCTCTTTACAGCACATGTAGAAGAAGTAGTCAGCATGGCGAAGTAGCGCGTGTCGATGAAGCTATGTTATCTTCAAACCTTGGAAATTTCATGATAAAAGCCTTCATTTGCAGAGGTTATCCTTGGATTTTTTCTGATTTTTTGAAGTTCTTTACAAAGCTGAAGAGAGTATGGTAATATGGACATATATGTAGAGAGAAAGGGGGACACATAGGGTGTAGAAATGGAGGATGAAGGCTATGGAGGTGTGAGAGATGTGGCAATGGTGAAGAGGGTGAATTAGGACATGAGAGTTGCAGGGTTGGGAGTGGGAAGGAGAGGGAGGAGTGTGTGTGAAATGAGGAAAATGATAAAGTGGAAGAGGGAGTATGGCTGCATAGCATGGGCAAATTGGGGTCCACCAATAAAATCATAGCTCACAGCTCGTAGCTCAAACAAATATGAAAAAATTTGAGGTGAAAGTTCAGCTCACGAGCTACAACTTTTGTTTGTATCACCTTTTCAAATTCAGGGAGCATGTGATCTTTAAAAATTCAGCAAAACCGGTTGTTTTTTCCACTGCACAAGGTCCTTGTGAGGTACTTCTTTGGATGATTCTTTTGAATACCTCCAAGAGTGAGCTCCCCATGGTGCATGCATGCATGCCACATACCCTTGACCTTATTTGGTAGGTCTATAATTGAAGATATTGTTGAGATCATGATATAAGTGAATAGTACAATTAAGAAAATCAAATATTGAGGGGTCTAAAAAAATATGTACATGTCAAATATAAATAATATAGGTGGAAAAAATATAAAGGGGTCAAAATAAATCTCTCTCATTATAAGTCTACCATAAAAAGATGAATATTTTTGGTGGTCTAATCTATGAGAGTAATAGAGAATAGATGTAGGAAGGAAAAATGACAATAGTGAAAAAATATACACATAAATAAACTAGTTTTTTTGGATTTTTGTTGCGATAGAATTACACCAAAAATAAGAGAAGCTTGCATGAAATTATTTTTATATGGAATAAAGAGTATGCAAAATGGTAAGAAAAAATATGGTAGTGGTGAGTCAATGTACATAGCATAAATAACACACCATAGGTAGAAATATTTAAATAAATACCAAAATTATTATGAAAAATCCTTTTATTTAGGCCCTATATAAAATGAAATATTTACACACAAATGGGCCATAATATACTTATAATTTTTATTTTATTTTTTATTTTTTTAATTTTTTTGGCTCAACTAGCCCAGTGACTAGCTAATTAAGGGTTTTCAAGAAGATATGGGAAAAGTCCCCTAACTCACACACGCCTATGTACAGTGAAATGGTAGGCATAACCAAAATGTTTGAGTGATTTGATAGGGTGACGTAGCTTACTATGGCAATTATGGAAAGCCGAAAAACGGCTATCACTAGCTCTCACCATCTTCGAAGCTGTGTGAGGTCTTGGGTCTGAGAACGGGGATAATTAAAGTTGTGTTTACTAAGTATTTTTCTTAGTGCATGAAGCTTTCATCTTCATTGCACTAGCTAGTCTTGAAGGAACACAAAGAATTGTATTGTACAATGTCTCTCTTGATGGGAGAAACCATAATACAAAGCCTTTTGGAGGGGGGACCGGCTCCATGCAAATCCGGTCGTCAACTGTTGTCAATAGCTTAATTTCTCCCTCTTTTGAAAGTATCAAGTTGATGCTATCTAACTAGGTGTTATGCTTTTTGTTGCTCTCTCCACCCAAGCACTCTTGTAATTCTCATTAGGAATCTATTCTAATGAAATGCCCACTATGTTCATGCTAATTTCCCCTACACATAAGTTTTTATGCCATTAAATATTGCATTGGTATCAGAGCACAAGGTTTCTCTTTTCTTGCTCAAGAAGGGAGGTCCTCAAGCTAGCTATAAATGGTTGGTATTATTAAGTGTCTGTGAGTAAGTAGAATAGAGATTTTTCAGACTTGCACTGCTCCTGCCTTCGTGCAATTAACGGGGCATCACCGTCGAGAGCTATGGTCTTAATAGTGGAGTCCCACGGGGCTTGCCTACTGCTTAACCACTATTGAGCTACTAGAAGCTTGACAGGAGCCGGTGCTGTTTTGGTGTCGAAAGACCCTCTCTTCTATTCCTTGCAATTAATGGTATTCGAGCCGCGGGTACAGTAGCTTGAGTGCTTTTTCTAAAGGGGTAAAGAGGAGTAGCAACTAGGGCTTGAAGTGCCAAAGTACACCTAAAAAGTTTACTCCTAAAAGTTGTTAGAATGGCTGACAATAGTAAAGAGAGTGAAATTAATGTTGATAACTTTGATTTTGCTCATGAGAAAGCTACTAATGATGCTTCAATGCTTGTTAACTATCTTGTTTCTAGGCTTCAACAAGCCATGGGCAATCCATCTCTCCAAAGAGAAGTGCAACGGCAGCTTCGTGCTCACGGGATTCTCCAAGCTCATCACCATGACCAGAGAACACCTAGGAAGCCTCCTTGTGAGACTACCAAAAGAGGTCTCTCTCCGATTCGGGAAGAAGAAGAGAATCCGTACGAAGGGCTCAAGAATTTACTTCTTGATGATGCATCTCCTTCCCAAAGGAGAACTCAAGAGCCTCCACCGAAGGAACGAGAAAGAAGTGAGTCTCCCGCCACCTCGGCGGAGATGGATCCACGAAGACGGCAGACTAAACGCTCTCCATCACCACCAAAGCGGAGAAGACCATCACACTCTTCTCCATGCCATAATTCAAAGAGGGATGATAAAAAGCAAGAGAAGAAAAAGGCGAGAAAGAGGACACCCTCTTCTCCATCTTCTTCATCCTCTTGCTCTTATGAAAGTGATGGTGAAGACAACGAAGATCAAGACAAGAAAAAGGCGAGAAAGAGGTCACCCTCTGCTCCACCTTCTTCAAATTCTTCACCTTCTAAAGAAAGTGATGGTGCAACCTTTGAACCATCAAAAAGAAGAGGCCATAGGAAATCCTATGCCGCATGGAAGAGGTCATCCAAGCTGAAGAAGTTCAAAGAGGGAGGGAAGAGCATTTCTTTCCTTACCTATGATGGCACCTTTGGTGCTACGGACAAAGTCTTGGCCTTTATCCAGCAATTCGATGCGGCGTTTGGAGATGAGGGCTTCACGGAGTCCTCTAAGCTACGCCATGTAGCTATGCACTTTCAAAAGTCCGTCAGGCAATGGTGGTCTAGCCTACGAGCCAACAGTGAAGCTCCACAAACATGGAAAGCTTTAAGAGCTTCCATTATGAAGCAGTTTTTGGCCACCGATGCCAAAGACAAAGTACTCACCAAATGGCTAAGCTTAAAGCTCTCTCCCAATGAATCCATCCACAAATATGTAGACAAGTTTTGGGACCTACAAATCAAAGCCACTGTCTTTAAAAAGTTGGATTTTGGAGAGAAAAAGCAACAATTTTGTGCGGGCTTAACCGAAGAAATGGCGGAATATGTCAACTCCCAAAGGCCACGTACCATATCGGCGGTAATACAACATACTATGGTGGCCTCTCGAATCAATTTCCAAACGAGGGCTAAAAGAAATAATAAGCCCCCGGAAAACAAGGGTTCCAATGAGCCTAAGCGGAAGGACAATGTCCAAAAGTCTCCTAAGGGCAACTCCAACAAAGCTAAAGAGAAGGGAGTTTACAAAGGTAAAAACAAACTCTCTCTTGAAGAGCTTGAGCGTTATCGCAAGGATAACCGGTGTTTCAAGTGCGGCGAATAAGGGCATGCGTACCGCGCTTGTCCCCAAAAGAAAAACCGCCAAGATCCTCCTAAAGCTTCCTTGGTTGAAATCCAAGAGGAGGAGATTCACCAAACTCACCACAAAGGATCTCCTCTATGCCATGCTTGGGGAAAGGTAAGAGAACATGATGCTTTTATTCTCTTTGACCTTGGTTCTACTCACAATTTTATATCTATAGAGTTTGGCACCAAGCTAGGCATACAATCCTACGAGATGGGAGATGTCCTATCCGCAGACAGTGCCTTCAAGGGGCAAGAAGCTTCAGCCACTCCCTTAATCGGGAAATTGAGGCTTCGTGTCCAAGGCTATGTGGACAAAGAGGACTTATTTATCTCTCCTCTCAAGCATGAGGATGTAATCTTAGGGGCACCATGGTTTGACCGCCTGGCTGTCGATGTTAAATTTCCTGAAAGGAGAATCTCCTTTAAGTTCAGGGAAAAAGACATGTATGTAGATGCTAAGGAAATGGGTAACACTATCCCCATTGTACATACACCAACTTTCAACAAGTCAATAACGAGCTCTATTTCCGTGTACATGATTTTTGTTAAAGATTCTCAAAATGAACCTAATGCTTTAACAAAAGAAAATAAAAGAAACCAAAAGGAATTAGAGTTATCCAATTTTCTCAAGGGGTTTCAAGATGTTTTTATTGACGACATCCCTGGTGAGCTACCTCCTAAACGAGGTAATGATGACCATGCAATTGAACTTCTTCCAGGAAGTTCACTGCCTAACAAACCTCCTTATAGAGTTTCTCAAGCTCAACAAGAGGAGATTATGCGGCAAGTGCATGAGTTAGTTGAGAAGGGCATGGTTAGGCCTAGCTCATCTCCATTTTGCTCACCTGTGCTATTAGTGCAAAAGAAAGACGGCACATATCGAATGTGTGTCGACTATAGAGCACTAAATAGGATCACTATCAAGAATAGGTTTCCCGTTCCACGGGTAGAAGACCTATTTGATAAGCTACAAGGATCGACCTACTTCAGTAGGATTGACCTAAAAAGTGGCTATCATCAAATAAGGATAGCTGATCAAGACATTGTAAAGACCGCATTTCGCACCACATTTGGTCTTTATGAATACATTGCCATGCCTTTTGGCTTCACCAATGCACCAGCCACATTCAACCACTTGATGGAGAAGATGTTCAGGCCTCATCGAACCTTCACTGGAGTGTTCTTTGATGAAATTATCATCTACTCTAATTCATTAGACGAACACAAGCAACATCTCCAGGTAATATTTCAAGTTTTAAGAGAGAATAAACTTTATGTTAATCGAAAGAAAAGTGAATTTTTCTTGCAAGAGATTCAGTATTTAGGTCATATTATCTCTCAAGATGGCATCCAAATGGATCCATCAAAGTTAGAGGTAATAAAAGGATGGCCTAAACCAAGGAATCTTCATGAACTAAGAAGCTTTATAGTGTGCATACTATAGACGCTGCCATGAGTTTTTTGGAGCAAGGGATTGCGCATATGTACATACCCATGCATGGTGCATCAAATAAAGAATTGCCCATTTTTCAGAGCCAGGTGGTTACGTGGGGCCCACATGTGTACAGGTAGGACAGGGTGTACATAGTGCATCGATTTTCACTATTACCAGTACCACTGTGTTTTTTCTACAATAAGGAGGAGTTGGTAGCGCGTAAAACTTCTCAAGGAAGCTATCTGCGGGCCAACGACATGAGGTAAGCAGGTGCGTCAGATGGCATCGAGTGGCGTCAGGAGGTCGAACAGGGTCAATACTTGCACGCGGAGAAGTATGGACACGACGTGGGTGTTTTCTTGTGATACTTATGCAGAAAGGTCATCATTAGGAGCACTTTTTGGGGCCACTTCACGTGGTTGCCAAACGCATTATTGGAAAAAGCTGAGTGCCAGGTGTGCGAATGATGCAAAAAGGTGACAACTATGCACAGCGGGGTCAGTTTTTGGCCTGTTCGGGGTCCGTTTGAGGTCAACTAAAAGGCCAAGGGTGCCCAACTAATAAAGCTAAGTGTGGGAACTGAAAAAAAGGAGAGAAGACCAGAAAAAAACATGGAGAAGAGAGGAGGAACAGCCGCAAGTGTGTTTTTGCTGTTTTTGGAGCATTTTTTGGCCCTAAACTGCTCATCCGAGGTCGGATTTGAGCACTGTGGCATTGTAGGGTGGGATTTTAGGGCGTTCCGGACGCAATGGCGCTATCCATTTTTCCAAATTCCTCATAGATTTTCTGCTATTTTTTTGTGTAATCTTCTCCGGTGAGTGAAGCCTCTGCTTAACTTTGAGGTTGTATCTGGTGTATTTTCTCAATACTGTGTAAACTATTTGCCCCATTGGTGTTGGGCTGAGCTTCATTGAGTCTAAACAACAGTAATTTTCCTTCTTTGAGCTGAATTGAGAATGTGTGTGTGAGTGTGTATGTGTGAGTGTTGAGTGGGCAAGTGGGAAATCTCTCTCTTCTCACTCCGTCTGGGCCAGGCTCGTTGTGTAAGCCGAGGGGTGCCCCATAATATGTGTGTGTATCTTCCCAAGAGTGTGTGTCGAGTTGTTATAGAGGCATTCTGTGTGTTTCCATCCCGCTCACATTGTTTTGGCGCCCCCACGGAGGATCTTCTTCGAGTACCTTCTGCTTTGAGCTTCAAGCTTCGAGATTCGGGATTACAGGTTGCAGACTACAGATTACAGATTACAGGTTACAGGTTACAAGTTACAGGTTACAGGGAAAGGGATAGGTACAGGTGATTCACACAGGTACATGTAGCTGGAGTATAGTGATATACTAGCAGTGGTGTCACTTGCAGTTGTTGTGGGTATGCATCATTTGGCGCCTGTTTGAGCGCATTGTCTGTTGGATTGTACGTTACTTGTGGAAACTGCCATTGTACGCCTTTGTGAAGCCATATTTGGTTCTATTTGGCAGTCCCAGCCATTTCTGAGACTTGGTCTGGAAGATAGTCATTTCTGAGACTTGACTATACGCGATTTGCATGAGCCTTTATGTGAGGGTCGATAGTGTGAGGTTTTATTGAGTTGGGGGATTCTAAAATGTGGAGATCCTTTCGGTGATACAGGTGGCTGGAGCGCCCTTTTCGTGACCTCGCCATATGCTATGTACTAGTGAGTCCTATTTGATGCTCGGGTTCTATTGTTGACAGTTTATGCATACATATACAGTCTATATTTTGGGTTCTCACTGCTCTACTTCTGGGGAAACTCTGTCAAAATTTTTCCAAGTTCTGATGGCTGGTTTTTTGGTCTTGTGAGCCATTTATGCTGTTATGCTGCTGAAATTTTGGCAAAATCAGAGGATAAGACAGGTGTGCTTTCTTGGGAGCTTCATGATCGGCTTTAATGGATGATCAAAATGGACCTCAGTTCACTCCTTTTCATTTAACTCAGAGAATCCAGATAGATGTTCATGTGTCTAGGAAGATGTTTTTCCAACAGCATATAGTCTTTATGTTCGGGCCAAGAAGATTAAGGGAGATACTGGAATGTCCTTTGCCTGTTGTAATTCCGATGATCAAGTATGAAAACTCATTTGATGTGCATGTGTTTGTCCTTATCTAAAGCTGAGCTCCATTGAAGTTTCTGGGGATTGGGTAGTCAAAAGTTTTGGGTTCTTGCACGTGTGTTCAAAGGGGTTCTCAAAGCATTGTAACTTGGGTAGCCATGGCTTTCTCTTATCTGGAGTTTCATGGAAGAAGTGATGAAGATGTGGAAGATTTTTTGGAAAATATGGAGGTTGCCTACATTAGCAACCAGATTCATGACCCTGCGCAGATGTTACGTCTTCTCCAAATTTGTTTGAAGAGTGATGCACGAGTCTGGTCCAAAACATTTGAAGAGGAGTTGCGTGCAGCGGATCCACCTGTAAGATTGAGTTGGGACAATCTAAGGCATGGGTTGGAAGTGGTGTTTGTAAAGATAGAAGATCTTGACAAAGTGTGGCAAGAAGTACAAGGTTTGGTGCAAAAGGAAGGTGAGCCAGTAGATGCGTACATAAGTAAGTTCTCATTGGCATGGGAGCGGATGTGCAAGGCCTTAGCACCACAAGTACCCCCGCCTGACATGATGAAGAAGGACAGGTTTTTGGCTGGTCTTTGGGAGAATATACGTTGGAGAGTGGAGCTAAAGAAGCCTAGGACATATGAAGATGCACTAGAGGTGGCCAGGAACAAAGAGTGGAAGTTAAGGAAAATGAGCCAGTTAGGGGTGGAGTCTTTTCCCATGAGGTCTGAATTTCAACCTATTGACTCTTTACAAGGTCGCATGCCAAGCGTTCATCATGAACCAGTGGTTGCTGTTACTCCTCAAGTTATGCCAACAATGGTCACTACAGCAGTGCAAGATGATGGGCTAAGGCAATACATGAGTCAAGTGGTAGATTTAATGAAGAATCTCAGCCTAAACATGCTAGGTCAGGTGGGAAATAATCGAGGTCGAGGGAGGTTTGCAAATCAGCCAGGAGGTGAAGAAAGACCTAGGAATGGTGTTGGACAAAGTAATCGTAGGTTCTGGAGGCAGACACCCACATGTTATAATTGTGGAGAGTTGGGCCACATCAGCCTGCAATGTGATAAGCCACCAAGGATGGGGGGAGACATGTATCCATTGCCAAGACAGGTGCTAACTAAGTCAAATGATTATGGCATCAAAATTAAGGGAGATGAAGGAACCAGTGGATTAACCCAAGAGGAAAAGGGAAAAACAAAAGTGTTAAGTGTGGTTACCTTAGAGAATGCATCAAAGCTAGAGGATACATTAGTGATGCCTATTGGGAAGAGGACGACAGAGGACAAGGAAGGAAGAAGTGCCCCAGGTCCTAGTAAGAAAAAGGGAAAGAGTCATGAAGGTGAGGATGTCAAGGCCAAGAGAAAAAGGAGAGCTCGTCGGAAGTTTCATGTTTCATATTTTCCACTAGGGGATGGGCAATTAAGCTATGACTTGAAGGAGGATCTGACAAGCAGGAAGGCAGATGTTACTTTTGGGCAGCTTATAGAGATGGTGCCTAAGCTAAAGCGATAGTGGAAGAGGATGGTTAACCCAATGGAGAAAGAGCCAAAGAGAGGTTCAATGAAGGTGTTGGCAATGGAAGAGCTACCAGATATTTTTCCAATAGTAGATGTGTGGCACAAAAGGAAAAATTTAGGGCAAGGCTATGTTGATGGCGGGGCCCAAATATGTGTGATAACACACTCATGCGTTGAGAAGATGGGTCTCACAGTGGCTGGGGTGTCAGGTTCTCGGATCAGATTGACAAACCATCAAAAAGTAAAATGCTTGGGTGTTGTAAAGAGCTTAAAAGTGGAGGCATATGACGCAAAGGCAGTGGTTGATTTTCATGTGATGACAGCAGGGTTGGGAGCATATCCTATTATACTGGGCAGACCGTGGTTACGTGCAGTGGGAGTTGTTCAAGATTGGCGACATGGTACGATTAGCCTCTATGGAAAGACAGGTACCAAGAAGCTTTATAATATGGACACAAGGAAATGATTAGAGGCGCTTTATGAAGATGAGGATGAGTCTAGTGATGAAGACTCTTCCACGGTGACAGATGAGGACAGTGATAGCACTACCAGCAGTGATGAGGATGTTGATGTTGCATTTCTTTTGATGGACAAAGAAATCCAGGAGTTTGGTTTAGTTACATTTGTGAATGAGGTTGAAGATGAAAGTGAAGGGCCTTATGAAGTGATTGAAGGGCTGATGCAAACCAAGGTTGAGTTGTCAAAGAAGCAGGAATTGATGACACAAATGATCATTGGAGACCTCTCAGCTATGGAGAAGGATATATATTTGCACATGCTGGCTACTTTTCCTGATTTGTTCATTACTTCATATGAAGAGATCAGAGGGTTCAAGGGCGAAGAGATGCATATAGCGCTGAAAGAAGGTGCTAAGCCAATGCGAAAAAGGCTAAGAAGGATGGTTTAAGAGCAAATGGAAGCCTTGCGAGAAGAGGTGGACAAGTTGTTGAAGGCAGGGTTCATAGTCCCTGTGGAGACCACAGAATGGGTGAGTCCAGTTGTAGTCAGCCCAAAGAAGGATGGGAAGTGGAGAATTTGTGTAGATTTTAAACCCTTAAACGCAGCCACTAAGAAGAACCCATATCCTCTTCCATTCATCGATCCGATCTTGGATTCAGTGGCAGGTTATGAGAGGTACAGTGTGTGTGTGATGGTTTTTCAGGCTATTTTCAATTGAAGATTGCTCTTAAAGACCGCACAAAGACCACTTTTATTACGCCATGGGGCTGCTATTGCTACACAATATTGCCATTTGGGTTGTCAAATGGACCTTCCTTCTATCAAGAGAGAGCAAATTGGGTGTTGGAACCATTCATTGGTAGTTGTGTTAAAGCTTTTATGGATGACTTCTGTGTTTATAGCAGTAGGGTTGAACACCATGAGAAGCTACAGATGGTATTGGCTCGATTGATAAATGTGGAGGACAACTAAATCCAACGAAATGTCATCTAGCACAGCCAAGGGTGAAGTTATTAGGCCACATGGTGTCAAAAAATGGCATTGAAGCTGATCCAGACAAGGTTAAGTCTATTATTCTTCTTCCATCACCTACGAGTACGAAGCAATTGGCAACCTTTATACACAAAGTGAAGTACATGGCAAGGTTTATTCCATTGTCTTCTCAGATTCCTTATCCATTACAACAAGTGGCAAAGCATGATCCATTGCAATGGGATGACAAGTGTGAAGAAGTGTTTCAAGAGGTGAAAGAGGTGTTAGGGGGGTTGTCAGCCATGCAGGCTCCTGATTTGGAGAAAGTGTTTTATGTAAATCCATCAGTAGGGGATGATGCCATTGGAGCCATGCTATTGCAAAAGGGGAAGGGCAGCCATTATAGGAGGCCAGTGTATTGTGCAAGCCGAGTGAAGTTGGTAGCGGAGAGAAAGTTCTCAGAAGTAGAGCTAGTGATGGCCAGTGTAATATTTGCTTGTCGACTATTTTGTCATTACTTGCTACCACGGCCTTTTGTTTTCTTGACGAGTTATGCCTTTTTGCCACAGTTAATTAATGGTACTAACATGTCAAATGTGGTGAAGAAATGGGTAATTGAGATGCAAGAGTTTGAGTTCTCTTTTCTAGTGGAAGATAGTACAAGGGCTACCCTAGCTGATTTGTTGACCTACAAGGAGAATCCCCTTATTGTTAAGGAAGAGGTGGCGAGAAAGGTAGTTGAAGAAGTGCCACAGATCATCAATGCACATGTGTTTTTCTTTGATGGTTCATACAGAAAGAGCCATGATGCAGCTTCAGGGGGTATAGCACTTTATGATCCAGAGGGGAAGCTAGTATGCAAGAGAGAGTTCAACTTGGATGCTCATAGTAACAATGAGGCTGAATATGCTACTCTGGAAGCCGGATTACACATTTCTTTGAAGCATGGGGTTCGAAGGTTGAGCATAAAAGGTGATGCCTTGTTAGTGGTGAAGCAAGTGCTGGGTGTGTGGAAGAGCAAGAACACCTCATTGAAGGAAATGTGCTTCTGAATTAAAGGCCTATTAAAAAAGTTCCAAGCATGGATCATCAGACACATTGAACGTGCTCTAAATGGAGAGGCACATGAAGCAGCTCAAGGCATGATTGGGGAGCTATTTGTGTTGAGGACCACTTTACCTCTTTATCATGGCCGGGAAAGTTTGGCTCAAGAAGAGGAGTTTTTGCTAACAGGAATCATTCCAAAGGAGATTCATAAGTCTAAGAAGTATGGCTTTGTGCGTAGAGCATACAGGTACAAATTGATTGGTGATGTCTTATACATGAAATGGGATGATCTCGTGTTGAGACGTGTACCTTGGCGGGAGGAGCTTTACAGATTGTTGGAACAGAATCATGAATGCGCATGTGGTGGCCATTTTGCTCTAAAGATCACCTTGCATAAGATTTTGCAAGAGGGATATGTATGGCCTAGTTTGCACAAGGATGTTCACCATTGGTGTAGGTCTTGCAATAGGTGTCAAGCATTTGGGAAGAGAGTGTTGAAGCCAGAGCTACGAAAAACCATTATGGCGTTTGATGTGTTTGAAAAGTGGGGGATTGATGCAATAGGCCCGTTACCTATCACAAGCAGGGGCAAAAGCTATATCTTGACGGCAGTGGACTATCTCTCTAGATGGGCAGAGGCTATAGCAGTAAAACAGATCATTGCAAAGGATGTGGCGAAATTTGTGTATGATGAAATATGTTGCAAGTTTGGGGTGCCATTACAGCTTCTTTCGGATAAGGGGCCAGGATTTAGAGCTAAACTACTAGACTTCTTATGCACAAAGATGAAGATTAGGCACCAACATACCACTCCTTATTACCCGCAGTGTAATGGCTTAAATGAAAGATTCAATGGTGAGTTGGTGCAAATTCTTTCTAAAGTGACAGAGCACCAAGGAAAGAATTGGGATTTGGAATTGCCTAGTGCATTATGGGCTTACCGTACTTCGGTGAAGACAGGTACAGGGTTTACTCCATTTCATTTGGTGTATGGAAAGGAAGCACTATTGCCTGTGGAGGTAGAGTTGCCTGCGGTCAAGTAGTTAGAGAAGTTGCTTGGGCCGCCTAGTGATGCATTCAAAGAGAGGCTCTTGCAGTTACAAGAGGTCCAGTTGGATAGGATGAGCGCATTGGAGCATTATGGGCAGATGCAGGATAAGACTTTGACAAAGATAAATGAAAAGTTCAAAAGTAAGGGTATCAAGAAACATGACTTGGTTTTGCGCTACAACAGTAAGCTGGACAACACCTTCCAAAAGAAGTTTCAAATTAAGTGGGAAGGACCTTTCAAGGTAGTGGAGTGTTTTCCAAATGGCACATATCAGCTGGCTAACCTGGATGGTGTTCTACATAAGTCAAGGGTAAATGGATTGCGTCTTAAATTGTATCATGCCAGGTTGATGATGGTCGAGCAAGATGAGCTATCTGTGGATCAAGGAGTGTTGGTGAAGGATGAGGAGAGTTGTGATGCTGCGAGTCTCATATCGCTTTTTGTTGCTGCTGATCATGAATGATCTAGCAGGCTAGGGGATGGGCAAATTATGTCAGGAGTTTTTTGGAGCAAGGGATTGCGCATATGTACATACCCATGCATGGTGCATCAAATAAAGAATTGCCCATTTTTCAGAGCCAGGTGGTTACGTGGGGCCCACATGTGTACAGGTAGGACAGGGTGTACATAGTGCATCGATTTTCACTATTACCAGTACCACTGTGTTTTTTCTACAATAAGGAGGAGTTGGTAGCATGTAAAAATTCTCGAGGAAGCTATCCACGGGCCGACGACATGAGGTAAGCAGGTGCTTCAGATGGCATCGAGTGGCGTGAGGAAGTCGAATGGGGTCAATACTTGCACGCGGAGAAGTATGGACACGACGTGGGTGTTTTCTTGTGATACTTATGCAGAAAGGTCATCATTAGGAGCACTTTTTGGGGCCACTTCACGTGGTTGCCAAACGCATTATTGGAAAAAGCTGAGTGCCAGGTGTGCGAATGATGCAAAAAGGTGACAACTATGCACAGCGGGGTCAGTTTTTGGCCTGTTCGGGGTCCGTTTGAGGTCAACTAAAAGGCCAAGGGTGCCCAACTAATAAATCTAAGTGTGGGAACTGAAAAAAAGGAGAGAATACCAGAAAAAAACATGGAGAAGAGAGGAGGAACAGCGCAAGTGTGTTTTTGCTGTTTTTGGAGCATTTTTTGGCCCTAAACTGCTCATCCGAGGTCGGATTTGAGCACTATGACATTGTAGGGGGGGGTTTTTGGGCGTTCTGGACGCAATGGCACTGTCCATTTTGCCAAATTCCTCACATAGTTTCTTCTGTTTTTCTGTGTAATCTTCTCCGGTGAGTGAAGCCTCTGCTTAACTTTGAGGTTGTATCTGGTGTATTTCCTCAATACTGTGTAAACTATTTGCCCCATTGGTGTTGGGCTGAGCTTCATTGAGTCTAAACAATAGCAATTTTCCTCCTTTGAGCTGAATTGAGAATGTGTGTGTGAGTGTGTATGTGTGAGTGTTGAGTGGGCAAGTGGGAAATCTCTCTCTTCTCACTCCGTCTGTGTGTTTCCTTTCTCGGCCAGGCTGGTTGTGTAAGCCGAGTGGTGCCCCATAGTGTGTGTGTGTGTGTGTGTATCTTCTCAAGAGTGTGTGTCAGGTTGTTATAGAGGCGTTCTATGTGTTTCCATCCCGCTCACAACGCTTCATAGAAAAGTTCTCACAAATTGCGGGACCATTACATGACCTAACAAAGAAAATTGTTAGGTATAAATGGTCTGCTAAGGAGAACAACGCTTTCGAAAAGCTTAAAGAAAAGCTTATCTCTCCACCTGTGCTTACACTACCGGATCTCTCAAAACCATTTGAGGTCCAATGTGATGCTTGTGGTGATTGCCTTGGAGCTGTTTTTCTCCAAGAAGGGCACGCCATAGGCTATGAGAGTCGAAGGCTCGACCCTGTTGAGCAAGCTTTAGGCATATATGAAAAATAACTCCTTGCAGTTCTACATGCCTTAGACTCATGGAAGCACTATTTATTGGGGACTCCTTTCATTCTGCGAACGGATAACCAAAGTCTTAAGTACTTCATGACGCAGACCAAGCTCTCCGAAAAACAAATGAGGTGGGAAAATTTCCTTTCGCAATTTCATTTTCATATTGCTCACATTGCTGGCAAGCATAATCAAGTAGCTGATGCACTCTCAAGACGCCCGAGAGTGAATGCGGTTTCCATAGCAACTCACAATGATCTATCTTCAATGATGGATGAGTACGCTATTGATCCCGATTTTAGAGATGTGATTTCAACCCTTGCATTAGGGAAGAAAGAAGAACCATTTACTTTACAACATGGTTATCTTCTCTATGGGAATAGACTATGCGTTACTAACTCACTACGTGAGACAGTAATGTATGAATCTCATGCTCCACCTTATGCGGGGCATAGAGGGATTCAGTCTACCTTAAAGAGAATTGAAACATATTTCTATTGGCCTACCATGAAAGTAAACATACAAGAGTATGTTTCTAAATGTGTGGTATGCCAAAAGACAAAAATTGATAGAGGGAAGCAACTTGGATTGATTCAACCCTTGCCAATCCCTAATTCACCATGGGAGAGCATATCCATGGATTTTATCTTTGGATTGCCTAAGTCTATCCATGGGAATACGGGAATATGGACGATAGTAGACTGGTTCAGTAAACAAGCTCATTTTATACCTGTCAAAAAGACTATCAAAGCCCATCAAATGGCAACCCTCTTCATTTCACAAATTTTCAAGTACCATGGCTTGCCAATGTCCATAGTGACGGATAGAGATCCTAGAATGACCAGTAATTTCTGGAAGGGTCTCTTTGAGAATTGAGGGACAAGGCTAAACTTCTCTTCGGCTTATCATCCACAAACGGATGGCCAAAGTGAAATAGCTAACCTACCATTCTCAATCTACTAAAAGCCTATGTAACGGAAGTAGATCAAAGATCCCAATGGGAGAAGTACTTACCCTTAGTGGAGTATGCTTATAATAACACTGTACATACTTCCACGGGAAAAGCACCTTTCGAGGTAATTGAGGGAAGATCAAAAAGTCCCTTGCTACTTAAGCTACATGGGAAGATCTTCGCTGCAGATGAGTATAGCCGAGACCTACAAGAATCTTTTCAAAAGGTTAAGAATGCTATCTCTATCTCACAGCAAAGGCAAAAGGTTGTTGCTGACAAGCACAAAAGATCCCAAGCCTTTAAAGAAAACGATTGGGTCTTGTTAAAGTTTCCCAAGGCTCGATTAAGGCACACGACCGGCAAGAATCCTACGGGCCACCAAAAGTACTATGCTAAATTAGCAAAAAGGTACTATGGTATCTTCCAAATTCTTAGGCCAATCAATGAGATGGCCTATCAACCCAAGTTGCCCAATCATTGGCTCATACACAATGCTTTCCATGTGAGCCTATTAAAGCCTTACAAAGGAGAGCCACCTCAAGAACCAACTATTGAAGACCCACCGGAGATCGAGGACCAAGAGGAGGTGCTGCAACCCGAGTCCATTCTTCGACATGAAGACAAGGTATTAAGAGGTGGTAAGATTAACCGACGATATCTTATTAAGTTTAAGAATTATCCTTTTGAAGATGCTAGATGGATGCAAGGCATACAATTAAAGGATAACCTAAACCTTGTCAATGCTTACAATGCTTCCCAAGAGTAAGCAAATGTACAAAATGTTAAAAATGAACAAAGTTTTTTTTGTCTTATAAGACTCTCTTTTTCTTTATTGTGCACAAAAATGAAGTAGTATGCATGCTTAGATCAAGTTTGCGAAAACGATGTCTCCCAAACACCAAGTAGAGCTTGTCACTCTACTATGGAAGACTGATAGGACTAATGTGCAGACATGCTTGCGGCAGCCTCAGGCTCTCAAGCGCCAAATGGACTAGCCATCCATTGTGGAATGATGTCATAGGGTAACATAGGGATCCTCTACCCGCTAAGAAAAGGACTCGTGAATATGCTTTATCTTCTCTACACCATAGTCGAGGACGACTATGATTTCAAGAGAGAGGAAATGTCATAATAATCAATATCTAATTCTCCTAAATGATTTTCTCATATTAAACTGATCATTTAATGTGGGGAAGTGCCAAGGGGAAAAAAGCTAGAATATTGGTTAAGCTAGCAGACCGGCCAAAGTAGGGATCCAAAGGAGGGAAAATAGGGATCCAAAAGGGGCGGCCATCTGCAAAAGAACCATGTGCAAAAATGGGCTAAAAAGACGCTAAGGTTCAGCCCATTAAGACTTCCAAAATGATAAGGTTCCAAAATTCAAAGGTTGTGTCGAAAGGTCAACCCTAGGGAAATTGGATGCTTTGTGTGTGACCAAAAAGTCTTTTTAAATCCCTACTTGGGAGGGGGGAGCCTTTCTTCTAGGGGATGAGAGAGAAAGCCACAAACACACACACAGGCTCCCTTTACACAAAGGGAATTAGGGACACGTGTCAGCTCCCTAGCCCAGATGCCCACAAGGTGTGCCCAATTCCTATTGGATGGCCTTGGAGGTGGACCAATGAGATTTAGGCTAGAGTAAATCTAGTTTAATTAATTTAAAAACACTTAATAAAAGAACCAATGAGAATTAAGTCTCCTAGAAGACTATTGGATAGTCTCCCAAGGGGTCCAATGAGCATTCAGTAGACCAATGGCTTGCTTGATTCCTATTGGCTAGGAGGAAAAGGGGTCCAATGAGAGTTTAATTGAATTATTAATTAACCTAAAGCTCTCACAAAAGGGGAAAGGGGGACACATGTCAGAAGGCTATCACTTATGCTGCTTAATAGCCATTGGCTTGACTTGGGAGGTCCAATGGGGAGCCTGCAAGAGCAAATAGGAAGAGGGCTCTCCCAAGAGAGAGAGAGAGGAGGCTGATTTTTGCAAGGCATTATCACACACACACTCACACAATCTCATGTGTGAAGAAAGAGAAGACTATCTCTTCCCAAGCTTTAATGGAGAGCTCATCACCTACTCTAAGCTTGTGAGATAGAAGCCTACATCGACACACTCTTGGCTTGTGGATGCAAATCCAACCAAGAGCCAAGCTTCATGTATGCTCATCTCCTCTACCAAGCTAATTACTAAGCTAAAGTTATGCTAATATGAGTGGTTATGTGAGGAGATGTACATCTTTCTCGTAAGATACTCCTTCTTCCTCTCAATCTACTCTCATACTCTGCTAGCTCTCACCATCTTAGAAAGTGTGTGAGGTCTTGGGTTTAAGAACGGGGATAATTAAAGTTGTGTTTACTAAGTGTTTTGCTTAGTGCATGAAGCTTTCATCTTCATTGCACTAGCTAGTCTTGAAGGAACACAAAGAATTGTATTGTACAATGTCTCTCTTGATGGGAGAAACCATAATACAAAGCCTTTTGGAGGGGGGACCAGCTCCATGCAAATCTGGTCCTCAACTCTTGTCAATAGCTTAATTTCTCTCTGTTTTGAAAGTATTGTTGATGCTATCTAACTAGGTGTTATGCTTTTTTTTGCTCTCTCCACCCAAGCACTCTTGTAATTCTCATTAGGATTCTATTCTAATGAAATGCCCACTATGTTCATGCTAATTTTAGCTACACATAAGTTTTTAGGCCATTAAATGTTACAGAAGGTGCCAAAAATTCCCACAAGTTGTCTGCATGCTATAGCCATGCCTCATTGTTTTTAGAAAACAGAGACCAAAATACTATATATATCATTTTGCTACTCGTTTTGAAGCCATTCCAAAATCATTACATACATTGCCTTACTGTGAGAACAAGTGCTCAATTCAGAGATGACAGTGCTATGGGACTCTGCAAACTAAAGTGGCATTCCCATTCACCAAGATGTGTGTGTGTGTGTGTGTGTGTGTGCAAGGTGTGTTAAACATAGATTGACCATATGCTAATTGCATACAGAGTTAAACAAGTACATGTGAGGATGCCGAGGGGGTACCTAGGCCGAATCTAGAGATATACTTGCAAAATATAGTAGAACTGGTGAGTGGGAAACCACTCATGTTTTTTTGTGACAACTTTTGCCATCCACTCGATTTGGCGTGGCACCGCCCTGCTCATAAGATATCCTTTTCCAACTCTTTCTCCAATGAATTTGGCCATTAAGCGCATAAGCAAATGAAAATACATGACCAAAATGGCCTAAAACCATAAGCCACAATGAATGCCCCAACATGGAGTTAGCTTTTTTAATTAACGGAAGCTTCCCACTAAGTGTTTCTCCTAAGGAGCTTTAAACATAAAATGTAAAAGTGATTGTGTGTGTGTGTGTGAGAGTGTGTGTGTGTGTGTGTGTGTGTGTGTGTGTGTGTGTGTGTGTGTGTGTGTGTGAGAGAGAGAGAGAGAGAGAGAGAGAGAGAGATCTCTAGTCACAATTATTCTCAAACAAGCAGGGTGTTATGGGATGATGTCCATCAAAACATCAACTACCCACTTTCTCTATATATATCCTTGTATTGGTGTACACTTGCATGTATTGTTGCAACTGAAGATAGATATCAAGTTTTTTAGCTCGTCGCATAGTTCATGTCGGGTTTGCAACTCACTTTTTCCCAATTATGTGTGTGGGCACACATTCTTATTTAAACATTTCACACACACACACACACACACACACAAATCCTTACATAAATATTACACACATGCGCATGCACACACACACACTCTTACATATATATCACACACATACACAGTGCACACACTCTACATATTGTTACACACAAACACACACACATTCTTACATAAATATATCACACATACACATTCTACACAGACACATTCACATTCTTACATAAATATATCACACATACACATTCTACACAGACACATTCACATTCTTACATGTGCAAAAAAGAAAGTACAAAATGAAAAAAATGAAATCTTAAAGGATTGAACCATGGAGTTCCCAGTGGAGATTCCAAGGATTAAACCATTACACCAAAGTTGTTAGGTGGGTATTTTGATTTTTGGCAATTAAGAGCTCAAACGCATCACAAAGTGACACACCGGGAAGGAAAGTTGCATGCTGGCAATAAGACAAACCAACAAGCTTGTAATATATCCTCAGGCCTTTCCTGCAAGGAACAAGAAAGATCAAGACCAATGGTTGGGGGGGGGGGGGGGGGGGGGGGGGGGGGGAGAGAGAGAGAGTTTTAGGGCATTGGGAGTTTTAAAGAGGTCCATATCTTCTACTTCTTTGAGAGAGAGAGAGAGAGAGAGAGAGAGAGAGAGAGAGAGAGAGAGAGTGCATTTTCTTTACGTGTGCGAAATTATACTTGCTCATTTGTGAAGCATATCATACATGCTCATTTCTATTACTTCTTCTTAGAGAGAGAGAGAGAGAGAGAGAGAGAGTTAGCACTTTTTTTTTTTATTAGTAATTTGTGATGAGAACTTTTAGAGAGAGCGAGGGGAGGGGGTGCCATTAGCATGTGTACTATTCTTTTCTGTTACTACAGGTAGAGAGAGAGAGGGGGGGAGGGGGTGCCATTAGCATGTGTAGTATTCTTTTCTGTTGCTACAGGTAGAGAGAGTGAGTGCTGAGAGAGAGAGAGAGAGAACCTACGATAAGTCGATAGTGTTTTTATAAATCTTTAATTAATAGAGAAGAGAGATAGAGTGCATTATTTTAAAAAGAGAGAAGAGAGAAAAATATTAGAGAGAGGGTGGTCTCTTTTTGTTGTCTACAATCACACATCTTGTCCATATTTGGCTTGAAAATTATATGCATGAGGGTGTTGTTATGTAAATTTGAAAAAAATGAAGAAAAGGTGGTGTGTGTGTGTGTCTGTGTGTGTACACACATACACACGCACATACATACACACATACACACACAAACACGTGCGTGCGTGCACATGTGTGCATGTGTGTTGGTTATAAAGGCCATAATGTTGACCACCCATAACTCTCTACTAACTTGAGTGTGAACACAGGTTATATGTGTGAACACACACCTATACAAACCACTGTATTATTATTTTGATAGGATAATGTTGATGAGTTGTGCTCTCTCTACGCCGCCCGTCAAGACTGCATATGCCTGTTGAAGAACACACAAGTAAGGATGGAGGAACAAGGGACAAGGAGAAGTGTGAGCAAGAAGGAGGGAGAAACACCAATGGTGGACTTCTTATCACTATAGTGATAGGGTTTGTGAGTCCTTATTACTTAACCTAGAAAGAATAGTGTCCGCCTACCCAACCTCATATGGGCAGGCACATTGGGCTTCACACCACAATAACCTCCCACTTGAAGGCTAATGTGTCTTTGAGTGTGGGGTTCATGTGTATACAATTATATGCAATGAAGATAGAGTGAAACCCTATCTACCTAACACCCGTAAGCGCTCTACAGTGTGCAAACCACTCAGAGGAGAGACCTTTGGTAAGTAGATATGTAGGGTTATCATCTGTATGAACCTTGAGTCCTTGACAAGTTGTAGACATTTGTCTTCAAGCACACCTCAAATGAAATGGTACTTTATATACACATGTTTGTTCTTTGCATGAAACACTGGATTCTTAGCCAAATAGCACTCTGACTATCACACTACAAGACTAGCATCTTCGCTGTTGTAATACCCAAATCTCCCACTAGACATGCAATACATATTGCTTCTTTGCAAACCTCAAATACTGCAACATAGTCAGCTTTTGTGGTGGATAGCATTGTGATGTCTTGAAGTCTGGATCTCCAAGACATTGCACCTCCAGTGAACGTAAAGACATAGCCTGAAATGGACCTTCTCTTGTCCAAATCCCCACCATAATCTGCATTTATGTAGCCCACTACACTTGCATCTCCACCTCCAAAATATATGCACATTTCCTTAGAGCCATGCAAACACATGCCACCTTTCAGTGTGTCCCAATGTTTTCAACTAGAATTTGACATGTAGTGACTAACTACTCCTACTGCAAAAGTAATATGTGGGTGAGTAGCTATCATTGCATACATCAAAGAACCAATTGTAGATGAGTATAGAACCTTAGCCATTGTTGCCTTGTCATCATCAGATTTGGGACAATCATGCAAGCTAAGTTTCACATATGAAGGTAATGGGGTACTCAATGCCCTCCCCCCTATCATATTAAAATGCTCAAGTGCCTTGTTGATGTTCTCAGTCTGAGACAAGTAAAGCAACTTCTTATCTCAATCTTTGACATTGCACCTTTAGTGAACATGAAGAAAATTCTTATCTCGATCTCTGACAATGTGCTATCTTCAAGTGAGGATCCCCAAGACACTACACCTCCAATGAATGTAAAGACATAGCCTGAAGTGGACCTTCTCTTGACCATAATCTGCATCACTTGCATCTCCACCTCCAAAACATATGCACATTTCCTTAGAGCCATGCAAATGCATGACACCTTTCACTGTGTCCCAATGTTTTTATCCAGAATTTGACATGTAGACTAACTACTCCCAGTGAAAAAGCAATATCTGGGAGAGTAGCTATAACCTTATTCATTATTTCCTTGTCATCATCAGATTTGGGACAATCGTGCAAGTTGAGTTTCACATATGAACGTAATGGGATACTCAATGCCTTCCCCCGTCATATAGAAATGCTCTAGTACCTTGTTGATAAACTTGATCTGAGAGAAGTAAAGAAACTTCTTATCTCGATCTCTAACAATACACATGCCAAGAATATGACTAGCATTTCCCAAATCTTTCATGTCAAAGTTACCATTATGTAACTTTTTCTTTAAGGCATCTATCTCATCTTTTCTAACTTAATTGCACACCATAAGTTCTTTGCCTTTCTCCTCAAACCCTTCTGGCTATTGTATGTAAATCTCCTCAAACCCTTTTGGTTGTTATATGTAAATCTCCTCACATGAAGATCACCATGGAGAAACATTGTTCAAGCATCCATCTAAACAAGCTCCATGTCTTCTTTGGCAGCCAAATCTAGTACACACCACAATGAAATCATCTTGACTACAGGGGAGAAGATTTCCTTAAAGTCAATACAGTGTTGTTTCTTAAATCCTTTAGCAACTAGCCTTACTTTGTACTTGGGCTATCCATCACTGGGTGTGATCTTCATCTTATAGACCCATTTGCATGGTGATGTATGTTTTCAACATAGCTTCTTTATAGCAAGAGGGCGCTCCACAATCAGTCATGGCATAGTCTAGAGATGGAATATATCTATCTGGAACTCGAGGTATCCTAGTAGATCTTCTCAAGACTGGCTGAGCCTCAATAGCTTGTTGTTCCACTCCATCGCCATCAACTATGGCTTGATCTTGCATTGGAGCAATAGGTGCTTGTTGTCTATTATGTGCATGACCTACCTCATGCACATTTCCATCTTCTTGAAAGATAAATCATATGATCTCTATAACAAGCACAGGCTTTTTATGCAACTTCTCTTCATTCAAAAGTAGGCATCATTGCTATGCATAATCTATTTGCCCTTGGCTTCCATAACAAGTATCCCATCTCACCAAAATCACAATAGCTAAGAAATATGCATTTCTTTGACTTGAGAGCCAACTTATCCCTAAACTACTTGCAAATATGGCAGTATGCTTTGTAACCAAAGACCCTTAGATGTTTGTACAAAGGTTGCTTTCCTGACCACATCATCTATTGCCTTATTTGGAGATCTATTGATTGAATGGAGAGCTGTAATTTCACTGCTTCTGCCCAAAATCCATTTGCCAAGCTAGCATTAGACAACATGCTTTGTACTCTCTCCTGAATAGTATTGTTCATCCTCTCAACACCTCCATTTTGTGGCAAGTTGTATGAAGTAATCAATTCTCATTTTATGCCTTAAGAATCACAAAATTATTTGAAGGCTCTACAGACATACTCTCCACCATTGTCCGAATGCAAGCACACAACCTTCTTGCCATTCTCCACCACTATTCCTACAAACTTTTGAAACATAGAAAGGACATCATCCTTTCTCCTAAGAGGATATACCCACACCTTTTGTGAGTAGTCATCTACCATGAAAGTGACAAAGTAGCTAGCACCACCCAAATACACTCTAGGCATAGGCCCACACACATCACTATGTACTAGTGAGAGAGGCTCACTTGTGCGGTGACTGCGTTTGTTTACCGTATAAAAAATATTCACACACATCAAAATATGAAAAATTGAAAGCATAAACATAACCAATATGAGACAATTTTTCCATTCCCTTTCTGGACATATGCTAAGATGTCCTAATCGGTGATGCCACAAAGAGACATTTGGTTGCTCGGTTACACAATCGACATTGTCTTTAACATTGGACATTGATAACCGTTTTTCGGCTCTCCGTAATTGCCATAGTGAGTTAACCCACCCTACCAAAATCATCGAAACACTGTGGCTATCCCTACCATTTCACTGTATATAGGTGTGTGTGAGTTAGGGGACTTTTCCCATATCTTCTTAAAAACCCTCAGCTAGCTAGTCACTGGGCTAGTTGAGCCAAAAAAATAAAAAATATACAAAATATAACTATATTACGGCCCATTTGTGTGTAAATATTTCATTGTATATAGGGCCTAAATAAAAGGATTTTTCATAATTATTTTGGTATTTATTTAAATATTTCTACCTATGGTGTGTTATTTATGCTATGTACATTGACTCACCATTACCATATTTTTTCTTACCATTTTGCATACTCTTTATTTCATATAAAAATAATTTCATGCAAGCTTCTCTTATTTTTGGTGTAACTCCATCCCAACAAAAATCCAAAAAAACTAGTTTTACTTATGTGTATATTTTTTCACTATTGTGATTTTTCCTTCCTACATCTAATCTCTTTTACTCTCATAAATTAGAACACCAAAAATATTCATCTTTTTATGGTAGACTTATAATGAGAGAGATTTATTTTGACCCCTTTATATTTTTTCCACCTATATTATTTATATTTGACATGTACATATTTTTTTAGACCCCTCAATATTTGATTTTCTTAGTTGTACTATTCACTTATATCATGATCTCAACAATATCTTCAATTATAGACCTACCAAATAAGATCAAGGGTATGTGGAATGTATGCATGCACCATGGGGAGCTCACTCTTGGAGGTATTCAAAAGAATCATCCAAAGAAGGACCTTGTGCAGTGGAAAAAACAGTCGGTTTTGCTGAATTTTTAAAGATCACATGCTCCCCGAATTTGAAAAGGTAATACAAACAAAAGTTGTAGCTGGTGAGCTGAAATTTCATCTCAAATTTTTTCATATTTTTTTGAGCTACGAGCTGTGAGCTATGATTTTATTGGTGGACCCTAGTTTGCCCATGCTATGCAGCCACACTCCCTCTTCCACTTTACCATTTTCCTCTTTCACACACGCCTCTCCACTCATCATCCCCACCTCTCTCACCACTCCTCTCTGCACCCTACTCACCTTCTTCTCAACCGTGAAGAATAAGAGAAACCATGGTGAACTCATGTCTCCTACACACACTTCCATTCCAAAATTGACCACCTAGTCTCATTTTTTCTCATCCATATTACCCATATCTATCAAAAAACCATAAAATTCAGCCTCTTCTCTTGAAAGACAGCATCATGGTGATTGATTACTCATATTCAATTACCTTGGCTCCCTAAGGAAGGTCAAGAGTGAAAAAAACGTACCGTCAAAGCTAGTGGACCGTCAACAAGCGTCAAAATTGACCCTACTCAAGACACTTGGAGCATCAACATTGTAACAAATCCATGTTTTCTTACCTATTAAGAGTTTTTTCTTCCTTATTTGTATCCTACTTGGATACTCCCATTGTAAATATCCAATTCCATTTGTAAATCAATAAAATAACTAACTCTACTAATTTACTAACACTAACCTAGTATGAAAAGTCCTATCACCTTCACTTCTCTCTTCTCTCTCTTCTTCATCTATCCCCAGCAACTTCTTGATAATTCCAAGCAAAAGAAATTAGATAAGTGCTGAAAATCTAACCCAACCATGGTTAGAGGAGTAACCCTAGCCCTCAAAATTGCTATAAAGGGAGGGTGTAGCTAGCACAAAAAGGGGAGAGCCATAAGCAAGAGCACTATGCTATAGCTTGAGAAGCCAAGCTCAACCTCTCTAGAAGGTGCTCTTGAGTGGAAGCTCATTGTCATATGCTTGTGCATGTGTTGTAATAGGGGTGATTAGCGCGGGAACTCTATGCCATTGTAAGAGAGAGAGCGATCATTCAATTGAGAGTGGAAAATCTATCATTCCTCCTACTAGTGTAAGCCCAACATTTGCTGAATCAAGGAGGGTGGATTTGGACTAAGCTTGGATACTTTGTCTCTCTTCCAACGTGAAGTAATGGACAACAATGATGTGTAACTGTCTTGGTGATATTTGTAGTTCTTGATAGCTTGTGTCTTGGTGTTGTCATCAATTTAGCCATAAATCCCACATATTATAAGAGGGCGACAGGGTGGAGAGGACTCCCTTAGCCTTAAGACAGTGATTGGGGTGGCTTTTCTTGTGATGTGTCGTGGTGAAATTTACTCAAGCTATGTTGAAAAAATACTAATCTCGCTTTGATCGGTCATGACAGATTTGTAAGAAGGTATTAATGCAACAAGCACCCCCTCCCTCTTCTCTCTCTTTCTTACATATATAATTGTGTTTGCTTGATCATTGACGATACATTTCAAAGCATCCCGAGCACTCTCTCTCTCTCTCTCTCTCTCTCTCTCTCTCTCTCTCTCTCTTTCTTTACGCGTCCTAGTTCGCATCCAAAACTAGGTGGTGCCCCAAATTTGTGTAGGGTTAGGTTGCGGGTTTGTGTGTGTGTTGGTTGTTTTTCCAACCCCAACCCAATTGAGCAGCACGGGAGCCTACGAGGGTGCTTAGAGGCCACTCTTCTTGTTGCCCGCCCCGGACCGCCTCAAATTGGTACCCCCACGGAGGACGGCTTTTGTATGTTTTGTGTAGAATCAACCTTTAGCATAATCAAGTAGCTTGCATGAATCACGAGAATTTGTATGATCCCTTCATTCCCATTGCAAGGCAAAAGGTACACATAATTGTTAGTACTAAGTTGCAATTTCAACGTGTAATTCGTAGAATTTTAGGTCCTCTTAGGTTGGCAGAGATAAACGCATCAGTAAATCCTTTTACTTTGCCTCTCATTAGGTACGACCTTAGTTCGGACGTCTATATTTTTGTTTTGTTTTAAGCATAAGGTCATGCATAGACAATGGATAATGGCCCAAGAATAGAGGTTTTCTCCTTTCATTTCACTCCACACATTAGAATAAACATTGCAATTAGTAGAAAAATCCATTTTCAACAATGTATGGTGTTCATGTTTGGTACCCAAAGAGTAGGAGAAATTCTCGCATCACCAAACCTTGTCATCCTGCCCCTTATTGATTATCATAGGTCATTTGATGTGAATATTTTTAATTTGTTGTAGAATAGATTGCAATTTAGAAAACATTATTGTGTAAATTTTTTTAAGAAAGAAAAACAAAAACGTGTTGTCACTTTGAAACCGATTCAATGGAGGCCCAACGCCAAATGTCCGGATATCCTCTTTTCTTTCGAGAGCCTGGAGAGGATGCAGAATTATTTTTAGCAAATTTCAAGATGTCTTGTCAAGAGGATAGTAACTGATCAAGAACCCGTAGAGATGTTTGAAGTGGTCCTTAGGAAAGATGCTAGCACTTGGTTTAAATCGTTGCCTGAGGAAGTTAAAGGGAATTACACGGAAGTTGTGAATCATTTCAAGAGATACTTCTTTGATCCCCAAAACACTCAAAAACTATGGCAAGACATTGTTTCTCATAAGCAAAAAGACTTAGATGACTACTACTTGTACAAGCAAGAGTTTATACGTCTTTGGGCTCTATGGATACGAAATGTTGCTAACCCTGGTGATGGTGCAGAATTTCTAAAGAAGGAGAGGTTCATAACCGGACTCTTTCCTGACCTTAAGGTAAAAGTTGAGGCGGGTGCACCTGCTACCTTCAATGCAGCTGAAACTAGGGCTGCTGAGAAATATAGGAAACTCAAGTGCCTAAGGGGAGACGTTCCAATAGAAGGTCTTAGACCCAAAGGTAAGTCACAAGCATCAATATCTAAGGAGATTCCTGAGGTAACGACATAAGTGATTGAGAATTTAAATGAATCTTTAAGCAGCCTGTCAATTCACCTTGCACAAGCTGTAGATCCAAAGGGACAAGAAAAGAAGTCTGAAGAGCGAGATCCACGACCTAGGAGAGTCTTGCAATGTTGGAATTGCGGAGAGTCTGGACATGGGATGTATAATTGTCCTTGGCCCCGTGGGGAGCCAGGGAGACCTAACTTGAATTACCCAGTGATGAATGCAGGTGAAGGAACTAGTCAACAACCACGGCTTCTACAAAGGCCAATTGGAGCAAGACCACCTCCACAAGGAGTGGAAGGAGTTCCACCTTTGCCAGACCTAGATGTGCATGTGGTAGAGGTGACAAACTCAAATGAGGTTGACATGGAAGCAAATGGCATTAAGCGTGGCCGAGGAAAAGATAAAGAGAAAGAAGGTGTCACATCACAGAGTGACCATGGACGAGGCAAGAAGGCAAAGGAGACCAAGGAAGATAAGAGGACTCGACGTCGTATCAATCTCCAAGAATTCCCTCTTGGACATGGTATGGCTCCATACAACCTATTGGAAGACATGAGAGGTAAGGGTCCTGATATCTCATGGCCTCAGTTTCTTGCATTATGCCCACAAGCTAGGAGGGATTTAACGAAGGCAGTTAGCACTAGGAGAAAGATAAAAGAGAGTGTTCTTGTTGTAAAAATTGCACATGCTAAAATGAATGAGGATATCACACATGTGCTAGATTGTTACATCAAAGGAAGATTGGTTAGGAAAGGTCTAGTGGATTGGGGTGCACAAATTTGCATCATGACAGAAGGACTCATGCAAAAACTAGGCATGCACATCCATGAGACACCTGAAATTAAAGTCAAGATGGCAAACAATAGCAAAGCTAGGTGTGTAGGCATTTGTAAAAATGTCTCTGTGGAGGCCTTTGGCATTAAGAAGGCAATGGATTTCTATGTCATGTCTACCAAAGGAAATGGTTACCCATTTATCCTAGGGAGACCATCGCTAATGAAAATACGAGCTTTGCAGGATTGGGAGAGTGGAAAGCTAATTTGCAGGAATGACAATCATAAGAAGGTTGTCTTTGACATGAAGGAGCAACGCCAAGAGGAGCTCCATGAAGAATCATCTCAAAGTGAGACGGAGGAAGGTTGGACCGATAGCACTTCAGAAGGAGAAAGTAGCGGCAACATTACTGAAGAGGAGTCTTCCATCAAAGTCATGGGGGTAAGGTTTAAGCCAAACAACCAGGAGACCTCTTCTCGAGGTTTGGAAGAGGAAGGTACTCAAGAGAACCAAAATGTGCAAGATGAAGGAATGTTAGAAGGTATGTTGTCTACAAAACTTACAAAGGACAAAAGAGAGGAGTTCAAATGTGTGCTAGGGAAATTTCCGAGGCTTTTTGCTAAAGACTACACCGATGTGCGTGGAGTAGATGCTGTTCAACACAAAATTGAGTTGAAGCCAGAGGCCACACCTAAGGCTCAAAAGCTACGGAGGCTAGGAGTCATCAAGGAGCAGGCTTTACTCAAGGAGGTAAAAAAGCTTCTGGCAGTAGGTTTCATTTATCCACTGGAGAATTCAGAGTGGGTCTCTCCCGTTGTTGTCACTCCTAAGAAAAACGGCAAGTGGAGGGTGTGTGTGGATTACCGTCCACTTAATGAGGCAACAAAAAGAGATCACTTTCCCCTCCCATTTCAGGATGAGATACTAAATGAGGTAGCTGGTCATGAGAAGTACACTGTGTGTGAATGGCTACTCGGGTTACTTTCAAATAGGTATCGCATTGGAAGATCAATTGAAAACAACCTTCATCACTCCTTGGGGTTGTTATGCTTTTAGAGTCATGTCATTTGGCCTGACAAATGCTCCTGCAACTTTCCAACGCTTCATGAACATGGTGTTTCAAACATTCTTTGGAAAGTCCATTAGGGTTTTTATTGATGATTTTTGCATTTATAGCTCAAAATCATTGCATCTACAAAGAGTAAAAGAAGGTTTAAAGAAGCTCTATGACATGGGAGGTCAACTCAACCCCGACAAGTGCCACATAGGTGAGGATGAAGTGATCTTGCTTGGTCACAAGGTTTCCTATAAAAGCATTGAGGTGGATCCTTCAAAGGCAAAGGCTCTTATTGAGCTCCCATCACCCAAGAATCTCAAAGAGGTCATCTCATTCATTCAAAAGGTGAAGTATATGTCACGCTTTATTCACTTAGCTTCGGAGTTGTTTCATCCTTTGCAAAAGTTGACACAACAAGTAGAACTTGCATGGTCTGATGAGCTTGAAGAGTACTTTTGTAACATTAAAGTCATCCTGCCAGAACTACCAATACTCATGCCTCCTTGTTGGGAGTACACATTCTTTTTTAGCTCTAGTATTGTGAAAGAAACAATTGGAGCGGTTTTGCTACAACAAGATCCCCATAGTACCCGGATGCGACCCATCTACTTTGCTAGTAGGGTCATGAATGCTTTGAGGAGAGGCTACACGGAGGCAGAACTCATGATGCTTTCTCTCATGTTTGCGGTGAGAAATTTTAGATCCTACTTGCTACCAAAACCTTTTGTAATTCTCACTGCAGAAAATATGTTTCCTTGGGTGTCATCTCAAATGAATCTTAGCACTAGGATCTTAAAGTGGATTATGGAATTGCAAGAGTTCCAATACTCTTTCAAGGTAGAAGATAGTGTGCGTGAACAATTAGCAGGGATCCTTACTTATAGGGTACATGAGAAGGAGATTAAGGTGCCTGAAGTAAAGACCCTACCATTGCCACCACCTAAAAGTATTCCTAATGCTTTTACCTTGTTCTTTGATGGAGCTTTTCGACGAGTCACAGGAAAAGCACACTACAAGAGGTTGTGTGCTCTTGTGACGCTGTTAGCGACGGAAATACACTGGGTTTTTATAACCCCCGGCGTCGCTAAAACCGTCGCTAATAGCGTCGCTACGAGAGCGTCGCTATATGCGACGCTATAGGCGTCGCTATATAGAGACGCTCATAGCGACGCTCATAGCGACGGTTATAGCGACGTTTACACAGAAGTCTATAGCGACGCTTATAGAGACGCTCCAGAGCCATAAATAGCGACGGTTGTAGCGACGCGCGAGAAAATTTTTTTTTGGTGGCAGGGCATTCACAGGGCATTGAATGCCCTGCCACCCATCAACCATATTGTACTTGATTCACTTTTTTAAAAAAGTGCAAGGGTAGATAATAGACCCAAAAGAGACACCCACAAGACGCATTGTTTGCAAAATTGACAAGCGTAAAATTGACAATTGTACACATCATAAGCAAAATGAATTGATTGGCAAATGTAATAATGACAATTGTACAACATCATAGGCATAAAGAATTGATTGGCAAAATGAACTGCGGTGACAAATGTAATAATATACATGGTTCAAAAAGACGTATAAAATCCGTCTCATGATACATAAGCTATGAGAAACCCTAAACTAATGCTATCTAGCTACGGCTAAACTGACGTCGTCTAGTCAGGCGTCTCATCGCGTCCAAGCGGCGTATCTATCGGATTCTGCAAAAAAAGACAATAAGACAGCTTTCAGTAAGTATAAACATATAACGACATTTATAAAACAATACAAAAAATAGAAAAGAGTAAACCCTAATACTAACCATGCCGCCGCGAGAACTGAGAATGTCCATCAGGGCGTTTAAGCCCTTCCTGCCTGCGTACTCGCGCTCGTACGGTGTGGGATCACGTCCTGTCATCGACCACTGTCAAAACATACAAAGATTTCATTATGTTAGAATTAAAAAACTCATAAACCCTAAACTATCGAACATTAAGAGCAATGCAAAAACACTTACAAAATCGGCCTCAAATGATGCCCATCCACCGCTCCCCAAGTGGTGCGAGCTCCCTGCCTCTACTCGCGCTCTGGCTGCATCCTTTTGTTGCTTTCACTTGTCGGGATTCTCGCCCGCTGCTTTCTTCGCATTCTTCCAATCTTCTTTGGCCAGCCAATCTGGCCTGTTCCACCCATGCTTGATTGCTTTTTGCACTTCGGAACGCTTGTGTTTGCAGTATTCGCGCATTTGAATCTTCATCAGGTTTTCATTGAAGCGCTGATCCCGTGTTGGAACGAGAAACTCATCATGAAGTATGCTGATGACTCTGGCTTTTAAATCACTTGGTACTTCACTCCGTTTGTTTAGTATGTAGTGTCTAAACAGCTGAGAGCAAAGACCACGCATGCCCAAGATCACCTTCTTGCCGTCATCATCCATGATGATGCCGCCGCTGAAGTCGACGGAGTAAGGCAAGCCCTCTGGCTAGTGACGCGTGAACCTGGGTGTCCCGGCAGGGGTCTCTAGCGGTGTGTCGATGGGGGTACGGACGTCAGGTGTCTCCACCGGCGTCTGGGCCCCGAAGCGAGGAGTGTCGAGTGGGGTGGCTCCTAGCGGGGTAGGTAGAGGTGTGTAGCTGCTAGGAACAGTCAGCCGCGCAAAACCTGGCGTAGATGGCGATGTTGTGGCTAGTGTGGGGGCGGGCAAAGAAGGGGAGGGTAAAGAGCCTTGTCGAACACGAGGCGGTGTGGAGGCATCGGCGGCGGAATTCCCACAACAACCGCCACCGCCACCACTAGAGCGTCGGTGTCTAGACGAGTGTGAAGATCGTCTCGTCGACACCGAAGCTTCGGAGCGCGCCGAATGCTCCGAAAGAGAGGGAGATGTGGATGGAGTAGGAACGCACGATGATGCGCCAGAGCGATGACGCTCCACGTACCACTGTCTCTGCTGCGGTGACAAAGAAGAAAGAAACTCCTCATCATCCATACGTGCATTAAACACACGAATATTTAAACTTAATATTGAATGAATAGAGTAGACAATGACGCAAAGACCATTAAATACAATGACGTAATGACGCATATAAATACAATGACGCAATGAATTGAGTGATAGAAGAGGCAAGTCGAAAACTCAAAATTTTCAATCAAAAGATGTGAGCGCGAGTAGAAAAGAGCGTTATACACCATGGAAGATGGATCGAACTCGCCAAATTTGCAAACGTGCTGCAAAGAAACACGTCTTGTCCGTCGCACATCATGCTTGCATTGATTACAAGGACATAAGACCCTCGTTGAGAGATAGGTGTTTCGGTTGGACGGTCCCACATCCTCGTCACTACTCATAATGAGGATAAAAATCTTTTAACTTGGACAACAAATTTAATATTCTATTGGCATTCTTCGTTTTATCTCTCTCTCTACCTCACATTCTCTAGTCATGTCCAATCCCCGCACACCCCTTTGCCTCTTCTCTAGCTGTAGCACTTCACAGCATCTTAACATCTTTTCACAGTAGATCTTTTCACTGTTCGTCTAACTCTAAACCCTAAACCGTAAGTAATTCTTGCGTGGACTCGATCTAACGTAAATAAGCGTAAATCTAAATAAACGTAAATCTAACTAAAAATAAACCTAAATCTAATTTAACGTAAGTCTACATCTAACCTAATCTTTAACGTCTTTTGGAATAGTTTCCTACGACGTTAAAACTCTCTTCTTCTTGTGTGTGTGTGTGTGTGTGTGTGTGTGTGTGTGTGTGTGTGTGTGGGTAAACCTAAATAAACCTAAGTCTAATCTAATATAACATAAATCTAAATCTAACGTAAATTATGTTATATTAAAAACAAAGAACTAAACCAACAGGGATTATAAGAACCTTAAAACTGATTTAACACATAATTTTTCACATAACTCGGCAAGAGTTGGCATTCTCATCACTAAAGATGTGAGAGTTAACTTCCGGCGGTGACACTGCCTCATCTCCATCCACATCTGATGACAGCAATTGGCCCTTTGGACCGTTCTTGCTCTTGTTACTAACTTTAAAGTTGTTGTTGAATGACTAGAGGTTGTCTAGATGGTCATTGTCGGGGATGTAGTGACTCTTGCCGCCCTGAAGATCCACCTTCTTCCCTATCTTCTGAAGACATTTCACCAGTACTTTTGGATCGACGGAGCCCACCATGAGTGAAGGCAGCAATACCCTATATTCCATTGAGGGCTTTCTTCACCCGCTTCATGCAGACATCGCAGTCTATGGAGACCTAAATCTAATCTAATATAACGTAAATCTAAATCTAGCGTAAATAAACGTAAATCTAACTAAAAATAAGCCTAAATCTAATCTAATTTAACTTAAATAAACCTAAATCTAATTTAACGTAAGTCTACATCTAACCTAATCTTTAACGTCTTTTAGGATAGTTTCCTACGACGTTATAACTCTCTTCTTCTTGTGTGTGTGCGCGTGTGTGGATGTGTGTGCCAATAAAAAGAGATAAATGGTATAACCTTTCTATCACCCATGCCAAGTATGATAGATTGGTTATGCCATTTCCCTCTTGAATAATAGGTCTTGAGTTCAACTCCTCGTCGGCTAGATCTTTAGGTCTTTTAATTTTAATTAGTTTCCTACGACGTTAAATTAGTTTCTCTCTCTTTCTCTCTCAATGTGTGTGCATTTTTTTGTTTATGCATATTTTCTCTCTCTTTTCCTCTCTCAATGTGTGCGTTTTTTGTTTATGCATGTTCTCTCTCTCTTTTCCTCTCTCAATGTGTGCGTTTTTTGTTTATGCATGCTCTCTCTCTCTCTCTCTCTCTCTCTCTCTCTCTCTCTCTCTCTCTCTTTTCCTCTCTCAATGTGTGTGTGCATTCTTTGTTTATGTATGTGTGTGTGCGTTTTTGTTTATGTTTGTACTCTTTCTCTCTTTCTCTCTCTCTCTCTCTCTCTCTCTCTCTCTCTCTCTCTCTCTCTCTCTCAAAAACACTATGTGTGTGTGTGTGTGTGAGAAAGAGAGAGAGAGGGAGAGAGAAAGAGGGGAAGGGAACATGAGAGTGAGGAGAGGGAAGGAGCATACCTGGCTCTCCTTCCTCTCCTCGTGTGTGTGTGTGTGTGTGTGTGTGTGTGTGTGTGTGTGTGTGTGTGTGTGTGTGTGTGTGTGTGTGTGTGTGTGTGTGTGTGTGTGTGTGTGTGTGTGTGTGTGTGTGTGTGGAGAAGAAAGAGAGAGAGAGAGAGAGAGGGAGAGCGTTACCTGCTCCTTGCTTGAGGACGTCGAAAAACTCAGATCTGAGATCTGAGTTTTTGGGCACTCTCTGTTATTTTCTTTAGCTTAGCCGAGGTCGCTATGAGCGTCGCAAATTTACAAGTAAATTTGCGACGCTCATAGCAACGTCGGGAATTTTTTTTTTTGAGCGTCGCTGTGTAAGCGTCGCTAATATGAATAGCCTCTTGTAGTGGCAGGGGGAGGGCTAGTATTGCTCAACCCAAGTGGAGAGGTGGTCATGAAAGAGAAGGTCAATCTACCAGGTTCAACTAGCAACAATGAAGCAGAATACGACACACTACTTCATGGTTTGAAGATGTGCATTGGCCAAGGGATACAACGTCTCATGGTAAAGGGAGATGCACTTCTCATTGTTAAACAGATTTTAGGCATTTGGGCATGCAAGAATGAAAGCTTACGGACAAAAGTTCATGCCATTCGTAGGATGTTTAATCACTTTGAAGAAGTGCAACTATATCATATTCCTAGGAAACAAAATGAAGATGCCGATTTACTTGCACAACAAGCAGTTACATGTGTTGAGAAAGAAGTACAGGTCATCATGGTGACAGCAACTGTCAAGCAACCGAGATACCACGGATTGTAGTCATTGACTCCCATTATTAGCTACATTTTGGAGGGTGAGTTTCCACAAGACTTCACGAAGGCTCAGAAGAGGAGACTCATGAAAAAGGCAAGCGCGTATCTCTTCCTAGAAGGATCCCTCTATCAAAGAGGGAAGGATCAAGTGTGGAGAAGAGTACCAACTATCAAGGAAATTCCAGCCATTCTAAAAGGTTTTCATGAAGAGGCATGTGGTGGTCATTTTTCCCAAGAGTTAACTGTGAAGATGATTTTGCTTGCGGGGTATGTTTGGCCAAGTCTGCATGTGGATGTCCAACATTGGTGTAAAAGTTTTCACAATTGTCAGGTAAATGGGAATAGAAGATTGTTTTATGGTCCAAGACAAATCGTGCTTGCAAATGGACCCTTTGAAAAGTGGGGCATTGATGCTATGGGTCCTCTCCCTAGGACAAAATATGGTAAACTCTACATTCTAGTGGCGGTAGACTATATGACTAGGTGGGTGGAAGCACAAAGTGTGGCAAAGGTAACTGAGAGGACAGTGAGCAAATTTGTCTACACTCACATTTGTTGTAGATTTGGCACACCTTTGGAGATTGTTTCTGATAATGGTCCAGGGTTTAGAAAGGGCTTGCTCACAGAAGTCTGTGAAGAACTTCACATTCTACATCGTCATAGTACACCCTACTATCCCCAATCAAATGGTTTGGTAGAAAAAGCTAATGATGTCATTGCAGGCATCATTAGAAAGATGGTGAGAAACAAAACAAAGTTGTGGGATGACTTCTTGGATGGTTCCTTGTGGGCGTATCAAACCACATATAGGGAAGCCACGGAGTTTACACCATTTCACTTGGTCTATGGTCAAGAGGCTTTACAACCAACTGAGCTCAACATCCCAACAATACAACGTCATGGCAAAGCAGCACAAGATGATCAAGAAGCATGGATGGATCGACTTCTTACCTTAGCTGAGCTTGAGTGGAAAAGAGAAGAAGCATACGAGTGCTACAAGAGGAAAGCTACGCAGGCGAAGGAGAAGCTTGACAAGAAACTAAAGGACAAAGGCATCAATGAAGGAGATCTTGTGCTAAGGTATGACAATCGACTCGACAATCGTTTTGATGTCAAATTTGAAACTAGATGGCAGGGGCCATACATAGTTAAGAAGGCTTTCAATTCAAGTTACTATCAACTTATGGACTTGAATGGGAAAGAGCACTCTAGGAAGGTAAATGGTTATCGCTTGAAGCCCTATTTGAGTCGCCTTCTACCAAACGATCTACCAAAGATCTGTCAAAGGGAAGCTGTCTCATGTAAGTATTGTTCCGTGAAGCATGAGTGTAACTCAAACCAAAATTCTGAAGGGCCAAACAATGAATACCTCGTCAAGGACTCTGAAGCACTCTCTTTGGAAAAGATGCTCTATGATAATACATGAATATACCATCATCCTGGGGGAGGGCTAATGATAGCCGTTTTTTGGCTCTCCGTAATTGCCATAGTGAGTTAACCCACCCTACCAAAATCATCGAAACATTGTGGCTATCCCTACCATTTCACTGTATATAGGTGTGTGTGAGTTAGGGGACTTTTCCCATATCTTCTTAAAAACCCTCAGCTAGCTAGTCACTGGGCTAGTTGAGCCAAAAAAATAAAAAATATACAAAATATAAGTATATTATGGCCCATTTGTGTGTAAATATTTCATTGTATATAGGGCCTAAATAAAAGGATTTTTCATAATTATTTTGGTATTTATTTAAATATTTCTACCTATGGTGTATTATTTATGCTATGTACATTGACTCACTATTACCATATTTTTTCTTACCATTTTGCATACTCTTTATTCCATATAAAAATAATTTCATGCAAACTTCTCTTATTTTTTGTGTAACTCCATCCCAAAAAAAATCCAAAAAAACTAGTTTTAATTATGTGTATATTTTTTCACTATTGTGATTTTTCCTTCCTACATCTAATCTCTTTTACTCTCATAAATTAGAACACCAAAAATATTCATCTTTTTATGGTAGACTTATAATGAGAGAGATTTATTTTGACCCCTTTATATTTTTTCCACCTATATTATTTATATTTGACATGTACATATTTTTTTAGACCCCTCAATATTTGATTTTCTTAGTTGTACTATTCACTTATATCATGATCTCAACAATATCTTCAATTATAGACCTACCAAATAAGATCAAGGGTATGTGGAATGTATGCATGCACCATGGGGAGCTCACTCTTGGAGGTATTCAAAAGAATCATCAAAAGAAGGACCTTGTGCAGTGGAAAAAACAGTCGGTTTTGCTGAATTTTTAAAGATCACATGCTCCCCGAATTTGAAAAGGTAATACAAACAAAAGTTGTAGCTGGTGAGCGGAAATTTCATCTCAAATTTTTTCATATTTTTTTGAGCTACGAGCTGTGAGCTATGATTTTATTGGTGGACCCTAGTTTGCCCATGCTATGCAGCCACACTCCCTCTTCCACTTTACCATTTTCCTCTTTCACACACGCCTCTCCACTCATCATCCCCACCTCTCTCACCACTCCTCTCTGCACCCTACTCACCTTCTTCTCAACCGTGAAGAATAAGAGAAACCATGGTGAACTCATGTCTCCTACACACACTTCCATTCCAAAATTGACCACCTAGTCTCATTTTTTCTCATCCATATTACCCATATCTATCAAAAAACCATAAAATTCAGCCTCTTCTCTTGAAAGACAGCATCATGGTGATTGATTACTCATATTCAATTACCTTGGCTCCCTAAGGAAGGTCAAGAGTGAAAAAAACGTACCGTCAAAGCTAGTGGACCGTCAACAAGCGTCAAAATTGACCCTACTCAAGACACTTGGAGCATCAACAGTGTAACAAATCCATGTTTTCTTACCTATTAAGAGTTTTTTCTTCCTTATTTGTATCCTACTTGGATACTCCCATTGTAAATATCCAATTCCATTTGTAAATCAATAAAATAACTAACTCTACTAATACTAACACAAACCTAGTATGAAAAGTCCTATCACCTCCACTTCTCTCTTCTCTCTCTTCTTCATCTATCCCCACCAACTTCTTGATAATTCCAAGCAAAATAAATTAGATAAGTGCTGAAAATCTAACCCAACCATGGTTAGAGGAGTAACCCTAGCCCTCAAAATTGCTATAAAAGGAGAGTGTAGCTAGCACAAAAAGGGGAGCGCCATAAGAAAGAGCACTATGCTATAGCTTGAGAAGCCAAGCTCAACCTCTCTAGAAAGAGCTCTTGAGTGGAAGCTCATTGTCGTATGCTTGTGCATGTATTGTAATAGGGGTGATTAGCACGGGAACTCTATGCCATTGTAAGAGAGAGAGCGATCTTTCAATTGAGAGTGGAAAATCTATCATTCCTCCTACTAGTGTAAGCCCAACATTTGCTGAATCAAGGAGGGTGGATTTGGACTAAGCTTGGATACTTTGTCTCTCTTCCAACGTGAAGTAATGGACAACAATGATGTGTAACTGTCTTGGTGATATTTGTAGTTCTTGATAGCTTGTGTCTTGGTGTTGTCATCAATTTAGCCATAAATCCCACATATTATAAGAGGGCGACAGGGTGGAGAGGACTCCCCTAGCCTTAAGACAGTGATTGGGGTGGCATTTCTTGTGATGTGTCGTGGTGAAATTTACTCAAGCTATGTTGAAAAAATACTAATCTCGCTTTGATCGGTCATGACAGATTTGTAAGAAGGTATTAATGCAACAAGCACCCCCTCCCTCTTCTCTCTCTTTCTTACATATATAATTGTGTTTGCTTGATCATTGCCGATACATTTCAAAGCAGCCCAAGCACTATCTCTCTCTCTCTCTCTCTCTCTCTCTCTCTCTCTCTCTCTCTCTCTCTCTCTCTCTCTCTCTCTCTCTCTCTCTCTCTCTCTCTCTCTCTCTCTCTCTCTCTACGCGTCCTAGTTCGCATCCAAAACTAGGTGGTACCCCAAATTTGTGTAGGGTTAGGTTGCGGGTTTCTGTGTGTGTTTGTCGTTTTTCCAACCCCAACCCAATTGAGCAGCACAGGAGCCTACAAGGGTGCTTAGAGTCCACTCTTCTTGTTGCCCGCCCCGAACCGCCTCAACATATACAACATGTAAACAATACTACTCTTCACACCGTGGTCCATCACCAAGGAACCTTTATAGATCTTCCAAGAGCGGTCTCCAAACACGCTAGTATAGCCATCATCATCCAATTGTCCAATACTGATCAAGCTCTTAGTCAATGTAGCAACATGTCTTACATTCTTGAGAAGAAAAGAAGAACCATTTTGAAACCGCAAATGCACATCCCTAATGCCCACAATCTCACAAGACTGATTATTGCCTAGTTGCACAAACCCTTTACGTGAATCATCATAGGCTGAAAACCACTCCTGATGGGGAGTCACATGGAAAGATGCACATGAGTCAATGATCTAATCATTCATTGACATCATTCCCATCTCAAGCAATCAAAAGTGATGGGTGCAGAACTGAAGTAAAGAGGATATCCCCTATGGAATATGATCAATCCACAAAGGAAAGTAAGCCCAAAGCTTTGCAAAAATCTTTGAACTTCTCACAAGGCAAAGCCTTTGTGAATAGATCAGCAAAGTTATCCTTTGTTAGCACATAAGCTAAGTTGATCTCTCTTACGAAGAGTCTCTCCTTGACATAATGATAATGGACCTCAATGTGCTTTGTACAATCATGAAATACCAGATTTCAATAGCCAATGTGCTCAAACTATTAGTGTGTATAGTGGTGGCGGCAAACTACTATCTAATACCAAATCACGTGCAAGGCATCTAAGCCAAACACACTCAATTGTATCCATGAAAGTTTCCATGTACTTAACCTTAGAACTAGACGTGATCATAGTAGGGTGCTTCTTGCTTTACCATGATATGCATGAGTTACTAAGAATAAATTAAAAACCCCTTGTGGACACCCATGTTCATAACAACCAACCGAATCATCAGAATCTAAAAAGGCATGCTAATATAACAGTAATGATCCTCCCTCGGGATAAAAAAATCCAAGGTGCTTAGTGATACTTGACCACTCAAGTAGCAAAAGATCCGCTTAACTTCCTGCCACCCAATGCTTACTGCCTAGGCTATGCATAAATCTTCTCATCTATGAGATTGCACACCAAGTTTCCTTGTCCTTTTTAAACAACACCATGAGGTCATGTTGCATATACTTCCTCATGCAAGTCCCCAAAATGAAATTTTAATGTTCAATTGATGTACATTCCAACCATAATGTGCTACCAATGCACAAATGCTATGAATCACTGTCATATTGTAAGTGGGAGCAAAAGTTTCATTAAAGTCAATGCCTTTCTCCTAAGCATAACCTCTAATTGCATAAATACCATGTGTCATTCTTGACAATAGCATCATAGTCAACTTTCCAATTTTCTAAATTTTGTGCCTCATCAAATGAAACAGGCTCTTCTTCATCACACATACTCGAAACAACCAATGCATAACAATCCTATATATATGATGCATGATGAGAACCATAACAAGTATGGCTAGACAAAGGTGTATCCAATTTATTGGCATGCAAAGTGTGCACCAATCAATAATTTAGGCATTGTCCTAGACTCCTCAATTTCTATTCTCTCCTCATAAAGTGCATCACAGATATCAGTAATGGGCTGATTTGTGGATTTGCTAGAAACCCACATAGGCTGCACATATGCCTCATTTGGTTCTACATATGACTATCCACCAAAAAAAAGAGGCAACAAAGTATCTTACATGTCTTGTGAGCGTACATTTTTCACCTTGGTACATAGAAGCAAAGGTTGCATAGCATCTTCCATAAATACTACATCTCAATTGACCCAGATACGTTTAGTTTATGGATGATATAGCTTTGTAATCGTTACTTTCATAATTGTAACCAACAAAATACATTTTATAGCGTTTTCATTCAACATCCTTTGAAGTTTCTCTAGCATAAGAACATAAGCCAAGCAACCAAAAACATGAGCAACAGAAGTCTTTCTACCATGAGAAGCCTCATATGGAGTGATAGACTACAAAGCTTTGGTGGGATGCATGTGGTAAAGCTTAACTTTTGACCATACATAGTGCCATCTCCATAAGAGACTCATTTTGTCTCTCAGCTACACCATTTGCTGAGGGATGTAAGGCACTGCACATTGGTGTTTGATCCCATATTCGGTTAGAAATGCATTAAATTCTTTAGACATATACCCTCCCCCAGAACAAAGAGGGAGGCTTAACTTTTGACCATACATCGTGCCATCTCCATAAGAGACTTACTTTTTCTCTCAGCTACACCATTTGCTGAGGATGTAAGGCACTACACGTTGGTGTTTTATCCCACATTCAGTTAGAAATGCATTAAATTCTTTTGACATATACCCTCCCCCAAAACGAAGGGTGTGCAGTTTACATCCAGATACATTCTTAGCCATAAAAACAAATTGCTTGAAGCATGAAAACACTTTAAAATTAGTCTTTAACACTAGGATGGTAACTTTATGGGTCAAAATTTTGCATTTTAGGGTCTTTAAAAAAATTATATTCTTAAATGCATGATAATCTAATGAAATCCTTTCTTAGGCTTAAAGTTCAACACCATATTCTAATGGAAAAATTAAAGTGGAGGTAAAAATTAAAAAACTATAAAATCCAAAAGTTATAAGCTCCTAATTTAGATATACTCATGTTTTCCTTCAAAAATAGGATCTGCGCGACGAGTACTCTTTGACAGATTAGGTGATGAAAAAACTTTACTATGCATAGTATGTCATTTTTTACTAACATCTTCAATAGTGTATATAACATTAAAATAGTTTTTATGATTTAAAAAAATACATTTTTCTCTCTACAATTTCATTAAGACACAATGGTCAAATTTACTTTTCGTGATGTTTTCCTAACTACTGGCACTAAAAATACATGATTTTGTGTTAGAATTTGAACATGTACATTCATCAATCATTATTGAAAGTACCCAAATAATCAAAGGTGCCTCTCTAGCATAACTTAGAACCCTACTATGACATACTAAATTTGATTAGAGGAACAAACTGGTTTCCATAAATTGGCTTTTACAATCCCTTGGAAGACTATCTAGACATAGCCTATTTGAAATGTTATCATGAAATTATAATACAACATAAAGTTTTATCATTTTTCTCATGTCAAAATACACATATCAAAGAACATAATCATATCTTGGGATGTTTGTGATTTTGATATAGGCAAAAAATTATAACAATATCATATTGTTGGTTATTTGGGATATTAGGTGCTATAAAACTAAAGAAAGAAAGGTTATATAATGTCAAATCCATGCCCACATGGAAATCCCCATTTAGAGGATGTCTAGATTGTTTAAAAAATTAGTTAAGTATAAATTTTGCTGATAAATCACCACAAGTAAATATATGTATATAGTCTATAAGTTGCAATATGAACATGCTTTATCTATCAAAACAATGAAAATATGTTTGAAACTACAAGATATAGATTTAAGGCACTATAGCCCATAGTAGAATGTTTTCTAGGTGTTGTTTATTTCATATTTGAGACAATTGTAAAAAATAGCACATGTTTTTTCACACAGTTTAGGTTGAGAAATCTTTGCAAAGCATAACGTTGGAGATCGATAAACCAAAAAAAATTCCAAGTTTTTTTAAAGTCTTCTTTGATATTTATCACTTTAGAAGCTATCAAAATGTGAATTAATATTTGAGAAAAAATTCTTTGAATATCATGACTTAACAGGTCGACTTGATTCAAATATTCAATCCATTACTATCCTAATGTTAATGGACATACCCATGCATGCCTAGAGTAATCATCAATAAAAGTCATGAAGTACATATAATTTTCAAAAGATGGTGTCTACACCACTTACATCATTGTGCACAAGCTGCAATTTGTCTGAAGTTGAGGCAACTAAGAAACCATATTAAATTTCTATAATTGCAGCAAACTAAGAAAATTTAGATGACCAAAATGTGCATGCCAAATTTTTGCATATGAAACTACTTGCAAATCTGAAACTGCACCTCAACTACACATACCATATCTTCCATACTTTTGTCATAAGAATCGAGCTTATATAGCCGATGACATAATGAAGTAGATGCCACAATTGTATCACCACAACTGAGATCATGAATTATACATTTTTCATCCATAAATGTTACAACTAGACCAAACCATGTAAGCGTAAAAATTGACATCAACTTGTTTTTTATCCTAGGATTATACGATGAATCTTTAAGTATGAAAGTAGCGACATTTGTAGTAGTCAATATAATTTTGCCAACTCCTTCTACTAGGTAAGAGGAGTTGTTGGCACATGTGAAAATATTCCCTGTAGGAGAAGATTCAAGAGAAGTGAACATATCACATTGTGGAGTAATATGCCTTGTGGCACCACTATCAAAGTATCACACATGAGAATCCATAATAGATATACATGCATCATGAAACAATGTGCTACAACTGCAGTGTACACTAAAATCCCATTGTGCATCGTGCACTACATTTGTAAATTTAGAATTAGAAGGAGAGGCATCTGCAATAACCATACCAACCTCTTTTTTGTTTGTCTCCTTTTACTTCAACTTAGGATAGTCCTTCATGATATGATCATTTGCCTTACATTAGCTACATCATAGCTTCTTCTGGACTTTTTAGCAGCCTTCTTAGACTTAGCATTACTCTTGGAAGATGCAACTTTTGGCATATTGCTTTGTATAGGTATTTGCATTGCCTCTTTGAGTATAGCCACAAAGGCTTACTTTTCCTGGACTAGCTCATCAAACTTGATAGCATCTAGATTTTCCTTCATTATCACAATTTTGAAAGTAGAAGCAAAACTCTAATAGGAATCGGAAAGCCATCAAGAATTGTCTCCATAAGTGAACTATCAACAATAATCTCATCTATAATAATTAACTACTCCTTAAGCCCATGCATTATCCATAATTACAAGGCTTTTTTTGGGTTTATGCATGAGAATGAAAAATGAAGGAATAAATAAATAATCCTGAATTCTTGCTTGCTTTCTTCCTTCCATGGCCTTCTCCAACCTCCTTCTTGGTTTTTGTTCTCCACCATAAAGCTTCTTGAAACACTCTCCCCTACCTATCTTCACGCTTGGGTACTTGTACCTATCAAAAAGTATTATCAAAGGTTTATCAAAATTGTTTTATTGCCACATAAGCTCTTCAATTTATTGATCTAGTGTATCCCACATGATAATAAATTCTAAGCATCTTCTTTTTCATTAATAGTCACGCTCCCATATAGTATCTTTAACTATATCCCACAATGGGTTTTGTAGCTCCATCGCGTGGTAAGCTACTAGTCTAGCCCCACTGAATCACTTACCAATGCAACCCAAAAATGTGTGATTGGTATTCACAAAAGTCGGTGTAGAAGGCAGCTTCAAAATTTTGTAGGTGGTGAGAGGCTACCGGGGAGGCTACAAACTATCACCTGGCAAAAATCCCCATGATTATGCATGGTTGGGGTGCGAACTATAGGTTTCAACTTTGAACTATAGAAATCCTTGATGTAGTTGATAAGCATTTTAGCTATCTTGGTCAACATCTGGCATGCGAGGTCCTACACCCCTTTGAAATGACTTATACCTTGCTTTACTGTATGTAACTTGTTCTCGAGAACTTTTTGTACGTGTAGGTCGTGCTCTTCTTTAGACTTGGAATATAGTAGTATATCATCGAAGATATCGCCCAAGGTTCAATCAATTTAAATACTTTCCCTACCACTCATTCACTATTCCTAGAGGCAAAGATCATCTGGATCTTAACTTAAACAAAAAATGTGGGTTGGACAAGAATGTGGTTTCAACTAAAACAAAAAATGTGGGTTGGACAAAAATGTGAATCTTGTTTTAGTGTGTTTTTCTTCTCCATTCACTATCACACTAAAACAACTAAAAATATCCAAATATAACATCAATTTAGGAATTTTGAATATTATTCAAGTGCCATTTTTAAATTTTCTCTTTCTAAGCAGTGAAATTTACATTTGGTAGTTCCCTGAATTGTCCTTAGTTTTAAGATTATGTATTTTATAAGGAGTGAGGGTGCTCTTTGGACACAATAGAGTACATTACATGCTTATTTTAATTTTGACATAGTTGTGGATGGAAAGAAGATCTTCTCACATGTACTATATACCTCCACTAGTATTCCTGTTATATAAAAAGTCTATTGCAACAACAGATCATTTAATCTTAATGATTTTGAAGCTTGAAAATATGTGTACATTAAATAACTAGTATTGCTACTTTGTCATCTTTATGCAAGAATAGCTTTTACCTTAACATCATGAGTTTCAACCTTTCAATCTGAAGCATTTATATAATTAAAGTAGAAAGATAAACAAAGCTTTCTTGATGATCCCAAACTAATTTTTTTGACATTTGAAGAGCAAGAGAGAAAAAGACAGCAACACAATATCATTTGATTTTTCATTAAATTTAAGGAAGGTACATCAAAAGCTATAGTAGCATAGCAACTCTTCTCCAATACTGATATCTTTGCTTTCACAAACTCCAGTGTCTCCATACTCTTTACCATCAACTAGATCATGCTTGAAGGTTCTCCAGGTGGGATTCTAGGGCAGAGTTCATATTTCACATTTTCTCTATTTCTACAATAAATAGAGCTATTGATATAGCCTACAACATTTTCCATATCTACATCCCCATAAAAATAAAAAAGATCTTCATCCTTATCAACATTAGGGTCCTCCACTATTGAGTATACCTTGACCCTCGTATTTTTTGTGCACATGATTTTCCATGCATCATAATCTAGCTTTATGCGAGTGTAGTACATCAAAGACTGTGAGACCTTAATATTGTCTTGCGCAAACAAGCCATATCCAGAATTTGGTATTGTTGAATTCTTTATCTCATACTTTATCCCATCTACTTTGAACACTTTCTCCAATTGTGGTGGTTGATACATATTCTAATAACCTCTTGAATTTGACATAGCATGATTAGGAGGGCTTTTAAATAGTTTTCTCATGTTTCTTTTTCATCTTGAAAAAAATTAAAATGATAGTTAGCTATTAAAATAACTTAAGGCAAGTGATGACCACATCAAAATCTATAACTTGACATTAAAATAACTTAAGTAAAGTTTCACAACCTAAACTGTGTGAAAAAACGGATCCTGTTTTTGGCTTTTTTCAACTTTTTGCAACTATACCACTCTAGAATTCATGTTTGTGAGGTCTATAATGCTAGAGAACTATCTTTAGTAGTCCTCAACATGTCCTGATGCTTCTAGGGAGAAATAAATGTTAAAGTTGTAAGTTATGACCAAATTACAAAAATTGTCAAATCCTGCTTTTTAGCCAAGTTTAGCTCCTCTATGATTTTTTTGGTGGCTTTCATGATATCCAAATGCAGTTTTGATTTTCTATGTCACATACTGTAACACAAAGCTAATATTCCTTGAGTTTTAGGGCACCTATTACCCTATTTTGCATAGTAGACAACGATGGTTGATTTTTTCAATTATAGAAGAAAACGAAACATTCTAGTATATCAAGTATAGCTTTTTCAATATTGTTAGTTTCTTGTGACAACTACATGCATTTTGTAGGTAGTAACCATATCTAGTCATAAGGATCAAATTTGGCTAGATATTGAATAGTTTCTATGGGATTCTACAACTCATAATGTTGAACCCAGTTTTTTCATGTTTGCTGTATTTAGCACTTCATCTTTGTCCCCAAGATTCCCCTTGGTAAGAGATGTATTATTCTTTTGACATGCACCATGGATCCTTATGAACCTAAAGGACAATAGGGAACTAAGAAAACGTGCATATATTATTTGTATTGAGCGTGGCTATAGAAACTTTGATGATAGGTTTGCAGAATGGTAAAAATTCAACTTTTTTGTACCTATTTCTTTTGGCAAAACAAAAAATAGTGAGTGAGAAGCAATCATATGTTCTGATCACCAACCCATTGAAGTTAACTAGGGAATTTATCTCAAGTCCTACAAAAATCCCTAATCTTATTTTTATGCAACAAAACGTAAGAAATGACTGTTTTGATGAAAATGTACTGGTCCATCAACTTTGGAGGCTTGGTGTGACCAACAGATGAGAAATTTTACAAGTTTCTTATTTTTTCCATGTGTAGTAGGCCTTGAACTATAACCTTATGAAAGGATTTTACAAAATGAGTGGATCTACTATGGTTTTGGAGGTTTTTTTCAAAACCCTGAAACGACACTTTTATGTCCTGTTAGGTTACCAACCTAGTGTTAAAGAAGACTAGCATGGCCACACTGGCTCAGAGGCTTAGAACATGGACTATTCACGGCTCGCTTAAAACATAAAAATGTAGACGAGACACAGTCTTAGACAAGACTAGCATGGCCACACAAGCTCAAATTCTTATATCACCAGCTTAGAGGTTGACTTAAAACGAAAAGACAGTATTTTTGCAAGAAAAACAAGAGAAAATATGAGAGCCTCTTTATTCATCTTGGAATATGTACAAGGAGTATGGTGATGGTTATTTATATACAAGATGGATCTAACTAGGTTTAACAAACCTAGTCTCCATTGATGAAGAAGTCCTTCTCTAAGGCAGCTTGAAGTTCTTTATGATAATCCCTCCACTCCATCATCTAATAAGTGGGAGGGTTAGCATTCTCATTAAGGACATTATACCTCTCTGGTAAAGGAGGTAGTCCAAAAAGTAATCTAGAAATTGATCGCCCTACAACTGCCAAGCGGTCAGGAGAGATCACCTTGTGACTTGATCATAAACCCATCGGTTCAACAATACATTTCCATCTTGTATATTAATTACAAGATCGGAGTTTGGATGGGCAAGGAACAAGTAGAACCTGACGATCTTCAGCTTTTCTATCCATCCCATACAGATAAGATCATGCTTTATAGTCACTGACTCGGAGGCTTCAATAAAATAATACTGATCTCGTTAAGCATAGAAAGCCGGAAGGAGTAATTCGAAGAAGTCCAAGTGGCTTGATCCATAAGCATAAGGACTAAGACCTTTTTCATAGTCACGAAGATCATTCTGAAGAAAAATGAGAGTTTTTAATTTCAAAACATAACACTTTGAAAAGCAAGGATGACAAAAAGACACCATCTTTATTTATATGCAAGTAAGTATATACAAAATCTGGCCAGAAAGCTGTGGCCTCAATGACTACAAGAAGTGTACTCTTCCCCCTCAAGGGGGATAGAGTCCTCTCAATGACTAGGAATAGGATCAAGAGTGGCTAGGGGGGTAAACTGGATCTCGTTCTCACCTTCTCCCTCTGCTAGGAAAAAAAGGTCATCAGGGTGACGAGAACTAAGAGAGGGAGGGGGGGAGGGGGAGAGAGAGAGTATGTGTAATTAATCAGAAAGGGCAAGGAGAGGGAGAGAGAGCAATAGAGAGAAACAGAGATAAACCTCACAGCACAGAATCGTAACAGAATGAGTCAATCAAAGACCAATACATAGAACCAGAGAGAGGTAATGGGTTTCATACTTAACCCATCCAATCATGGGTATTTAAGTATTCTTAATGATTCATTTTATTATAATTAGTTATAGGAATGGCTCCCCTCTCTTTTTTATACCCTCTTCCCCTCTCAATTCTAGAGAGAGGTGGGATTTTAAGGGATTTTTTAGCCTTTTCTAGAGAGATAGGATAGTAAGGGTATTAATTAGGCTATAACCTCTTAAACAGAGGTTAATTAGTCTCTAATTATCCCTTATATCAATTTTAATTGGTAGGTCATTAAGGTCAATTAAGAGGTAAGTGCCTAAAAAGCAGTTTTTTCTCACTTTTATGAGATTTTCTAGAGAGAGAGAGTATTTACAGAGCCTATCTGATTCTTAGCTTTTGATCATAGCTTCTAATTGATACATTTATTTAGATTATGTGCTTTATTCATGACCCTTTAAGGGGATGGGAAAAGTACTTCAAAAGCAGTTTTTTCCTTGTTTTTCCGCTTGTTTCCAATTATTTCAATTGGTTAAACCCTTTGGTAAAGAGGTACATTTAGCTTAGTTTTACATTATTTCCAATTTACATTTACTAAATATTCTCTGCATATTTTTATAAAAGTTAGAGAGAAGGGGTGAAAACCTTGTTTTTCCGCATGTTCTAGAGATATAGAGTAGTAAATCATTTCAATTGGTTAAACCCTCGGGTAAAGAGGTACATTTAGCTTAGTTTTACATTATTATCAATCTAGATTTACTAAATATTCTCTGAATTTTTATAAAAGCTAGAGAGAAGGGGTGAAAACCCTGTTTTTCTGCTTATTTTAGAGAGATGGAGTATCAAACCATCTTATCTTGTAATACCCTCTGGTATAGAGGTACATATAGCTTAGTTTTACACTAATATCAAATTATATTTGGTAAATAATCTCTGCAGTTTTATAAAAGCTAGAGAGAAGAGTTGAAAACCATGTTTTTTTGCTTATTTTAGAGAGATGCAGTAGCAACCCATCTTATCTTGTGAAACCCTCTGTTACAGAGGTACATCTAGATTATTTTTACAATAATATCAAATTATATCTGGTAAATAATCTCTGATATTTTTATAAAAGCTAGAGAGAAGGGGTGAAAACCCTGTTTTTCCGCTTATTTTAGAGAGATGGACTAGCAAACCATCTTATCTTGTAAAATCCTATGGTAAAGAGGTACATATAGCTTAGTTTTACACTAATATCAAATTAGATTTGGTGAATAATCTCTGAATTTCTATAAAAGCTAGAGAGAAGGGGTGAAAACCCTATTTTTCAACTTATTTTAGAGAGACGGAGTAGCAAACCATCTTATCTTGTTAAACCCTCAGGTAAAGAGGTACATCTAGCTTATTTTTACATTAATATAAAATTATATTTTATAGTTAATCTCTGCATTTTTATAAAAGCTAGAGAGAAGGGGTGAAAACCCTGTTTTTCTGCTTATTTTAGAGAGATGGAGTAGCAACCCATCTTATCCTATAAAATCCTCTGGTACAGAGGTACATATAGCTTATTTTTACAATAATATCAAATTAGATTTGGTAAATAATCTGTGCATGTTTATAAATGCTAGAGAGAAGGGGTGAAAACCCTGTTTTTCACTTGTTCTCGAGACGGAGTAGCAAACCATTCCATTTTGTAAAACCCTCTTGTAAAGAGGTGTATTTAGGTTATTTTGACCTTATCATCAAATTAGATTGATAAAATACTCTCTAAACCTTTAGAAAAGTTAGAGAGATGATATAAAAATACTAGTTTTTCACTTTTCTAGAAAGATAAGGTATCTCTCCAAACTGAACAAATACGATACAAATTATTATTATTATTATTATTACTATTCTAATATCATAGAATTGGATCCTTACAGGATTTGGCAAGAATCCTTCTCACCATTTTCATTTCTGAGATTAAACTAACCGGGATGGCACCGAAACTCACGCGTAGCGGGGTGGCATACAACCGGGCTGGACCAAGCCAACCTCCCCCTGCATGGGTCGAAGAAGCCCCGGTGACGATGGAGGAAGAGCCTCTTCAGGTTGGTTCTTTTATAGGACTAAGTTCTTTATTTTAGTTTTTCTCTTTCTAAGTCTTACGAGACCCTAGTTTGTTTCCTTGAAATGAGAACATCGACCATAAGAATTGGTTTCTCTAAACCAAAGTAAACATGGTTATTTTTCATGTATTTACATTCAAGTTGAAAAGAATGTCTTCCGTCAAAGTACTTTTTAGATTATAACATTTCGTCAGCAAAACCCTTAGGCCAATGCTAAATCGGGTGATTTTAATCCCTAGATAATTGTACTTGATGGGTGTAACCTTAGGCACTCATAAGTCTTATGGCGTTCCAACGCCAGTGCCGGCTTTTTAGAGTTCTCTAAATCTTTAATTACCTCATTTTGGCCAGTCTTGCCGAGGTAAATAAATTACCAACTCCATTGAGTTATGGGATTGGTAGTGTATATATGCTCTCCAAGAATTGGATCACACTCTCTTTGAGTGGGGGTCCCTTGGTGTCTTGCTTTAAGTCTTGGTGACCGTCTCAACAGGGCCAAGCAAGGACTTGACTTGAATAATCCAACTCTTAGGTTAGAAGTTTTACTTTTCAAAGTATTAGCTTTTCTAAGCTATAGACCACTCTTTTCAAAGAAGGAGCTCTCGGATAAGTACAAAAACTAATTCCCCCCTCCCCCCTCCTTTTTCTTTTAAAAGGTTTCTTTTTTTGTTAAAGAGTAGACAAGGTTAAATACTGTCTTCCATTGGTTGAAGGGCTTTTTCTGAAATCACGTTGTGAAATTACAAAAGTAAAGTAATACATTTTTTTTAAATGTCTGAACAATGTGGTAGGAATTAGTTAAGAAAATTGGGTGCGTGTGGGGTGGAAAGGGGGGGAAATTGGATGTCCTTGTGACTCCATTTCCATAGTGCTGGGTGGACCCGATAAGTCGGGTGCTTTCTAACTTAAGTTAAGTTTCCCTAGCTCTCTCTTTTTAGATTAAGTCCCTCATCTTAGGGGAAAGTATGGTGGTTGTGCCCGCGAAAGATCGGGAAAAAAGCACCATGCCTTGAACCAAGGCTGAAGTACCTCCACTTTCCCACCGCATCTTCGAGCGGATTGAAAGTGTTGATGGGAATTAAAAGACTGTTTAGGAGATGACCATGCTTCCGCAATGCGAGATAGAACTAGGTTAGGCTCCTCTGGCTCGTATCCATTGGATTTGGTGCAAGTCCAGGGTGTCATCCATTGGATTCCTTACAATCTTAGTCGACTATCAAAAGGATCTGGGTTTTTTCGATCGCGATAGGTCGGGCACCTCACGTGTGCCTAGAATGCAGCCTCAATACCCTTGTGGTATTGCATCTCCGGGAATGAAATGTTTCAAATGTCAAGGAAATAATTACGCAATGGATTGTCCCAACGATCCCCAACGACCACAAAGGCCTAGACTACCTCCTACTGAAAGATATTGTGAGGGGTGTTGTGTCGACGACCATTTACCTAAGGATTGCCCAGTTAGGAAAGAGAAACTTGCAAGACAAGTTCAGGGAATAATCCTAAATTGTATAGATGTTATTTCTTCTCCTAATAATTCGGGTGAAGAGGAAGAAAGACCTTCCCTGAACGTGGTTACGAGAGCTCAAAGCTGCAAGGCAAAAAGCACTCAAATCCAGTCGAAAAACGCCAAAGACAACAAAACTCACAAAAGAAGGTGTCGGAACAGGAGTTCAAAGGGTATTAAAAAATCAAAAGCAGAACATGAGGGAACAATTGAAAGTGAAAAAAAAACAAATAAAAAACTAGAGAATACATTCAAGCACGATGAAACAAGAGACATTGCTCAAGGAAGCACTAAATCGAGTGAAGGTGGATCAATGATTGTCGACAGAGTGCATGAGCCATTGCAAGCAGCCTTGGTAGCTTACAATAGCCGCATAACTCCATTGACTGGGATCCCAAAGAAATTACAAGAGTATACCCGCGGGAGGAAAAAGTAAGATTGGCTTTACACCAACAGCTGCTTATACAAGACATTCAAACCATGCTAGAGGGACCACCTCCTGCTATAAGACGAGGCCAAGTGTCTATGATGAAGAGTATAAACACAAGCTCACACTCACTCTTACCTAAACCATGCGGGAACAATCTCTATCCCTAGAACATTCTAGGCCTTCCATCATAAGCCTATATAAGAGAAGGCTCTCAAGCATGTAACTCAATCTCTCATTTTGCATAATAGAAGGTTGCATTCTCTTTCTCTATTGTGTACATTCTCATTTACACTCACACACACTCACTATGAATGCTTCACATGAGCATCCACCCTAGCCGAGGCCCAACAACTGGTATCAGAGCTTTGAATGATCCTTGGCCTACTCATGTGAACTTCCCTTCTCTCTAGGAGTCTCTCTCTCTAAGCCCACGATTTTTTCAGCTCTCCCTTTCCTTTAGGAAAAGTTGGGCACTAGCCCACATGCCCACTTGCCACCTCTTCTACCTACTTTTGACTTTTTGCCACTTTCTCTCTCTTCTCTCTCCTCAAGGGTGCCCAAATCTAGGCGTGGGATTTTGGGGCTGATTCTTCTTCTTCCTCAGCTCCTCAAGCTTTAATGGAAAGCTTTCTCAACTTCATACTCAGCCCATAGCTCATATCCACCCTTTCCTACATCATTTCAATGCATCTCCTACCTCACTAGCTCTCATTTTCTCTCTCTAAGCTCTTTCTCATAACCAAAGTTTGAGATTTGCTGCTGTAATTTGAGCATTCTCAGCCTCATAATATCACTAAAATCTCATCATTAATCCATCATTAGTCTACCATAAGTTCTCTACACATTGCGGGCAATGCGGTGAAGACTAGTACCACAAAACTAGTCAAGAAGTACATGTTTTAATTTTCTGTTTCATAACAGAAAATTTCCAGCCCACATTAGCTCAACAATTGGTGGTTTACGGCCTCGAGAACCTTTATCAAAGATCGGGCAACCTCGGTGCTTCATTTGGTGTCATTCTACATCAATTTTGCGGTCATTTTAGCTCATTTTGGAGGCATTTTGAAGGCACTTTTGGCTACAACTATTGGTGGAGTTCAAAACAGCAAATAGAATTTCAGATTTGACTCCAAATTCAACATCAAATCTCAAGGCAAAGCTGAGTTATATCATCCCCATCTACTCCGGCACATTTGGAGTATATTTGGTAATCATAATTGTCATTTTTGTGCTTATTCATAATCCCTTTTTTTTCATTACCGCATCTCCCATTTCTCACATGCTTTTGTAAAAGGGTAGACACCATTTCAAGAGTCTTGAAATAGGACCCCCTTGCTTGCAATTTCACATATCACTAAGCATTATGGGTAACAAGGAGATAGCTATGTTCAATGGCATCGGATTTCACACATGGCAAGTGAAACTCAAGGGTCATCTAATGAGAAAAGGGCTATGGAGTATCATAACCACTGATGCACAAAACCTCACGGCACAACAAATCCGAGAGCGTCAAGCCAAGGATGAGAAAGCCCTAGGCATTCTCATCACTAGTGTGGCGGATGATATCATTCACCACTTAGATGAAGCCACATCGGCCAAGCAAGCATGGGAGACTTTAGAACGCACATTTGGGGCAAAATCTAAGCACTCTAAAATATCTCTCAAGATGCAATTATATGGTCTAGCAATGTATGAAAATGAAACACTATCTAGTCTTGTTAATAGGCTAAAAAGCTTATGCACTCAACTTTCATACATTGAGTGTCATATAGATGATGATGATAAAGTTGCGGTTCTTCTAAAAGCACTTCCTTCTACATATGACAATATTGTAACCGTACTTAAGGAAAAAGAGCCTATCCCTACACTAGAAAGTGTAATCAACTCTCTCCAAGAGGACCATAACAACAAGCACCCACACAATGAAACTAATGCATCAAAAGCACTCTATGTTTCAAGTTCAAAGCACACCAAGGCTTGCAAGCATTGCGGGAAGTACAACCACTTATCTTCCGAATGCTACAAAATCAAAAAATGTGTGAAGTGCGGGAAATTGGGGCATCCACCTCAATTTTGTACCAAAGGCAATGGCGGCAATGGCGACAACGGCGGCAAGAAGGTTACCTTCAAAGGCAAACGTGTCAACTATGTGCAAAGTGAAAGTGATGATAGTGATGATGAAGATCAAAGAGCTCACTCCGACAATGATGAAGTGAATATGGTAACTTCCGCTTTCTCTTCACCCTCTACTTCTATTTCTTCTTCAAATAAACATGCTAAGGGCCAACTCAAATATAGCTACAGTGAAGGAAATGATATTTATTAGAAAGAAGGATGCTACCCTAAACACACTATGTTGAATCTCAATTGTGAAGTTGCATTTCTCATGTGAGAACCTCTTATGTTGTATCTTTGTAGACATGAGTGATGAATCCAATTGAGAACCACTCATGATCACATTAGAACCTTAAGTGTTGAATCCATCTCTCTATGTTGTAAAGAGCATGAATGATGAATCCAATTGAGAACCATCATGACTCTTACCTTCTTCCTGTTGAGAACCTTAGCTTGTGTGTAAGCATGTGTTTAAGGGGGAGATTGAAGAGTATAAACACAAGCTCACACTCACTCTTACCTAAACCATGCGGGAACAATCTCTATCCCTAGAACATTCTAGGCCTTCCATCATAAGCCTATATAAGAGAAGGCTCTCAAGCATGTAACTCAATCTCTCATTTTGCATAATAGAAGGTTGCATTCTCTTTCTCTATTGTGTACATTCTCATTTACACTCACACACACTCACTATGAATGCTTCACATGAGCATCCACCCTAGCCGAGGCCCAACATATGAAGCCTAGTCTAGAAACGATACATGAAGTAGCTTCAATCAAGGAAAGAGAAGAAAGTGTGTATTCCACGCCATTTCCTGAACAACAATCTGTAATCATGACTGATGGGAATGCCTTCTTTGAAAGTATTCCAAAAGTAGATGAGCAGATGGCTCAGGACATGTGGGGAGCTGTTCACAAGCATGCTGAAGAGAATTGTTTGGATGATAACGATTCTCCACCATTTTCAGAGATGGATTTAGAACATCCTAGGGGGAGCAAGGAACGTTTACAGGATGAAATTCTTTCTTTGAATTCTCAACCTAGTAAGCAGCCAGAACCTTCGGACTTGGGATAATACATCGAGAGAGCTGCAACTCTCTATCTACCTTCGGTTAAGAACCCAGAAGCATCAAAGTTGGCAAACGCTAATTTGTAAAGGCTAACGTTAACTCTGATTCCGTGGACTCTGCTGTTAGGAGAACTTTTACGCCTAATACCTGAACTGCTAAAAGGTATTGCTCAAGTTCTAGTTAAACAAGGAACGTTGATTGGCTGAAGACAATTTGGATCCTGTAACACTAAGAGTGAATAGAGATAAACAAGGTCCAGGGAAAAGACAAGGGAAATGCAACTCTTCCTATAGAGTACAAGGGGATTGTATCTATTGCCATTCTAGACAATGGAGCGGGAATCGGCACCGCAACAAAATCCATATGGAAAAAATGGGGTAAAACTACGCAGCTAACTCGCATGTTATTGCAGCTAGCTGACGGTAGCTTTGAAAACCCTATTGGTTTGTCGGAAAACATAACAGTAAAAAGTTGTGGCATTGAATACAAGCAAACATTTTCCATAGTAGATTTTGGAAAGAATACCAACTATGAGGTGATTTTAGGACGACCATTCATGCGTCTATTCAAGATGGTTTAGGATTGGGGATACAACTACTTATATCTTCGACATGAAACCGCTATCGCACGAATCAACCTCAAAAAGTAGAGATGTGACTTACATGCCTATGGAGGAGTTTGATTTAGCATCCTCAGAGAATTCAGGTTCTTCAGGAGAAGAGGATCAGGAAAATCTATGGGTTTGTGGAGCTTCAAAGACAAGCGTTAAAACAGATGGTTCATATTGGTGTAAGGATGCCATGGATGAGGCCTATGCTCCTATCCATTTTCCAGAAGAGAAGTTAGAACCTGTCGAGTGGAAATACATTTTAGCAACGCTTGATGTTTGCATTCTGAACCATGGAATCAAATTCTGTGATGAAGATGGTTATGATATTGTAACGATCCATATGATCAAAGTCATAGAACACCCCATGACAAAAATACAAGTAACTGCCCCCACTGAACGGTTTAACCATGATGAGGTATCCATTGAGAACATAACAGGCAGTGACGTAGGGACAACTGACGATGAATTAGGTGAACACAAAGAGGAGGACTCAGCATCGGACGATGACTATAAAGTCCCAGAATCAGAATTAGAGAAGGAAAGAATGTTGTTACGCGGGAAAGAAGAAATACAGCTTGAAATTCCTAAATCTAAACTAGTACATAAGTTTTGGCATAGCCATAGGAAATTTCAAAAACGCCGCCGTAAACATTGGCATGACCAAAACATCAAGACACAATGATTCACAGAAGGAGACCCAGTGCTCATGTATACCCTAAAGAGAAACACAAGCGTAAGCTTAAAAAGCAATGATTGGGACCATTTGTAGTAATTCAAATCACTTATTAGAAACACTAGAAGGAGCACAAATACCAAACTTCACAAATGGAAGTCGAGTCACAAAAGTTATGAAGCACCAATGAGACAGATGAAATGCTACAACAACTTCAAAGACATATAAAGAGGGTCAGTCATTGCTCAAAGAACAAGCTCAATTGGAAGTGCAAGAATGAAGAAAACGTATGTGGTGCAAACATAAGTACCCACAGATCTTAACTATCTCATGCATAGAAGAGGGGAGTTCAAACCACCATTCATGCTTCACCTCCAACTTGTCACGGCTAGTCAAGCACAATGTACTACTGCTTTAATCGATTTCGGAGCATACTGTATTGTTCTATCTCTTGAGATATGGGACTCATTAGGAATACCACCACTAGAACCAAGTGACCTCACTTTACATAGCTTTTCTGGAACTCAATATCCCAGCTTAGGTAAAATTTTCCTAAAGACCCATGTACGTACAGAAGCCATGCATGTAACCTTTACGTGGCTAATAAAGATCACTTTGGATTTGAAGTCTTGTTAGGGCGATCCTGGATGAGCTCAATCAGCTGCCAAATCAACTTGGCAACTCAAAGCTATACGCTTGAGGTAAACTCTGTACACCTTATAGGCAAAAGTGCTGAAATGGAAGAGAGGCCAAAACCCAACAACTCTACACCACCTCTAAGCAAACCCTAGAACAAGCAACCATCGACAACACACATGAAGATGAGCTTAAACACATTTCATGGATACAAGATGTAGACAATCCAGAAAAAGCATGGAGAGTATCCACCGCCTCACTCCAGAGACAAGGCTATGGTAGAGGGGAGTCACAACCACTTTAGTGTTGGGTACCCAAAGATTCTTATCAACAACTCCCAACCACTCTTCTCCAAATTACCAAAGTCAGAACAAGTCATCACCCAAACAAGCCAATGAAGCGAAACCACACTATGAAATGGCTTGCAAAGAATAGACCAAAAGCTGCCAAAACACCACCCGTTGAGCCACTCCAATTCTCTTCTCACCACTTACACATCACACAGAGATGGGTTCCCAAAGCTACACTGAAAGCCCAAGGGTACTATTAAGGTAATGCCAAAATATGGATTCCAAAGTTGTCCTGCTGCATAACACCTAAAAATTCACCGTCTTCAACCTCAACAACCCCGAAAAAAACCCAAAAAAACCAAAAACAAGCCAAAACTCAATCTAAATGGGTTGTTCGAGCAGAGACACACACAAGTTCGGGAGGCAAAAACAATGATAAATTACATAACAAAAATCCACCAACTACATCTAAGCGCTCTACTAGTCAAGCCAAAGCTGTTATAGCAGCTGTTGTCTCACTCAATAACTCCTGAGGCAGTCATAAATATTTTCTCTCAACAAGAGTCCTTTATACAAAAATTTCAGATTTTGGCTCTTGCATGCCAAATAGTGCTGCAAAGATAGACCTTCAATTCCTACCCTTAGTACTTCATGTATTATGCACGAACCAAAGGTCCATCGCACCTATCACTGCATGTCAACATGAATATCCCACTCACATATACAATTATTTTATGAGCCTAAGAATGCTCCGTTTCCCACACTAATGTCTTGACCAATTAGGAGGGAGGAAGCCTCTACATCAAATGCCACTCAATGCTAGTGAATGACCACTTGAGTACCTTTAGATTTTTGGCACAACATTTCTTACCCATACTTACTTTGAATGGCATACATAGAGCCCAACTCGGGCCATGCATTAGACACTTCGCTTTCCTAGACACCCAAACACATGCCCAGGAGTGCACAAGCAACAGCCAGGGGGGAAAAGGACAAGCTAAACAAGCAAATCGGGATGGACAAGAACATAACTCCAAATCAGCTGAAATTGACAAAATGGGGATATGTAGACAATCAAGATGTCCAGATGAGGAAGTGAAACCATGAGTATGCTATGAAGGACAAGGAAGATCAATCAGTGCCCAAAAATGAGGAAAAACAACTAAGTTTGAGCAGTCATGTTCACGGTTTAGATATATAGAGGATGTCTTGCAAATCTAATATAATAGGAATGCTTAAAAAGATGAGAAGAATCATCCCCTCATGTCAAAAATCAGAAAAAATTCAAGGAATTTAGCAGTCATGTTCACGACTGTCACGTTCACAAGTTGGATCAAAGCAGGCACTTTTTGCCAAAACTAACATGATAGGGTTGAAGAGTATATCCAAATAAACAAGAATGACAAAAAAATTTGAAGATGAATTTTTGAGCAGTCATGTTCACGGTTCAAGTATATTGGAAGATCCAATTTGAAAATTTAATATGATAGGAATGCTTACAATGATGAGGAGAATCATCCTAGCGTGTCAAAAAAATCAGATAAAAGTCAATGAATGAGCAGTCGGCGGGTATCAGACACGCTAGGGGCATGGGAAGAGTGCACATTCATTGCGCATGATCACTTGAACCGACACACCCACATGGACTCGGACACTGATTCCGATGTCTCTCGAGTTGAAGGACTCACTGAAGATCTTCGATGAGTGTTACACTATAGCATGGATTCTAGAGACAAGCATGTGCCAAGTCGTCGGGGTAACCCTCCCGCGTGGATACTTCATGATTGAAGAAGGAAAAAGTCTCAGTCGGAGCACCCTCTGCCACTACCATGCCAGAGCCACCGCCTTCCCATCAATCCCTAAAGAGACAATCAGAAAGTTAAGAGAGGAGGCGGCACAAGGCAGCCAAAGGAAGCTAGCAAAAGTCAAGAAGAAGGCAGTAGCACATACCTTCTCCCACTTTGATAAGAATTCAAAATATGTGGTGACGTAATATGTCAATATCATGCAAGATGAAGGACTTCGGGCAGCCGATCAAGTGAGCAACCCCAGTTACTTGCAAGATGCCATGAGGAGAGCTATGAAAACCATGACAGAATTGAGTATGGCGGTCATGTACAAAGATCATATGCAGGCCGCTGTAGAGAAGATGACTACTGAATATGTACAGACATCTCAAGTATTTACAATACCATCGTAATGTAGCCTGCACCACAGAGCCAAAATTTTTGGCAATAAGCTGCACGAAGAATTGCAAAACAGAAAACAAGCAGAAGAAGCACTTTCAGAACTAACAACAAAAATGCAACCCAAAGGTCATAAGATTGCTTTGCTGCAAGCTCAGATCAAAAAGATGCAAGCTAAAACCATGGAAGATGAAGTAACACACGTACACACAAAGAGTACTGGACTGCAGAGTAGCTAATGAAGTTAGCTCAAGATCAAAGCAGTCAATGAAAAGAGCTTAAAAATTGCACTGGAGCAATCAACAAGAAGCATCCCAGTTGTGCCTACTTCTAGTCAAGCCTCTTCGGAGAGTGTGCAAGCACAACAAGCGCTGGAGAGATGCAAACAGCTAATTGAGGCTCAGAGAATGGAAAACTTCAATATTATGATTGAGTTAATTGAAATAAATGTAGAACTAGCTCAATTAAAGGCTAATCTTCCTCCTATGCCCACTTCTATCCCTACCCAAGAATCGGTAAAGAAACCACCACCTCAATGAAGTCAACATCTTACCTCTCCCCAACAGTTTTAAAGGAACAACCCGAATGGAGACTACTGGACTACTTTAGAAAACATAAAGACGTTGGTGCAGCCAAAGTTGGTCGAAGCTAGGAGATGGCCTATGCCAGGCAAAGGGTGCAGTCGAGTGCAGTGCAGAAGGCTAGGGCAGGTGCCAAGGCCCTAGGCAGCCAAAGGGTAGCAGGAATGTATGCTTAAAGCGGTTTTCTAGGAGATGGACTATGCCAGGCAAAGGGTGCATTCGAGTGCAGTGCAGAAGGCTAGGCCAGGTGCCAAGGCCCTAGGCAGCCAAAGGGTAGCAAGAATGTATGCTTAAAGCGGTTTTTTAGGCCAAAAGTGTTGCAGGATGGTTTAGATGGGATGGCAGATGAAGGTGTCCAAAATGTCAAATCAGTGTCCTAGAATGTAGTGTTCAGCGTGCTCTAGAAGCCGGTCCAGACGGCTCGTCAAACGGAGCCTCGGTGCTCAAGATATTGCAGTTTAAAGGAAAATTGTGTAGTAGATCCCCTAGGGACAGTGCAGCTGGGAACAAGTCGCCCGGGCTGATGTCACTATATACATGTGTAGTACTCGAGTTGTGGAGCATGCTTGTCTTCTCGAATTGCAAATCGGAGCTCTGGATAGCAAGTTAAGGTCAATTGAAGATTTTCCAGGGGCTGGGTCTGAGCTCGTTTGATCGCACTAGAAAATGTGTCATTTGGTGTCTTTTGAGCCTCGTCAAAGTTCTCGGTGATAGTATGAACCATGTGAAGTTCGCACAAGTCGACGGCACGTCAATCGGGTGCTTGATCGGTCGGATACAGAAAGATGGAGTTGGGAGCCGTGGGCAGTGAACAATTGCATATCATTTTTTGAGTTTTTTATGGCCTGGATATCGGGCCCACAAAGTTCAAAAATTCAAAGGAAGTTGCACAAAAGGGCGCAGGGGATATGGGCTCAAGACACGGCTTTACAGCTCTGGAAAAGGTTCTATGCAAAAAATGGGAGGGGGGGGCAAGTTGGCACCCCAAGAAGGGGTCTCTCTCTCACAAGGGGGCTTTTTCTTTTTTAAAAAGCCTTGGAAGGCCTTGAAGATGAAGACTGCCACGTGGCAGTCGGCATTGCCCCATATACGGAGGGGAGAGTGAACAAAGCGCCCTATATGGGCTGGGGGTAGTCAGTCCAATGCCATCACAAGGTGGAGCGGGAGCTTGGAGCTCCGTGGTCTATTGGTTATGGCGCAGGCGGCAGTGGCCCTTACGGGCGCTGCGAGCTAGTGGCGCGCGGCCCAGTCGGGCCCAAAGCGGTGGTTTTGGCCAGTGAACGCGCGTCCGCATGTGAGAGACAGTGTGCTCGGCAGATGACGTGGCAGCACTTAAGAAGGGCATTTGCCCGTGGCCTTAGGGCCCCAAATGTTTTTGAAGGGAAACCCCCCCACCAATAGCGAGGTCGCTATTGCCCGCTAGGGGAGGGGTTCTCAAGGCAGTAAGCGAACCACAGAGAGAGAGAGAGAGAGAGAGAGAGAGAGAGAGAGAGAGAGAGGGAAAATCCGAGGGGCCCGCCATATATTCAAATGAAGGGAACCAGAGGGCTATCCGTGCAAAACCAAAGCAAGTCAAAGTAGGCCAAGGCCAAAAGGGAGCAAGAGGAGTCGGATACAGAGAAAGTGAGAAGTCAAAGTCAAGCATATGGAGCAGTGCAAGGTTGAGGCCACAAAGGGTAAAAATGAAAGATTAAAAATAAAAAATAAAAAAGCTAGGGGGCAATAGCCACATCGCTAATGCCCCCCCCCCAAGTGCAAAAAGTGAAGAAGAGAGAGATAGAGCAAAGCGGTGCCCTCTTTCTCCAAAAAATGCCAATTCAAGGTGCCAAGTGGACCAATTAAATTGTAAATTCCCAAATTAAAGGCCCCCCCTATAAAAGTCAAAAATGGATTTGGGGGCTTTTTCTTGGCCTTTTGAAGTACCGTTTGAAGCCTGGAAAGTGGAGTTCTCTAGCAAGTTAGCCCCTTTGTAACTTTTGCTTGAAAATGGCCATGGTGATGGCAGTGCAAGCCCATGTATATGTTTTCTGCAGTGCAATCAAGCCACAGTTGCCTCCCGTGCTGTTGTTTCCCCTTCCCCCCTTCTCTTTCTCCTGCTTTCATGGTTCTCCTCGGTGCCGGCTGTGTGGAAGTGTGTGCCCCCCTAGACCGACGGTGTTTTGAGTGAGAGAGCGAGATTGAGTGTCTGTGTGTGTGTAAGGGTGGAGACAGGCATTGGTAGTAGGTGTATCTTGTGTGGTGGTTTGTAGAGTGTCTGAGTAGTGGCAATTGAGCAGGCGATGGTCTGCTAGTGTAAAGTGTTTCTTTGAGGGTGTTTTCTGAGAGGATAGGGGTACTGTGAATACCCTGAGCTATAGAGAGGCCCTTTTGTTTGTGCTAAGCGTTGGAGAAGGGGAATGGGGAACACACCCGACACACACGCAACTGCCCCTATATAGCTCAGGGTATTTATAGCACCCCTGTCCTCTCGAAAATACCTTCAAAAAAGACGATTCACACTAGCAGGGCCTCGCCTGCACTTCGCCCAACGCACACACGCTTTACACAATCCTCAGACAGCTACCACACCGATCTTGCTCGCTTCTCGTACTTCCACAATTCAACACCTCTCTCTCTTTCTCTCTCACACACACAGGGGACCCGGGGGGACGCTGTCGTGCTGTGACACGTACATAGTGGGAACGCATGCTACAATATCTATCTTGTATTTTTTTAGATACATAATTATATTTCCTATAGTGTACATATGCATATTTAAGTATAATAATAAGCCTTCTATCTCATCCTATTATTTTTCTCAAGGGTAACATATCCTTACTTTACCATCAAAAAATACTATGGGAAAAGTGTCAATAGCTCCACCTCTTTAACTTGGGGCAAAAAGCATTGATTCTTTCTTTCTACCATCTCATTATTATCTCACACCCTATCTAGATCCTATATCTAGAGTAATTTCCAATCTATATATATTCTATGTATTTTTCATATTTTTCTTATATTTCTTTTTAAATAGCTACTAGGAGGGAATCAAATCCTAGTGGGACACTAGGTAGCATGATTTCAAAGATACACTTATTTTAATGCATTATTGCAAGCATGATTACAAAACTTTGTCAAGGAGCAATGTCATGCTTTCATATGGCATGAGGTGTCCTTTGGAATCAAATGAAAGTCTAGGCTAAGGGTACCACATGAAGACTTTTGCTGCCAGAAATGGACCCTATTTTGATGAATTTTTTACACAAGGTTCCAATCCGAATTGGAGAATGATTTTAAAATAAAAATCGTAGCTAATGAGCTGAAGTTTTTGCCCATATTTTTATTTTTTTATTTGGAGCTACGGTTGAGGAGATATGATCAAAATACTGGACCCCAGTCTGCCCACATCATGCAGGGACAGCTCATTTCCAACTTTTCCAATTCCTGTTCACACTGGCTCCTCTCTTCTTGTGTAAACCCTTTTGGGTTCCCTTCACCTATAAAAGGGGACCTCTTCTTCCTTGGAAGGAAATCAAGCATTCAAGCCATTGATGAGAGGAATTCTTGAGGGAGTGAGTAGTAATGCCTAATTGTACTTAGCCCCATTAACATAAGCCCAAGCCTACACTTTCTCCTAGAGGAAAACTAGCCATTCTTGTACGCCATCTTTGGAGGATCAACTCTAATCAAAGAAGGTGTTGTACTTGGCGTATCAATCAACGTTGAATTCTCCCCTCTTCTTCTCTCTCCCATCAATAATGGTGCCGAAGGGTTTCAAGTAAGATGTGTTCTACATTGATGTTTTCTTGATTTCTTGTTGTTTTCATTTTCATCTCTAATCCAACATATATATATGTATCTAATCTCATCTCCTTAACCAAACCTATCTCTCTCATTCTTAGTAATTCATCCTCTCTAGGTTCTCTTTGCTACAGATACATCTCTCCCCGCAGTATCCTTATTGCCTACGGGCAAGAATAGGGCTTGGGGGGGAAACTTCTCATCTCTTCACTTCTCTCATATCTACATTTCTCACATACTATCCTAGATGAATAACCCACATGATGATCATTTCTATCGCTTTCACTCTGTACGATCTATTAAAATTAACGTATGGATTAGCCGTAAAATACACTTTCAACAACGTATAGTGTTTCTCTTCGGCCCTGAAAGGCTCAATGAAATACTTCTATCGTCGGATCCCATCATACTACCTCTCATAGACTATAATTTTTCTTTTGATGTAAGCGTAGTTATCTTGCTATGAACCAAGAGGATTTGTACACACAATTAATCCCAATCACTAGACAAAATATATATATTATGGTAAGCACAAAACTACAATTCCAAAGAACAATTCGTAGCCTATTTGGTCAACCAAGATTGAATGCCATTAACTCATCTATTAACCCTTTCATATTACCCATGATACGATATGACCATAGCCTTGATGTTTTCATCTTCGTATTGTTTTGACATTCTCTTTTGCGTTCTTTCTTTGTGTGTGTGTGAGTGCAAGAGAAAAAGGGTGAGTCTTCTTCGATTGCACTTCTTTCCAAACCCTAGTCTTCATGGCATCTATGGTTTAACTCCTTCATATAGTTTTTGTTGAGTTCTCTCACAAACTCTCACAGCCATAAGCCCGGTGCTTTCCTGGCAAGACCGCAAATTTCTCGACAACGCACACGCTCACACACACCGGCACCACACACCCTGGAGACGAGCAAAGAAGAAAGGGAGAAAGAGAAAAAAGACGATGCCAAAATCGACAATCATGGCTTCTTCTTCAGACAAAAAACCCCTATACAAGATCCATATAGTCTACTGATGGCCGCACTATAGCCATCACAACTTCATACAAAAGGACACACACATCCCTCGAAACTCAACTTTGTCGGCACACCCCTCGACAGAAAACTCCATTGTTCGCTTCACTTCGACAAAAGCCGCTTCTCTTGGAAGCCCTCGCTGGCTTCTTTTTCTACAGAGCTTTCACCCTTTCGAACCTCTTCACGGCGATTTGCCTTCCCTGCTTGCTTCCATCCTCGAGCGCACGAAGCATATTTTTTTTTCTCCCCTTCTCCTCAAATCCGTTTTGCCTTGGGAGTGAAGCCTTGTTTTTCCCTTTCACTCAACGTTTTCAAAAAAATTGAGGCCTCACTCTCAGCAACAGGGCCGGCGCTATTGCTCAAGGCTTAGTCTTCAATGACTTTTTATTTCCTTTTTTCCACTCCCCTTAACTTTTGAGCTTACATTTCTCTTATGAAAAACACTCCAGCACTCCTTTCCTTTCCATTTATAAGCAAGAGGATTTAAGAATTTGATTCGTACGTTGGTGCTCGGACTTGCCGCATGATTTTTTCAGTTATACCACATGGGAGGTCCACCTGTCAGCTTCGCATCATGACGCATCGACGACCTCAAATGGCGTGTCCCAAACATAGAAAAAAGCATCCGACCATCCACGTTCGCTACAAACTGCTGACCTCGACCAAGCATATCTCCATGCTCCGGACTTCGATTCAGGTGCGGTCGACTCCGACTAGCATCACATGTTGCACGCTACCCACCAGACACCTGGCGAGCTCGAGAAAACACCAAATGGTGTGTTTCCCAATGCGGCCCCCAACCGCCTCGAAACTGGCCCCTGTCAAACCTTGATTGTCCATAACTTTCATCCAGAAGCCCGATTCTCAATCCGAAAAGACCGGCGTGCTCCACAACTCGAGCACTTCCTGTGTATGATATCACACCCGCCTTGACCAACCACCTGTGCCCGCCCAATCCGACGAGGATGTGCAAACGCATCCCACTTCAACTTTCCATATCTTGCACATCCGGACTCCGTTTGACAAGTTGTCTGGACGAGCTTCTAGCGCATCTCAAATATCACATTTCGGGACACATTTCCCACATCTCGAACACCGTGACCTACCGTCACCATTATCTCACTTTGGAGGCCCCCTTGCCTAAAAAACCACTTTAAGTACACATTTCCGCTGCCACTCTCCTGCCTAGGGTCTTCATACCTGCTTTAGCCCTTTGCCATGCGCATGCTAGCACCCTTTGCACTGCATAGCACACTTCCCAACGTAGACCAACTTTGGTTGCACCATCATTGCCCACCCCCTTGTTGAACGTTCATGTTCAACCACAAACAGACTTATTGCACTAAAAAAAACTGCCACACCAAAACAAACTCTCTACACACCACAAAACCACCTAAAATATGTACAAAACCTGGCATCTGCTACCCGTTGCCTTTGTTCATGCGGGTTGCCCAACCCTCTACTTTATAGCATGGTTACCACCTGGGTCAAACACCTGATATTGATCCCCTCCACTCACCTGCAACATGCTCACATAGTGCCGCATCCTATCAGAAAGCCAATCATCCACATAACATGTCCTTGGCATATTTCCACTGCTCCCAACATTCATTGGCATACTGTCACTTCCAAAAAAACACCATCAAAAGCATCACCACTCTCCAAGTGTACATCATCATTCACATTGAGCATACCATGCATATCTGGCCTCCAATCATGTAAAGTGAGATCCTCCTCTAGCAGATCCTGTACCTGCTCGACAGCCCACTGCACAACTGCGTTTATCAGCATCCCCTTCAACCACCATATGCAAACTTCCTTTGATAGCTCGAACAAGTCCACACCCTTAACCTTTTCTTCATGCTCAAAAGAACCACTCTGCTTAGCGGGAAACTCTTTCAACAAAGGCACCCCGGTCACCATCACTTCCATACTCACCTCCATACCTGCCTTTGTCGGCACCACCATAGAAACAGACTTTTTCTCTCCCAAAGAAACCTCCATCTGCAGAGGGACAGACCCTCGTATCACCTGCATTCTGGTCAAAGCTTTTCCAGCCATCACCTGTGTCTCTTCATCCATCTCACCCAGTGGGTCATCAAACCCCCAATCGACCTCATCATCCAAGCATGCCTGCTCAAAAGAACCCGTATCCAAGGTATCTCTTGTGCAATCCATGGCTAGCTGGAGCTTCTCTTCTTCTTCATGAGTGTCCAATATCTCTTGCATGCCATCTTCTTCAACCTGTTCTTCTTCCTCAGCCACAACAACTCTCTCCTTCTTGAGAAACCCATGTGCCTGTTGTACAATCAAAGCACATTCCACAACTACCTTGATGAGCATCGTCATTAGCATTGTGCCACACAACACCCTCACCTGTATGTCTTCATTCTCAAGCTCTGACACTCTTCCGTGCTCTTCATCCATAGTAGCAACCACCACATCCTCATGCATATAACAAGGTAACTTTAGCACTGGCTCGTCGAACTCTGTCTCCCAGCCTGTATCTCTATCCTCTTCGCTTGTTTCCCAGAAGCTTGAGCTTGTAGCCTCATCATCTTCACCATAGGCCAATTTGGCATCAGTATCATTACCCTCTAGCTGCTCCACAAAAGCATGACCATCGTCGTGCCCACTTTCGTCATCCAACCCCAAGCTCTTGGCACCTACCATTTGGCCACGATCTGTTACCCTTTCATACAAGCACTCCACGAGAACAGGCTCCACCTCTTCAAGTTGCACTGGACACTTGGCATCTGCTAACTCCTCTACACACAGGCTCTCTTTAACAAAAGGCTCATCTTCGCTGACAAGCTCCTCCACAAATGGCATAGATGCTTCACCAACAGGTAATTCCCAAGGAACATAGTCAATCATAGGTCTTACCCTAGCAGGCTCCACACTTCGCATCACTGGCACCATCCTCCACGGGCCCATAGAACAAACAATTGCTTCAACATGCACACAATCTGCAGGTTTTAACAAGCCTAACTCCAGCTTTCTTTTCATTTTCCTGCGCTTTACCCGAGCAACCTTGACTGCCTCGGCATAAATCTTTGGCTCTTCATCATCCACCTTATCTCGAACTCGAGGACACAGGAAAGCTAGGAATTTCTCCAGCTTGAAACCATCCGCATTGACCACTTGGGTGGCAGCAACCAGATCACTTCAACAAGCTTCAAACTTATCAACAAAAGCATCAAAATTTCCACTTACTTCTTGTCGCAACCCTTTAATCTTTGCATCCGCTTCAGCAACAGCCGACACCACGTTTCGAAACCTATGTAGAAACCGCTCTCGAAAACCAGCCCAATCTTGCTTATCTGCAGCTTCCAGACCATCAAACCAGGCTTTTGCTTTACCTCGTAGCACCAACGGAACTGTCTCCAGCTTTTCTTCATCACTCCACATTTGCAATGAGAGCATAAATAACTTGAAACCTGCCAGCCATTCATCCGCATCTTCTTCACCAATGAAAATCGGGAACACTTTGCCACATTTTTGCTTATAAACACATCACCAGGGAGCAATCAGTGCGCTCCTCCGTGGGGTCACCAGAAGATGGAGAGAGGGAATGGGGAACACACCCGACACACATGCAACTGCCCCTATATAGCTCAAGGTATTCACAGCACCCCTGTCCTCTCGAAATCACCTTCAATAAAGACGATTCACACTAGCAGGGCCTCGCCTACACTTCGCCCAATGCACACACGCTTTGCACAATCCTCAGACAGTTATCACACCAATCTTGCCCGCACAGGGGGCCCGGGGGGGCGCACACGCTCACACACACCGGCACCACACACCCTGGAGATGAGCAAAGAAGAAAGGGGCGAAGAGGGGAAAGACGACGCCAAAATCGGCAATCATAGCTTGTCCTTCAAACAAAAAACCCCTATACAGGATCCATATAGTCTACTCATGGCCGCACTATAGCCATCACGGCTTCATATAGAGGGGCACACACATCCCTCGAAACTCGACTTTGTCGGCACACCCCTCGACAAAAAACTCCATTGTTGGCTTCACTTCGACAAAAGCCGCTTCTCTTGGCAGCCCTCGCTGGCTTCTTTTTCTACAGAGCTTTCGCCCTTCCGAGCCTCTTCACCGCGATTTGCCTTCCCTGCTTGCTTCCATCCTCGAGCGCACGAAGCATATCTTTTTTTCACCCTTCTCCTCAAATCCTTCTTCGCTCGGGAGCGAAGCCTTCTTTTTGGCCTACCCCAAAGGGGTCAGGCCATAGCAATGACTTCACTTTTTTCCTAAGGAAAAAGAAGAGTTAAATTTTCTAATTCTTAAATTTTTTTATTGGCAGATGAGGTAGTGGGTACTCATTGTTGGCGTGCCCAAAGGCTAAGGCCATAGTGATGATTGCAAAGACAGCAGCGAGTGGGCAATAACCCACTTCATTTGGACACAAATCTGGGGAGATCCTTGGGCCATGGGAAAAGGGTAAGTGGAAAAGGGTTGGAGTCAATGCAGTGGGAAGGGAAAGGAAGGCACGTGGAGGAGAGAGAGAAAGAGAGAGAGAGATTTTTTTTGTAGTTGTAAAGGGCTACTGTTCAGAGATGGAGAAAGATTTTTTTTGTTGGGCAGAGCATTTTGGCGTGCAGTTGCTGAGCAGGGGTGCACGCGACAGTTTGTGGATGGTCGTGTTGCAAGACAGTGAAGAGCAGGCCGTTTGAATTATGTTGGGCTTGTGCATGATGTCTAGAAGCTCTTGCTATCCCCGGCACTGGCAATTTTGCAAGCGAATGGGAACAGAAGGGCTGACAGAGAGAGTTCTGTCGCTTGCGCATCTGTGAGAGAGAGAGAGAAGAAGAAGAAGAAGAGAATTTTAACATCGTGGTAAGTGAGAGAGAGAGAGAGAGAGAGAGAGAGAGAGAGAGAGAGAAATCACGTGCATAGGTGCATTGCAGCATGGGAAGATGCCTCAGAGATCTATGCGACAAGACAAGAAGAAGAAGAGGCCTACACATCTTGATTGCTCCGCTCTACCCAGCTCCCCTTGTACCAAATATCTCTCTCTCTCTCTCTCTCTCTCTCTCTCTCTCTCTCTCTCTCTCTCTCTCTCTCTCTCTCTCTCTCTCTCTCTCTCTCGATGTAGTAGGCGCGACAGGTTCTTTGCATCATGTGCAGCATCGTTGGGGTTTCCCTGCATTGCATCATGTGCATCAGATACGCCTGCGCATCCTGTGCATCGTATGCAGGGTCAAGTGACCGGCTGGAAATACAACATTGGAGCAATGGAGACGAGGAGATCGCGGGCTTGAGACATGTCGTTAGGCATGGTTGAGGGCGTACCAGAGGGGACTACGGGGCAACAGAGGCGACACAGGGGTAACTAATTAAATTTTTTGCATCTGGGAGAGATTCCACTTAATAAAACATTTGAGCCAGTATACTGCTAATTACTTTCACATGACTGAATCATGACAAGGCATGGTTATTGTGTGCCCTGCTCACATTTGCACGTTTTTCCCAACCTCTTCCCTTTTGATGTCGCGTGGCCATAAGGTGTGCGTCCCTGTTCTGGAAAAAATTGCCTCCTCAGTCCAGAGCTTCCTTTCTTTCACCCACTCGTCCACCCGCCGTCCATCAGCTAGCGTACTAGTTGCTCCTCAACCCTTTGTTTTTCCTTCACATTCCCCTTTTTCTTGCTAAAGACATCTCATCAGATACCCTTTAATGAACCCTTAAAAAAGATTGAAGAGACCTACTTACTTGTAGCTACTCAGAGTAGAAGCAGGTTCAGATTAAGACAGGAACTTGCAAATTGCTGCATTTTATCACAAAAATCTTAAATGTAATAAGCAATCAACAAAATTATCAGTAGGTGTGCCTACACTCAACCTTATTAATTTGCAGCTCAAAACATCAAAATATTCCTTTTTTGGGGGTGGGCTTGCATTTGGTGTTGTAGGAAGAATATTCTCTCTCTCTCTCTCTCTCTCTCTCTCTCTCTCTCTCTCTTTACATATAGGAATGCTTATAGGTAGGCCTCGTGATTTTATCACTTTTTTTCTTCTTGTTCCCTTTCACTCAACTTTTTCAAAAAAAGTGAGGCCTCAACCTCAGCAACAGCGTCCGCGCTATTGCTCAAGGCTTAGTCTTCAATGACTTTTTATTTCCTTTTTTCCACTCCCCTTAACTTTTGAGCTTACATTTCTCTTATGAAAAACACTCTAGCCCTCCTTTCCCTTTCCATTTATAAGCACTAGTGTAGCCGGCGGCTTCGCCGTCTCTCTCTCTCTCTCTCTCTCTCTCTCTCTCTCTCTCTCTCTCTCTCTCTCTCTCTCTCTCTGTGTCACTGTCTTTCTCGGACCTGCAGAGGCGACACTACCGGATTTATCTCCTGTTGACGCGTGTCAAGGAGGGGAACCGGAATTCCCTCCCCCTTTATCTATTAGTATAGAAGAGGATTTAAGAATTTGATTCGTACGCCGTGGGTGCTCGGACTTGCCGCATGATTTTTTCAGTTATACCACATGGGAGGTCCACTTGTTGATCCGAGCCTATCACAAATTTTTGTTTACTATATTTTGTTGGTTTTTCTTGCTTCTAGAGGTTTACAATAAAAGAAAGAGTGAGAACAACCTCTTGGAAAAATTCAAAAAATGATTTGATGGGAATTTTTTCTTGACTAGTTCACCGGAGGTGAAAGGTAGAGGGAGAACATAGTGGTAAAGGGAAGGGAAAATATGTAAATGTGAAAAGAAAAGATATGATGTGGTTGTGGAGCCATGCACCCATGATTCAAGGGTCATAAGTCATGAGTGGCTCATATCATCATGGCTTTGGAGCCATATGATGATTCAAACAGATGGGACCCACGTGGAAGACTTGGTAAAGGAAGGAAACAAACACATGATTTTGCTGGATTTTAAAAAAATACTTCCACTCCGATCCAAAAAAAGTTGCCTTCATCAAAGTTGTAGCTGATGAGCTGGAGATTTTGACCATATTTTTTTATAACTTTTGTATCTACGGTCTAGGAGATATGGCCAAAATGACGAACGCCAGTTTTTTCAATTGTGGTGGAGACCACCCCCTCTACCTTTACACACACACCCTTCCTTTTCCACATTGAATCCTTCTCTAAAAATCAGCCATTAGTCTTCTCACCCTCCCCTCCTTCCTCCTCTCTCTCAAGTTTAAAAAACCATCACAAATTCCTCTTCTAATCACCTCTCAAATCATGCTTAATCTTGTTGTAATTCATAAGGTCTCATTCAACCCCTTTCTATTATTACTAGATATGCATTGATTTTATGTAGATTCTTTACATTTTAAAATAAGGAAGCTCTTGGACTCAAGCTATGGAGGAAGGAGTGAAGACAACACAAGTGATGATGGAACCAATTAATTACAAATTGGTCAACAAATCACTTGGAAGGAGCTTCTTCATTGGTTGAATGTCCCTAATCAAGCTTCATTTGTACAAATTGCACTTGGATCTTAGCCTCACTCCTAATCACTCTCTTTCCTATATAAAGAGGCACCCCCCTTTGTAATTTTAAGTCTCCCTCAGCCCCATTGAGTCTTTGTATCACTCATCATGAGCCCATAAAGCTCATTCATTCACTCTATTCTTGCACATTCTAGAGTGCAAATTGTTTTATGCTAGTAACCTCCCCTCCTCTTACTTATGTTAATTAAGAGAGATATTTTATGTGGGAGTGAGAGTGCTTGATGTGATTTTGGCTAATTCTTGAGTTGTTGTTTAGTAATCTACATGCTATTTGTGTTGGGAGTGCTTGAAGTTATCCATTCCTTGTATACACACTAAGGTTAATGCTTCATTCATAGTGATAGTTCTCTCTCTCTCTCTCTCTCTCTCTCTCTCTCTCTCTCTCTCTCTCTCTCTCTCTCTCTTTGTGTAGCGGTCCTAGTCCACGCTTCCAAGGCTAGGTGGTGCCCTCATCTCATTTCCCTTGTGGCGCAATGGAGTTTGTTTTGGTGTAGAGGCCGCCATTCCAAATTTCCTTCATCATAAATTGGTGCCCCCATTGAGGAGTTCTCAAGCAGCGATCTGCCAATCCTATGAAGGAAGGTCCATCAAATTCTCCAAGACTTCCACTATGGTTTTCCCAAGAAGATCGAGAAAAGAAGCGTCTTTATCGACAAACGGCACGTATGCGGGTAAAGAGGGTTAACTACATACACCCTTCTTTACTTCAAGGAAAATCTTATAGTCATCAAGTCCCTAGGTCAAAGCATTGTGTTGAGTGCTTCGTGGCTAGTGTGAAGACACTTTCTTTGAAGCCTCGACTTCAGGTGGTGAAAGCACTCTCAAACTCGGGTATTAACAAGTTTTTGGAGGGGGAGCTACACATCAATGGTGTGCGGTATTGGCAAGAGGCTACATATGGTGATGCACTCCAACTACTACTAGCAAGAAGGCTCAAGGTGGTTGAGAGGGTAGCCATTGAACCCTATGAACTGTACAAAGCTGAAGATGGTCACACCAAAGCTAGGCTAATCACTGGTGAGCAAATTCTTCGCATCTCTCAAATGGTGGGATCCAAGAGAGATGAACTTCAATGAAGTGCTTCATGGAAGTTTGTATTTAATGCACCAATGAATAATCCCATTTTCTACAACTTTCAATCAGTTCAAAATATTAGGGTAAATGTGCGCATTGATAGAAAGATTTTTTTCCAATAAAGATTGGTCTTCTATTTTGGAGCTGAGAGGTTGAGAGAGATATTGTTGTCCCCTGACCCTATAATATTTTCTATTTTGGAGTATAATGTATCTTTTGATGTTCACATCTTCATCTTGCTTTAAGCATACTCCATGAATCATAGGGATTTATATGGACCTTTCCAACCTCTTGCTAGACAAACTGTGCATATAATAGCTAGCACAAAGCTTAGGTTCCAAAACATCATAAGGAACTTACTAGGCCCTCGTCGTCTAGCTGAGATTAATGCATCTATCAATCCATTTATTCTACCCTTAATAAGATATGATTTGGGCCTAGACGTTTTCATATTTGTGTTGTATTGAGAGGAAGGCAACCCATTTTATGATGGCTTTCCTTAATTTTTTTGGGCGTAGTGGGGAAAATACCGGGGATTTTTTGGATAACTTGGAGATGGCTTTCCTTGTCTCTGGGAGGGATGACGAAGCATTGAAATTGAGAGCTTTTCCTTTGGTGCTCAAAGAATAAGCTAGGGTATGGTTCCAGGCTCTAGATCCAACCCAAAGAGCTGATTGGGAGGGATTGAAGGCGGCTTTCCTACGAAGATTTCAACGAGCCAATTCGGCAAAAGAACTATGGCAACGGCTTCTGGCCCTTCATCAAGTTGACCCTCATGGTTATGCAACCTATGAGGAAGGTTTTCTGAAACTTTGGGGGCAATGGTCAGACTCTCTAAACCCTGGTGAGCGAGCTCCCAATTGCCTCCAAAAGGATCGATTTATCTCAGGTTTGTACTCCTTGCTAAGGGAGAAGGTAAAGAGAAAATTTCCAAATACTTTTGAAGATGCCTTAAGAATTGCTAGGGAAAAGAATCGAAAGATTCTCTATCAAGCCCAAGCTGGCCAGCTAGCTTTGGGAGGCAATATCACAACTATGGAAGCTTCTCACGTACCTCCAAATGTGCCTAATGCACCAGACCTCAATAGAGGTCAACAAGAAGATATGCTCCAACAAATAAACAATCTCACAAACCAGCTAGAGGGTTTGAAAGTAAATCTTGTGCAGGGTGCAAGAAGGCCTATTGAGGGGAATGGTGGGAATCGGCCACCAATGCGACGTCAAGCAAGGAAAATGTTGTGTTACAATTGTGGGGAAAATGGCCACGGAATGTATAATTGCCCTCATCCCAGAAGATATGACTACCCTGTCAGAGGTCCTCGACAACAAGTAAGTCCTCCCCATGCTAGAGCTCAAGCACAAGAGCAACCGCAACCTCAAATTTTGCAGCCACCTCGTGCTCAAGCTCAAGCCCCTGCTACTCAACCAAGTGTGAGCATCATAAGGATAGAGGATGTCGTCAAGGGCAGAAGCAACCAGGAAGAAATAGCTAAAGCGAAGATGAAGATAGATGAAGTGGCTACAATGCCTATCAAGCGTGTGCGTGTCCAAGATGAAGTAAGTAAAGAAACAAGCAAGGATGCAAGCAATGAAGCAAGTACATCTCGGGCAACTAAAGATGAAGCCAAGAAGAGAAAGACCCGTACTAGGTCTCAAATTGACCTCTCTGATTTCCTTATGGGATCTCGGACACAACCTTATGACTTGACAGCTGATGTGAGTTCTCAAGGACCAAAGATCACTTGACCACAACTACTTCATATCTCCCCAAAGTTGCGACGACAATGGTCAAAAATGGTGAGCACGAGGGCAAAGCGAAGTAAGCTAGTAAGTGTAATCAAAGCATATGGTCTCAAGGATATAGTGCCTTTGGTGGAGGCTCAAATCAAGGGACAACGGATTCCAAAAACTTACATTGACAGTGGAGCAGAGGTTTGTGTCATGATAGAAAAGCTAATGCATCAATTGGGTTTAGAGGTAATGGAATCATCAAAATTTAGGGCAAAAATGGCCAATAATGTCTCTGTCACTTGTGTGGGTGTAGTGAAAGCTTTGAGAGTTTCTGTTTTTGGAATCACTACAGAGGTTGATGCTTATGTGATGCCAGTAAAGGGAGAAGGATACCCCCTTATTTTAGGACGACCTTGGCTCGTGGGTATAGGAGCTAGGCAAGATTGGGCAACAGGAGACTTGGAGTTGAGGCCTCGAGTGGGTGGCCATAGTCGGAAGGTGGTTTATAGCTTGAAGAATGGGCGACAAGAGAACCTTGAACTAGAGACGTCAGCTGATGAGTGGAGCTCAAGTGGATGCTCCTCATCCATGGACGAGGAAGAGAGTTCAAGTGAAGAGAGTGATAGCACTCTCGAAGTCATGGACGTCACCATAAAGCTCATCAGAAGACAACCCAAGGATCCAAATGGAGAATGTGTGGGATGCCAGCCTAGAGAAGATGTTATCCAAGGATATAAAGGAAGAAAGGGAGGGTTATGTAAATGTTCTCAAGAAGCATGCATCATTGTTTATTTCTGATTACACTCACATTACAGGTGTCACTGTAGAGAAGCATCATATCCATCTAAAAGAAGGGAGCAAGCCAGTAGTACAAAAACTAAGAAGATTAGGAGTTGTGCAACAAAATGCACTGTTGTCCGAGGTGAAGAGACTCTTAGAAGCAGGATTCATATACCCAGTAGAAGATTCAGAATGGGTCTCCCCAGTAGTGGTGAGGCCAAAGAAGAATGGTAAATGGCGAGTGTGCGTGGATTACAAGCCACTGAATGCTGCAACAAAGAGGGACCACTTCCCTCTCCCATTTCAAGATTAGATTCTAAATGAAGTAGCAGGCCATGAGCGATACACAGTGTGTGATGGCTACTCCGGCTACTTTCAAATACGCATTGCAGAGGAGGACCAGAAAAAGAATACTTTCATCACACCATGGGGCTGTTTTGCATTTCGAGTCATGCCTTTTGGTCTCACCAATGCTCCAGCCACCTTTCAACAATTCATGAACATGGTCTTCCAACCTTACTTTGGTAAGTCCATAAGGGTTTTCATAGATGACTTTTGTATTTACAGCTCCAAAAGTATGCATCTCGGCAAGATTGATGAAGGATTTACTCGTTTAGCTAAGCTGGGTGGACAACTAAACAAGGACAAATGTCACATTGGGGAAAGCAAGGTTACACTATTGGGGCATGTAGTGTCCATTGATGGAATCGAGGTAGATCCTGAAAAGATAGAAACATTGCTAAATCTACCTTCCCCAACTTCCATCAAACAATTAATCTCTTTCTTGCAAAAGCTAAGATATTGAAGTAGATTCATACACTTACTCTCCCAAGTGATATTTCCTCTACAACAGCTGACTCGTCAAGAGACGCTTGTTTGGAGTGAAGAAAGTGATGGACATTTTAGAGAGATAAAAAAAATGTTAGGGTCACTCCCTGTAATCCTCCAACCTTGTTGGGAAGAAACATTCTTTGTAAACCCTAGTGTGGGAGAAGAGGCCATTGGTGCTGCCCTCCTACAAAAAGATCCAAAAACATCCTTTATGAGGCCTGTGTATTTTGCTAGCCGCCTCATGGAAAACACAGAGAAGGCCTACACCCTGATGGAACAGCTAGTGTTAGCTCTCATGTTTGCGGTAACCAAATTTCGGCCATACTTGCTGCCAAAGAGGTTTGTAATTATCACTGTGGAGGATATGTTTCCCTATGCACTACAACATATGGAAATCTCTGACAAAATAGCAAAGTGGGTGGTCCGACTTCAAGAGTTTGATTATACAATACAGGTTGAAAGAACAACTCGAGCATACTTAGCCGACATTTTAACAAACAAGTGCTATGAAAAAGTTTTCCATTTGAAGAGAAAGGAACTTCCACCACCTCCAGCTCTAGAGGCTCTGGTCAATGCTTATAGCCTCTACTTTGATGGAGCATACAAGAAAACCAAGGATAAGGCAGTTGCAGGCATCGTGGTCTTATCTCCATTGGGAGAGAGGATCCATGGTGAAGGGATCACTCTAGAAGATGTCCACTCCAACAATGAAGCAGAATATCAAGCTCTAATTCATGGCCTTTGTTGGTGCCTGGATAATTCAATTGAGAGGTTAAATGCTTTTGGTGACTCCATGGTTTTGGTAAGGCAAATGCAAGGTACATGGGCTTGCAAAAATGCCAGTCTCTCTACTAAAATGAGAGAAGCTAAAGCTCTTATGAGGAGATTTAGGGAGGCACAAGTACATCATGTGCCAAGAGACCAGAACAAGGATGCAGACCACCTAGCATCATCGAAGTTAAATGAGTCAATAGTGGGAGCAGTGGCCATCAAACTTCCACTTCAGCAAGGCAAGGAGGACTTAGAAGATATTATGCACATTCTGGAGCAAGGAGAGGCTCCTAAACACTTGAATGCAGGGGAAAGGCGATGGTTAGCTAGGAAGGCTACCAGGTATCGCATAGTAAATGATAACTTGTATTGTCTTTGTAAGGATGGTGTGCTTAGGAGAGTGCCTTTGAAGAGTGAAATTGAAGAGATTTTAAAAGCTTGTCACGATGATATGTACGGAGGAAACTTTGCACACGACATCACTAGTAGAAAGGTTCTACAAGCTGGGTTTACTTGGCCAAGTCTTCATCGTGATGTCAAATACTGGTTTCAAACATGTGATGAATATCAGAAAGCAGGACCACGACGGCTCATAGCTAAACCTCAGAACCCAATAAAGGTATATGGGCCCTTTGAGAAGTGGGGAATTGATGCCATAGGGCCTCTACCATGCACTCAGTCAGTTAAAGAGTACATCATTATGGGAGTAGACTACATGACTAGATGGGCTGAGGCTATGCCGACCAATAGAATTACTGCTAAGGATGTGAGTCAGTTCATCTTTGACCACATCTGTTGCCGGTTTGGCACCCCTCTTGAAATACTATCTGATAGAGGACCAGGGTTTAGAGAAAACTTGGTAGGAGAACTCATGCAGAAGCTAAATATTCAGCATCAACACTCTACTCCTTACTACCCTCAGTGCAATGGCTTGGTAGAAAAGGTAAATGGAATCATTTGCAAAATTCTCACCAAACAGGTACATGCCATGGGCCAAGATTGGGACAAACACCTGAATGGAGCTCTATGGGCCTATAGAACCTCCTTCAAAACCACATTAGGGTACACACCCTTTCATTTGGTTTATGGAAAGGAGGCACTTTTGCCCATTGAAGTGAAGTTAACAAGTCTTCGAATATTGGATAGCCACGTAGGCTCTCAAAAGGAGAAAGTACATCAAAGGATCATGGATCTAGAGAGGCTGCAATTGGATCGTCAAGAAGCCATCAACCACTATTCTCAAGAAGCAGAGAAGTGCAGAGAAAAGTTCAACAAAAAGCTAGCATCCAAAGACATCAAAAAGGGATCTCTGGTGCTTCGATATGACAATCGCTTCGACACACGTAAGGATGGAAAGTTTCTTTTTCGATGGGAAGGCCCGTTCGTGGTTACCAAAAAGCTCAAAAATGGCTCTTACAGACTTCAAGACATTGATGGTAAAGTGCACAAGACCAGGACAAATGGATGGCGTCTAAAGCCTTATCACATCAGGATAAGGTCAGCCCAAGATCAAAGAAAGTAGGCTAGAGGCATAAATACCCCTAGCCAGGTTTGGGGGGGCTATGATCCGAACCTATCACAAATTTTTGTTTACCATATTTTGTTGGTTTTCCTTGATTCTAGAGGTTTACAATAAAAGAAAGAGTGAGAACAACCTCTTGGAAAAATTCAAAAAATGATTTGATGGGAATTTTTCCTTGACTAGTTCACCGTAGGTGAAAGGTAGAGGGAGAACCTAGTGGTAAAGGGAAGGGAAAATATGTAAATGTGAAAAGAAAAGATATGATGTGGTTGTGGAGCCATGCACCCATGATTCAAGGGTCATGAGTGGCTCATATCATCATGGCTTTGGAGCCATATGATGATTCAAACAGATGGGACCCATGTGGAAGACTTGGTAAAGGAAGGAAACAGACACATGATTTTGCTGGATTTTAAAAAAATACTTCCACTCCGATCCAAGAAAAGTTGCCTTCATCAAAGTTGTAGCTGATGAGCTGGAGATTTTGACCATATTTTTTAATAATTTTTGTATCTACGGTCTAGAGATATGGCCAAAATGGCGGACGCCAATTTTTTCAACTGTGGTGGAGACCACCCCCTCTACCTTTACACACACACCCTTCCTTTTCCACATTGAATCCTTCTCTAAAAATCAGCCATTAGTCTTCTCACCCTCCCCTCCTTCCTCCTCTCTCTCAAGTTTAAAAAACCATCACAAATTCCTCTTCTAATCACCTCTCAAATCATGTTTAATCTTGTTGTAATTCATAAGTTCTCATTCAACCCCTTTCTATTATTACTAGATATGCATTGATTTTATGTAGATTCTTTACATTTTAAAATAAGGAAGCTCTTGGACTCAAGCTATGGAGGAAGGAGTGAAGACAACACAAGTGATGATGGAGCCAATTAATTACAAATTGCTCAACAAATCACTTGGAAGGAGCTTCTTCATTGGTTGAATGTCCCTAATCAAGCTTCATTTGTACAAATTGCACTTGGATCTTAGCCTCACTCCTAATCACTCTCTTTCCTATATAAAGAGGCACCCCCCTTTGTAATTTCAAGTCTCCCTCAGCCCCATTGAGTCTTTGTATCACTCATCATGAGCCCATAAAGCTCATTCATTCACTCTATTCTTGCACATTCTAGAGTGCAAATTGTTTTATGCTAGTAACCTCCCCTCCTCTTACTTATGTTAATTAAGAGAGATCTTTTATGTGGGAGTGAGAATGCTTGATGTGATTTTGGCTAATTCTTGAGTTGTTGTTTAGTAATCTACATGCTATTTGTGTTGGGAGTGCTTGAAGTTATCCATTCCTTGTACACACACTAAGGTTAATGCTTCATTCATAGTGATAGTTTTCTCTCTCTCTCTCTCTCTCTCTCTCTCTCTCTCTCTCTCTCTCTCTCTCTTTGTGTAGCGATCCTAGTCCACGCTTCCAAGACTAGGTGGTGCCCTCATCTCATTTCCCTTGTGGCGCAACGGAGTTTGTTTTGGTGTAGAGACCGCCATTCCAAATTTCCTTCGTCACCGTCAGCTTCGCATCATGATGCCTCGACGGCCTCAAACGACGTTGGAGAGGGGGAATGGGAAGCACACCCAACGCGCCAACACGGTTGCCTCCTATAGCCCAGGGCACACACTGCACCCCAATCCACTTTGCGAGCACCTTCGACTCACTCTTTTCACCAGACCATGCGCGCACACGCGCTCACACAGACGCACACGAACTCACATAATCCGCACACCTCAATGCACCAGCTTTGCGCTCTCCCACACACGCAAAACACCACACACACACACTCTCTCATTGCAACACTTCGTCGGGGCGGCACACACTTGCGGACACGCCCGCACGCACATACATGAGAGCAGAAGAGAAGGGGGGAAAGGGGGGCGAGACGACGCAAAAAAAATCGACAATGACAGCTTCTCCTTCAAGCCAGAAACCATGTACAAACTCCATATGGCCTGCTCTTGGTCGCAACAAGGCCATCACTTGCTTCATACAGAGGGGCACACACCTTCCTCCAAACTCGACTACGTCGGGACACACATTGACGAGAAAAAATCATCACTCGCTTCGCATCGGCGACAACTCCTCCTCTGGGCAACCTTCACTAGTTACTTTCTATGCCAGGCCCTCGCCCTTTCGGTCGCTTCACGGACAAACCCTGCATGCTGGCTTCGATCGTCGAGCGCACAAAATCTCTTCCTCCAATTCCTCATGCTTTCGGACCGCTTCACGAACCACCCATGTCAGCTCCGACCATCGAACGCACGAAGCTTCTTCTTCTTCCCAAGCCTAAGGAGCCCAAGAGCAAAACCCTCCTCCTCTTTTCCCAAGCAAGAAGGAACCCCAAAAACTCTCAGCCCGCTGCCCTCCTCTGTCCTTCTTTTCCAAGGCCAAAAAAGAAATTAAAACATGCTTTTTTTTTGGCAGTGAAGCCGGGCGCCACTGCCCTCACTCACTTAAGCCCTCCTTTAGTTTTTTTAAACTCCTCCTTGTGATTTTTTTAAACTCCTCCTTGTGAGTTGATTTTCCCTTCCCTTTTCCCACGTCCAGCCAAGCTTTTCTTTTACTTTTACAAAACAAGGAAACCTCAAGTGTTTTGGATTCATGTGCCGTCGGTGCTTCGTGTGCCCGGCCTCACCCAATAACGTTTCCGATCATGCCACCTGGGAGATCCAATGGTCGGCTCCGCATCATGATGCCTCGACAGCCTCAAACGGCGTGTCCCAAACCTAGGAAAAAACATCCGATCATCCACGTTCGCTACGAACTGCCAACCTTGACCAAGCATATCTCCATGCTCCGGACTCCGATTCAGGTGCCGTCGACTTCGACTAGCATCATATACTGCATGCTACCCATCAGACACCTGGCGAGCTCGAGAAAATACCAAATGGAACGTTTCCCAATGCGGCCCGATGAGCACGTATCCGACCCTCGGTAAATATTCCACAGGCCATAACTTGCCCGTCTAAGCTCCGAATGGCGAACCGAAAAGACCGGCATGCTCCACAACTCGAGCACTTCACGCATATGCACTCACATCATCTTTCGCCAACCACTTGCACCCGCCCAATCCGGCGAGGATCTGCAACGCACCCCACTTCAAACGGCCATATCTCTCTCATCCGGGCTCCGTTTGACGAGCCGCTTGGACCTGCTCGAAAAACACATCAAGCAGCACACTCTGGCATGCAAAACCACCACTTCGGGCCTATAGAGCCACCATCCAACTTTGCGCCTGGCAGCACACGCCTGGCCAAAAAAGCCGCATCAAACATACATCTCCACTTCCACCTAGCTGCAGCCGCACTTCACAGCCGCATTATCACATGGGCTTGCACCTGCTCGACTGCATAGCCCCGCTTGTGCCCATTTCTATCGTCGACAGCATTTGGCTGCACCATCATTGCCCACCCCCTCGTTGAGCATTTATGCTCAACCAAAAGCATACTTTCTTTACACCAAAACGGCATAACCACACCAACACTGAGAAAACCTCAAACCACACCACAACCTGTATGAACAATATATACATAGCTCCTGCTGCTGCTGGCCTTCCCTTAGGCGGGTTGCCCAACCCCCTGCTTTATCCACTATCATCCACCTGGATCAAACACCTTGCATTGATCACGTCCATCCGCCTGCCACAACCTCCCATAGTGCTGCATCCCAGTGCATAGCCAATCGTCCACATAATTTTTCCTCGGCATGCTTCCACTGCTCCTAGCATTCATAGGCATATTGTCCACTTCCCAAAAAACACCACCAAAAGCATCACCGCTTTCATCAAACATATCATCATTGACACTAAATATACCATGCCCTCCCTCCCAACCATATAACGCAAGATCCTCCTGAAGCAAATCTTGTATCTGCTCGACAGCCCACTGCACAACTGCGTTTATCAGCATCCCCTTCAACCACCATATGCAAACTTCCTTTGATAGCTCAGACAAGTCTACACCCTTGGAATTTTCTTCATGTTCAAGAGGACCACTCCGCTTAGCGGGCAACTCTTTCAACATAGGCACCCCAATCACCATCCCTTCCATACTCACCTCCATAACCCCCTTTGTCGGCACCACCATAGCAGCAGGCTTTTGCTCTTCCAAAGAAACGGTCAGCTGTAGAGGGACAGACCCTCGTATCACCTGCATTCTTGTCAAAGCTTTCCCAGCAAGCATCTGTGTCTCATCATCCATCTCACCCACCGGGTCATCAAACCCCCAATCAGCTTCATTTTCCATGCATTCCTGACCAAAAGAATATGTATCCAAGGCACTACCCATGCAATCCATAGGCAATTGCAGTTTCTCTTCTCTTTGATGAGCATTCGACGCCTCTTGCTTGCCATCTTCTTCAACCTGTTCCTCTTTCTTGGCGACACGCTCCTTCTTGGGAAACCCTTGTATCTGTCGTACAATCAAAGCACCTTCCACCGCTACCTTGATGAGCATCGTCATAAGCATGGTGCCACACAACACCCTCACCTGCATGTCGTCGCTCTCAAGCTCTGACACTCTTCTTTGCTCTTTATTCATAGTGGCAACCACCACATCTTCATGCATATAACAGGGTAACCTTGCCTTTACCAATACCGGCTCTTCGGACTCTGTCTCCCAGCTCGTATCTCTATCCTCCTCGCTCGTTTCCCAGAAGCTTGAGCTTGTAGCCGCATCATCTTCACCATAGGCCAATTTGGCATCAGTATCATCATCCTCTAGCTGCTCCACAAAAGTTGGACCATCATCGTGCCCACTTACTTCATCCAACCCAGAGCTCTCAGCATCTATCACTTGGCCACAATCTGTCACCCTTTCATACAAGAACTCCACGAGAACAGGCTCCACTTCTTCAAGTTGCACTAGGCACTTGGTATCTGCTATTTCCTTTGCATATGGGTCTTCTTTAACAAAAGGCTCATCTTCGTTGACAAGCTCCTCCACAATCGGCATAGACGCTTCACCAATAGGTAATTCCCAAGGAACATAGTCAATCGTAGGTCTTACCCTAGCAAGATCCACACTTCGCATCACTGACACCATCCTTGACCTATCCAAAGAACACCCTGCTACTGCCCTAGGTGCACAATCTGTCGGCTTCAGCAAGCCAAGCTCCATTTTCCTTTTCACTTTCTTGCTCTTGACCTTGGCCACTTGGACCGCTTCACCATAACTTTGCGGCTCTTCATCATCAACCTTCTCACGAACCACAGGATGCACACACACAAGAAACTTTTCCAACTTGAAGCAATCGCCATTAACCACATGCGTAACAGCCACCAACTGCCTCCAGTAAGCTTCAAACTCAGCCACAAAAACCTCAAAATTGGCACTTATATCCTGCCGCAGGCCTTTAATCTATGCTTCCACTTCATTCACCGACACGACCTTGTGAAACTGCAGCAAAAACCGCTCTTTAAAACTTGTCCAAATCTGCTTGTCTGCTGCCTCCAGACCATCAAACCAAGCCTTCGCTTTTTCTCGCAGCACCAAGGGCACCGTACGCACCTTGTCATCATCATTTGTCATATGCAATGATAGCAGGAACAACTCAAAATCCGCCAGCCAGTCGTCCGCATCCTCGCTTCCCCTGAAGATCAGGCCACTGCTTTGCCACATCTTTACTTCAAATCACATCACCGGGGAGCGCGCTCCTCCGTGGGGGCACCAGAAGATGGAGAGGGGGAATGGGGAGCACGCCCAGCGCGCCAACACGGTTGCCTCCTATAGCCCAGGGCACACACTGCACCCCAATCCACTTTGCGAGCACCTTCGACTTGCTCTTTTCACCAGACCATGCGCGCACACGCGCTCACACAGACGCACACGAACTCACACAATCTGCACACCTCAATGCACCAGCTTTGCGCTCTCCCACACACGCAAAACCCCACACACACACTCTCTCTCTCATTGCAACACTTCGTCGGGGCGGCACACACTTGCCGACACGCCCGCACACACATACACGAGAGCAGAAGAGAAGGGAGGAAAGGGGGGCGAGACGACGCAAAAAAAATCGACATTGACAGCTTCTCCTTCAAGCCAGAAACCATGTACAAACTCCATATGGCCTGCTCTTGGTCGCAACAAGGCCATCACTTGCTTCATACAGAGGGGCACACACCTCCCTCCAAACTCGACTACGTCGGGACACACATCGACGAGACAAAATCATCACTCGCTTCGCATCGGCGACAACTCCTCCTCTGGGTAGCCTTCGCTAGTTACTTTCTCTGCCAGGCCCTCGCCCTTTCGGTCGCTTCACGGACAAACCCTGTGTGCTGGCTTCGATCGCCGAGCACACAAAATCTCTTCCTCCAACTCCTCACGCTTTCGGACCGCTTCATGAACCACCCATGTCGGCTCCGACCATCGAGCGCACGAAGCTTCTCCTTCTTCCCAAGCCTAAGAAGCCCAAGAGCAAAACCCTGCTCCTCTTTTCTCAAGCAAGAAGGAACCCCAAAAACTCTCAGCCCGCTGCCCTCCTCTGTCCTTCTTTTCCAAGGCCAAAAAAGAAATTAAAACATGCTTTTTTTGGCAGTGAAGCCGGGCACCACTGCCCTCACTCACTTAGGCCCGTGTCACACTGGGGCAGGCAAATGCGATCCAAGCTGAGATGGCGCGCCGTTATTCGTTGGAAAAAAAAAAAGCGAAGTTGGCCGCGAGGTATTGTCAGAGGGGCGGCCTCGCTTGCCTGGCCATCTTCTCAAAGTGGTGGACAACTGAAAAAGTGGGGCGGGAGCGCGCGAGAGAGGCCTTGAGCCCTGTCCTACAGCGTGAATCGCGCTCGTCAAACCACTTGGCCAATGCCTGTTCGCTGAATTCAATTGCCAACATTTGAGTATTGACCCAGTGTGACATGAAAGGTTTCAAATCATGCCACTTGGGAGATCCACCGGTCGGCTCCGCATCATGATGCCTCGATAGCCTCAAATGGCGTGTCCCAAACCTAGGAAAAAACATCCGATCATCCACGTTCGCTACGAACTGCCAACCTCGACCAAGCATATCTCCATGCTCCGGACTCCGATTCAGGTGCCGTCGACTTCGACTAGCATCATATGCTGCATGCTACCCATCAGACACCTGGCGAGCTCGAGAAAATACCAAATGGAACGTTTCCCAATGCGGCCCAGTGAGCACATATCCGACCCCCGGCAAATATTCCACAGGCCATAACTTGCCTGTCTGAGCTCCGAATGGTGAACCGAAAAGACCGGCATGATCCACAACTCGAGCACTTCACGCATATGCACTCACATCATCTTTCTCCAACCACTTGCACCTGCCCAATCCGGCGAGGATCTGCAACGCACCCCACTTCAAACGGCCATATCTCTCTCATCCGGGCTCCGTTTGACGAGCCGCTTGGACCTACTCGAAAAACACATCAAGCAGCACACTCTGGCATGCAAAACCACCACTTCGGGCCTATAGAGCCACCATCCAACTTTGCGCCTGGCAGCACACACCTGGCCAAAAAAGCCGCATCAAACATACATCTCCACTTACACCTAGCTGCAGCCGCACTTCACAGCCGCATTATCACCTGGGCTTGCACCTGCTCGACCGCATAGCCCCGCTTGTGCCCATTTCTATCGTCGACAGCATTTGGCTGCACCAGCGTATCTCAAACATAGAAAAAAGAATCCGACTATCCATGTTCGCTACGAACTGCCGACCTCGACCAAGCATATCTCCATGCTCCGGACTTCGATTCAGGTGCCGTCGACTCCGACTAGCATTACATGCTGCATGCTACCCACCAGACACCTGGCGAGCTCGAGAAAACACCAAATGGTGCGTTTCCCAATGCGGCCCCCAACCGCCTCGAAACTGGCCCGTGTCGAACCTTGATTGTCCATAACTTTCCATCCAGAAGCCCGATTCTCAATCCGAAAAGACCGGCGTGCTCCACCACTCGAGCACTTCCGGTGTATGATATCACACCCGCCTTGATCAACCACTTGTGCCCGCCCAATCCGGAAAGGATCTGCAAACGCATCCCACTTCAACTTGCCATATCTTGCACATCCTGGCTCCGTTTGACAAGCTGTCTAGACGAGCTTCCAGCGCATCTCGAATACCACATTTCGGGGCACATTTGCCACATCTCAAACACTGTGACCTACCGTCAGCCATATCTCACTTTGGAGGCCCCCCGGCCTTAAAAACCACTTTAAGCATACATTTCCATTGCCACTCTCCTGCCCAAGGTCTTCATACTTGCTTTAGTCCTTTGCCATGTGCATGCTAGCACCCTTTGCACTGGATAGCACACTTCCCAACGCAAACCAACTTTGGTTGCACCAACGTGTTCCCCCATTCCCCTCTCCATCTTCTGGTTCCCCCACGGAGGAGCACACTGATTGCTCCTAGTTAGTCGAAAAGAAGCGTTTTTGTGCGTTGGAAGCCATGGCAGCTAGAAGCTATGGACCGATTTTCACAGGAGAAGAGAGCCCTGACGAGTGGATATCACATTTCGAGCTGTACATGCTATCGTTGTGTATGCCGAACGAGGATAGCAAAATGCAAACTTTCCTCTGGTAATGCGTGGTAGAGCTAAAGCATGGTATGACGCATTGGAAGGTGAGCCGAAGCAAGCATGGCCGGCTCTACGGGCGAGGTTTCTTTACGACTTCCGCAAGGAGACTTCCCCAGTCGAGATGGATGCAAAGCTGAAGGCGCTTAAGCAAGATGTAAGTGAAGAATTCAATCTATTTTTGGGTCATTTTGAAGAGTGTTGGGTAGAGCTAGCGGCAGCCATGCAGTTGGCTAATGGAGATTATTTCAAGCTAGACAAGTTCATGGCCTGCTGTCTGCATCCCAAGGTGAGAGAGAAAGTTGATTTCGAGAGCCCAGAGAATTACAATGGTCCGATAGCCATTGCACGGTCGAAGAGCAGAAAGATAAAGAAGAAGATAGAGTAGGGCGTGTGAGGCTATGAGGCGATGGCCCATGTTCAACGGCAGAGTCCGAGAGAAGCTGTACACGAAGAAAATCATGGAAACCGAGGTGTAGCTGTTGTACCACAAAATTGGGTGCACACGGTGCAAGATTTATTTGAGCAGATGCAGGAGTTGCGGCTCAGTGTCATGGATAGAGGACAGCCAAGAGGAGCAAGGGGAAGGGCAAGGCCACTGCCAGGTAGGTCTTATAATTGTGGAGAAGAAGGGCACTATGCACCCGATTGTCCTCAACCGCAGAGAGAAAGAGGAGGTATGTACCCACTTTTTGGTAGAGGTCGAGGTCAAGGACAATACAATGGTCCAAGAGAGCAAGCGGTGGAGAATCTCGTGCAGCCAGCTCCACAAAACGGAGGTGAGGTCCCAATAGTAAACATCATAGGGGTGGATAATCAGGATGTCAAAGTTTTGGCCAATAAGAGGGCAAGAGCTGAGAGGGAGACAGAGACAAAGCGGGAAACTAGAGCTCTCAAGGGCAAAGAGAAGGTTACGAAGGTAGAGAGCAGCCTGAGCCTAGCAAAAGGAGGAGGCATCGCAAGATCAAGCAAGCGGATTTCCAACTAGGGCGTGGCTATCCTGAGTATAATCTGGTGAGTGATGTTCAAAATCAAAAAGCAAATATTACGTTTGGTCAGTTTTGTTAGCTTTAAATCCAAAGTTAAGGAGGCAGTGGTCTACAAGTGTTAGCACCAGGCTGTCGAGAGCTAAGGGAAATGTGCAAGCAGTGCAAAACATGGCCTTGAGGGTAGGTATCCCCACTAATGTCCTTCCGCTTGTGGACGCGATTATAGAGAAGAGGATGCAGGTACAAGCTTACATAGACGGTGGAGCACAGGTTTGTGTCATGATGGAAGCAGCCATGAAAGAGACGGGAGTCAAGGCAATAGTCAGGTCAAATGTGCGCATGAGGATGGCTAACCATACTAAAGCCAGGTGTCTGGGTGTGGCGCAGGATGTAAAGGTCAAGGTGATGGGCATAGAGTGCTTGATAGACTTTTTTGCGATGAAGGCAAGGGATAATGCTTATCCAATCATTTTGGGTAGGCCATGGCTTTTGGCGATAGGTGCAAAGCAGGATTGGGAGAGCAAAGTGTTCACTTTGCCTGACAAAGAGAAAGGCAGACAAATTGTGCTTGATTTGAAGACCAAAGAGAGCAGTTCTCATCCTATGGTAGTTAAAGATGAGGGTGACACGATGAGCTATGAGTACGAGACAGAGACGGACTATGATGAAGGCTATACTAGCACCGCGGAAGAGGAGAGAGAGGATGACATGTTGAAAATAGATGCAGACTTATTCGGGGTCACCATAGACGACTCTCCACCTAAAGAAGAAGGTATGCAACCTCAAGCTCATGGTTTAAGCCTAGAGGAGGTTTCAAGCATGTTGAGTGAAGATTTAACCAAGGGTGAAAAGGAGGGCTATGTTCAACTGTGCGAATCCTATCCAAATCTGTTTGCGATGGAGTACAAGCATTTGTGAGGTGCAAAGGGGGTGGAGCACAAGATTGTTCTTAAAGAGGGACATAAGCCTAGAGCACAGAAGCTGAGAAGACTAGGAGAAATCCAAAAGGAAGCCCTTTGGCAAGAGATCAATAAGTTACTGGATGCAGCATCATATAACCTGTGAAGGATTCAGAGTGGGTCTCACCAGTGGTCATAACCCCTAAGAAGAACGGGAAATGGAGAGTGTGTGTCGACTACAAGCCATTGAATGCCGCAACCAAGAGGAATCACTACCCCTTGCCGTTTCAAGATGAAATCCTAAACGAGGTGGCTAGGCATGAGAGGTACTCGATTATGGATGGCTTTTCGAGGTACTGACCAGTTGAATACCACATTCATATCTCCATGGGGTTGCTTCACTTATCGCAGAATGCCATTCGGCTTAGTAAATGCATATGCCACCTTCCAAGGTTGGATGAACAGAATATTTGGTCCATACTTGGGCCGTTTTATTAGGGTCTTCATGGATGATATCGGCTGCTACAGTTCAAGATTAGAACACCTGTCAAAGCTCCAATTATGCTTTCAAAGGCTTGATGAAGAAGGAGGTCAGTTGAATCCGAAAAAGTGCAAGCTAGCACAGCCTCAAGCGCAGCTGTTAGGTCATGTGGTATCGCAAAATGGTATAGAGGCAGATCCCAAGAAGGTGAAGGCGTTGGTGTTAATGGAGTCGCCATCAGATGCTCAAGGTTTGGCTTCATTTGTTCATAAGTTGAAGTAATTGTCACGTTTCTTTTGGATGCTGTCGCAATATGTGCATCCTCTTCAAAAGAGGGCTCAGCAAGTGCATGGTTATGAGTGGGATGAGGAAGCTCAAGAGGCTTTTGATAGGGTTAAAGAGATTTTGTGTCAATTGCCAGCGGTGTGTCCTCCCAATGTTTTGGTGTTCCATGGGTGTTAGTTTCTGATAGGGGTCAAGGGTTTAGAAGCAAGCTCATGAGCGCATTAGTGGAAAAGTTAAAGATTCAGCATAGGTTTTCCTCACCCTATCACTCCCAATGCAATGGTCTAGTCGAGAGTGCTAATGGTCAAATCGTCAAGATGTTAATGAAGTATGTGTACAAGCATGAAGCTGAGTGGGAAGCAAACCTAGAGAAGTGTCTGTGGGCATATAGAACCTCTTATAAGGTGGCCACAAACTTCACTCCATTTGAGCTAGTCTATGGTAAGGAGGCTATGTTACCAGTGTATGCAGAGTTAGGTGCTTTAAAGGGTATGTGGCATGTCAATGCCACACAACAAGGGGTTCTACAGGATTGGATAGCCAGTTTGGAGGCTTTGCAGATGGACAGAGAGGCAGCAGCAAACTACTATGTGAAGCAAAGAGAGAAGCGGGTTGCCAAGTTCAATCAAAACCTGCCAGACAAGAAGATAGAGGAAGGAGACCTGGTCATGAAGTACGAGAGCTACCTGGATTTCACATTCCAGAAAAAGTTCAAGAAGAAGTGGACAGGTCCGTATAAAGTGCGGAAGGCCTTTCCGAATGGGACCTGCCAATTGGTAAGAGCAAATGGAAAGCTTCTTAGGAACAGGGTGAATGGTGTGTGGCTCAAACTGTATTTCGAGAGGGATCTAGTGCCTGAAGTGCAACAAATTATAGTCAAGGGGGGTGGGCAACCCACCTAAAGCATGCGGTGTGCGAGAGAAAGGAGATGAAGCTTTGTACATAGCGTGTACATATAGTTATGGTTTTGCAAGTTCGTTTTATCATCAGTTTGGTGGGCCAGTTTTAAACTTTTGTACGTATGCTTTTGGTCGAACATAAATGTTTGGCGAGGGGGCTAGGCAATGATGGTGCATCCAAAGTTGGTCTAAGCTAGGAGATGGCCTATGCCAGGCAAAGGGTTTAGCCGAGTGCAGTGCAGAAGGCTAGGGCAGGTGCCAAGGCCCTAGGCAGCCAAAGGGTAGTAGGAATGTATGCTTAAAGCGTTTTTTTAGGCCAAAAGTGTTGCGGGATGGTCTAGATGGGATGGCAGATGAAGGTGTCCGAAATGCCAAATCAGTGTCCTAGAATGTAGTGTTCAGCGTGCTCTAGAAGCCGGTCCAAACGGCTCATCAAACGGAGCCTCGGTGCTCAAGATATTGCAGTTTAAAGGAAAAGTGTGTAGCACATCCCCGACGGATAGGGCAGCTGGGAACAAGTGGCCCGGGCTGATGTCAGTATATAATGTGTAGTACTTGAGTGGTGGAGCATGCATGTCTTTTAGGATTGCAAATCGGAGCTCTGGATAGAAAGTTAAGGTCAGTTGAAGATTTTCTAGGGGTTGGGTCTGAGCTCGTTTGACCGCACTGGAAAGTGTACCATCTGGCGTCTTTTGAGCCTCGCCAAAGTTCTCGGTGATAGTATGAACCATGTGGAGCCGGCACGAGTCGATGGCACGTCAATCGGATGCTTCATCGACCGGATACAGAAAGATGGAGTTGGGAGCCGTGGGCAGTGAACAGGTGCAGATGATTTTTTGAGTTTTTTTTGGCCTCGGAGATTGGGCCCGCAAAGTTCAAAAATTCAAAGGAAGTTGCACAAAACGGAGCGGGGGATATGGGCTCGAGACACGGCTTTACAGCTCTGGAAAACGTTCTATGAGCAAAAAATGGGAGGGGGGGGCAAGTTGGCACCCCAAGAGGGGGTCTCTCTCTCACAAGGGGTTTTTTTTTTTTTTTTAAAGCCTTGGAAGGCCTTGAAGCTAAAGACTGCCACGTCGCATATGCGGAGGGGAGAGTGAACAAAGCGCCCTATATGGGCTGGGGGTAGTCATTCCAATGCTATCACAAGGTGGAGCGGGAGTTTGGAGCTCCGTGGTCTGTTGGTTATGGCACATGCGATGGTGGCTCTTACGGGCGCCGCGAGCTGGTGGCGCACGGCCCACTCGGGCACAAAGCAGTGGTTTTGGCCAGTGAGCGCGCGTCCGCATGTGAGAGACAATGTGCTCGGCAGATGACATGGCAGCGCTTAAGAAGGGCGTTTGCCCGCGGCCTTAGGGCCCCAAATGTTTTTGAAGGGAAACCCCCCCCACCAATAGCGAGGTCGCTATTGCCCGCTAGGGGAGGGGTTCTCGAGGCAGTAAGCAAACCAGAGAGAGAGAGGGAAAACCCGAGGGTCCTGCCATATGTTCAAATGAGGGGAACCAGAGGGCTGTCCGTGCAAAACCAAAGCAAGGCCAAGTAGGCCAAGGCCAAAAGGGAGCAAGAGGAGTCGGATTGAGAGAAAGTGAGAAGTCAAAGTCAAGCATATGGAGCAGTGCAAGGTTGAGGCCACAAAGGGGCTTTTTCTTGGCCTTTTGAAGTGCCGTTTGAAGCCTGCAAAGTGGAGTTCTCTAGCAAGTTAGCCTCTTTGTAACTTTTGCTTGAAAATGGCCATGGTGATGGCAGTGCAAGCCCGTGTATATGTTTTCTGAAGTGCAATCAAGCCATAGTTGCATCCCGTGCTGTTGTTTCCCCTTCCCCCCTTCTCTTTCTTCTGCTTTCATGCTTCTCCTCGGTGCTGGCTGTGTGGAAGTGTGTGCCCCCACCTGGACCGACGGTGTTTTGAGTGAGAAAGAAATATTGAGTGTCTGTGTGCGTGTGTAAGGGTGGAGATAGGAAATGGTAGTAGGTGTATCTTATGTGGTGGTTTTTAGAGTGTGTGAGCAGTGGCAATTAAGCAGCCAGTGGTCTGCTAGTGTAAAGTGTTTCTTTGAAGGTGTTTTCTGAGAGGATAGGGGTGTTGTGAATACCCTGAGCTACAGAGAGGCCCTTTTGTTTGTGTTGGGCATGTTCCCCCACTCCCCCTCTCCAACGCCATCAAAGAATATGTGAAGGCTCCAAGGGAAATGAGGATTCCCAACCCCAATGCAATGAATTGGTCAGCCATGCCGACACCTCCAAAAGGCCAACGAATCACGAAAACCTGGTTCCTAGAAGCGTGTGCGACTATTGAAGCAAAGTTCATGGACATTCCAGATCTCAGCTACCAGATGGTTTGTAAATTCATGAGGCTTTTCAAGGCATGTTTAGAGACGTTCAAAGGTTTTGAGAAGGAAAGAACGGATTGCCATAGATATGCAGATCCATATAGAGGGCTATGTTTTGACTTTGCCATCGGCCTAGAGGACTATCAGCAATGCGGATACTTTGCTAGACTGCAAAATCTCCAGTCCCACTTCATGAATCCCTGGGAGGAGATGTCTGTTTTAGAATTTCTACCTTCTCTAGATCGTATCTTCAACCCCTTCACACAACCCCTCATCACAAGATTTTTGGCATTTAAAAGAGCACAACTGGAGACTCTCACACCATGCCTCTAGTACACTGTTGATGAAGTTTGACAAGGGCATGATATCTTTGACAGATTTCCACCACCAAGGCCTTTGCAAGGACGCTCAGAACAAGGCAGGGGAGAGTGATCCGATGGATCGGACACAGAATATAAGCCTATCTAGGGAGATGGCCCGTAAAACAGCACTTGTAACATTTTTTGATATCATTTTAGTTTAGCCGAATGGGCTCATAAGAGTTCCAGTGTGTATCATCATGTTTAGCTCTTTATTTAAGTTTTGGCCAAATAATGACCGGGCACTTAGTGTGAATAGGAAATAGGGTTTAGGAGGAAAAGTGGAGGAATCACTAGTTTTGGGCATCATTTTGGAGAACACACTAGTTGGAGAATCTTGAAAGCTCTACTCTCCCTCTCTTGGTGAAGCTCTTCCCTCCTCTCTATCCTACATTGTATGAGCTAAGCTCTTCTATTTCAATCAAATAATGAAGATGTCTATCTCCTTCTTCTCTATTACTTTCTCATTTGTGCACATTGAATAAGCTAAGTGTATGTGTGAAGCTTGTGGGCTTGTGTAAGCTTTCCATTGGAGCTTGTGGGTTCATTATAATGCTTAGACATAGTGTTATGAATGCTTTCCAATGCTTGAATGCTTGATTTTGAGTGTGTGTGTGTGTGTGTGAGCTTGCATGAATTTCTAAGATTTCTATTAAAGCTTGCTTATGTGTGTGCATGAAGAAGAAATGTTTGTGGGTAGAAAGTGAATCATTGGGCTTGGGAATGGGATTCTTAGAGTAGCAATGAAGTCTTGCTTGCTTGAATAGAATGAACGGAGTGATTAGGAATGGGCATTAGCATCTCACAAGTGCGTTACTCAAGTGGTCTAGTGTGTGTGAGTTCACATCCTTTCTCACATTTAGTGATAAGCTTCCGTGCATCGGATAGGGTAGAGTCTCCTTGAGCTTCGATAGAGGTTTCCACCTCTTTGGATGCTAGTTTGATTCTCTGCCACTTGCCTACAAGTGGAAAGATCCTTCAAGTCTCTCCACATGTTGCTAAAGATTGTTGCAAAAAGCAAATCCCTGCAAGCATTGTGGTAAAACAAATCATTCTTCTGCAAGTTGCAAAGTTTGAGACCGAAATGGAGATTCTTTTGAAGACAAAGACAGAGACAAAGCAAGGACCAATCATGACAAAGGCAAAGGAAAAATCAACCATATTTCAATTGATGATGAAGGTTCCTGACACTTTGTGTATGACAATGATGGAGATGTTTTATAGAGAGCTCTTTGTTTCTCTCTACTTTTTTCGTGTCTATATTTGTTTGTTTCGAGTTAGAGTTATCTATCCACTTGTTTGAGGGGAGGCTCTAGGTGATGGGTACACCAGAACCCTTGGTTGGGGAGTATACCTAAAACTTTCTTCTCATTACCCTATGTTGTAGAACCCACCTTTGATCACATGTCTATTTTCATATGGCTTGGTTGAGTCTATCTCTTAAGGGGAGGATTTTTGGGTGAGGTATGCCTCGACCTCTCCTATGCATGAACCATCCCTTAACTCTACATTTATTCAGTCCACATGCATCCTATGCTAGTCTCTATGCTTTCCCATGTGCTAGTGCACATGCTCTGCATGCACACATGCATCTCATTTCAATCCTTTATTTCTCGCTCTCTTCCATGCCTATATAATAGGCCCTCTATGTACTCTCTGTTTAAGCTTTTTCACTAATGCAATGTAATGACCTCCTTTATTCTGAATGGTTCTCTCTCTTATCCTTCCTAATCCCTTCACCGCCTCCCTTGTATGAGAAAACCAACACTAGTACATATGGAGATTGCTTCTCTTACGAACGACGATGAGATGTTTCCTACTATGTCAGATTCTTGTAAGGTTCTTTCTCATAAGCCTAGGAGATCTGAAAGGATCAAGTGTAAACTGTAAATCTGTAAGAATGCAGTTCCTTAAGAGCTTTGAACCTAGGACTACTTAGTCTTTCTTTTTTCTTTCGTGATACCGTAGATACCTCTATTGTAACTAACCTTGGGTCTTGCCCATGAGGTGTTTTTTTTATAGTAACTCTCTTCTTTTAGGGAAAAAAAAGAGAAGGGTTCTTTGAAAGAGGAGACCACATCACTAAAGAGATGACACACCCAATGAACAAGAGGATTGCCAAAAATATTGGCCAAGTAAAGATGGCACACAAGGTTTGCCAAAACCATATAAGGAGCAACAACAAGAAGAGAAAGGTGCCTTCAAAGAGGCCACCCCATCACCCCACATAGATAAACATTGCATATGGGACTCAAAAAAAGCTAAGAATATAATTTTCAAAGTGTAATGGTTATATGTGAAACAAAGGCATATAACTTGGAGAGCTCATGCATGATGATATGTTATACGAACACCACATAACACACATGGAATGGACAAGTCACATGTGTACTCACTAATGTGACCGAGGAATGCAAAAGAAAGGGAGAGAAAAATATCATGTATGGTCAAATGTAGATTTAAACCTACTTTAACCCAAAAAAATATATCCAAGAACAGAGTTTTACTAGTAAAAAGCACCTCAAGGACAAGACCTAATGTCACAATCACAAAGGTATCAAAGGTATCACCAACATGAAAGAGGCTTAGGCACTCTTGAGTTCAAAGCTCTTAAAGGGACTCTGCCAGAATACAAACTTAGATTTTACATTTAATCCTTGTATATTTTCTAGGCTCCTTAGTAGAAGGCTCTTTACAAGATTCTAATAAAATAGGAAAGGATTGCTCGAAAGAGGATCTACCTCCAAATGTACTCGTGTTGGCCTAATCCAAAGGATCGAACTTGAGTAAGTGGGTGGGTTGAAGTAGGAGTATTCCATTTGTAAACTTGAACTTGAGTAAGTGGGTGGGTTGATGTAGGAGTATTCCATTTGTAAACTTGAACAAAACTTTGTATTGAGCAAGTCGTCTATTAGCTATTATGATGCCTAGCAAGTGTATGTGCATGAGAGAGAGAGAGAGAGAGAGAGAGAGAGAGAGAGAGAGAGAGAGAGAGAGAGAGAGACCTTGTGAAGAAGATTAGGAGGAGAAGAAGACACAATAAGCAGGGGTGTGAGTGCATGTGTGAAGATCAGGAGCAATGTGTGTGAGTGTGTGCGAGGCAGACTTTCGAAGAAGATCCGAAGGAGAAAAAGATTCAATAGGAACGGTACGCTAGTTGATATGGTTTTCAAAGACATGACCTACTGATGAGTACCAAGTCCATGGCAATAACCTTGCCATCTTTAGAGAGAAGCTTGAATTTTTTTTGTATATATGCATATCGAGAAATGGAAAGAGAGTGAGACATCACACACACACACACACACACACACACACACACACACACACACATTTCTTATGGCATTCCATCATTTTGGCTTTGCTTTGCTTGAATTGGCTCTCATGTTACAAACCCATATGAGCCTCTTACATTTGGATATTATGTAGTGCTTGCCCACTTTTTATGGGTGAGGCCTTTTGTGGAGTTGTATTGTTTGGTAGGTGTGAACTCTCAGACTTACGTGCTACACCGACATATCTACATTCATGTGAGTGGAAGAGTCTTGGGAGTTTGCCATTTTTGGTGTAGAGGGTTACCCCTTGGAAGGTTATGCATTCACACCTTTTGGGCTTGTTGTGAGAGAACCTTGACTACTTACTAGCAGCAGGTGAGTGGTGTTATCTCCACTCACTTAACTCTATTGTCTATTACGGGTGCCATGGCTCTCTCTTGAAACTATGGGGGCTGCTCCTTGTCCTTCCACAAAGGTGCTTCTTGGCTCTATTTTTTGCCTTTCTTGGTACACAATCTTGTTCGTTCTGGTTTTGGCTCCTAATTGCAAAAGATATTGTAATATATGCGGTATGGAAACAACATATCATTGTTGAATGTGTATATGCATTCTTGCTATGACATACTAAGAACCTCTGATAAATAATGAAGCTCAAGGTATGTAGCAACAATATGGTATATTGGATATAACCTTATGGTGGTTCCAATGGCCTACACTATTTATGTATGGATTCCTTGTATATGGATTCAAATATGATTAGTTGAGCATGTAAATTGTTTGAATGAGTCTTCTTGCACATCTTGATTGATCTATTTGAATCTGACTTACAATGTAGTTTGATAATAATCACATCCTCATGATATTTTTCATGATAGGGATGCTTGATTACCACTCAAGTCGTAGGAAGAATTTATATATGTCTATTTCTACTCACAATCATAATAACATAGATTGAGGGGTTGAATATGAGAGTGGTGGTTATAGTCTTTGGTCCATGTTAATCAATGAACACCAAGTAAAACAATTTTTTAAACATGATGGTATTTCTTCTTTGCATTAAATTGATTCCTCTGTAGGACAAGATGAGTTTGATGTACTACTCCCTTGAGGATTGTGATCCATGATATGATATCTATGGTTAGTTTTATGGCTACACCATACAAGCTTAGAGCTTGTATGTATCACCAAAGTATTTGGGATATTGTACCACATAAAATACATGCACTATGTAGGAAGTATGCTAAGTATGGGTGTTGATACTATGTCAACAGACCTTGGAGAACTGATATTCCTTATCTTTGTAGGAATGGGTAGCAAAAGCTACTCATCACCGGCTATGCTCATTATGACATCTCTATCATGGTTATATAGAATGGATCTTTAACTCGCCTAGTACATGGAGTTTATCCCGAATGGGAGAGAACATAGACTTTGCACTTGCCAATGGCTAACCACTCTTGACTATGCAACCAAATTACTTCTCATGCAAGAAATCAAAGCCCAAATAAGCTCGCAAATACACTACCTAACTCAATGTTACTATCAATCCTACCTTTCAAGCTAAGAAAACAATCAAGGCTCAATCCATTAACATTTACTCTTCCATTTATACACCAACCCTAGAAGCAAAGATACACTAACCATGCACTTAACTACTTCTATGCAATGTGTAAAGAGAGACCATGCATTCTATTCTTCATTGACAAGCATGCATATCTATATAGGGGGGGAGAGAGAGAGAGAGAGAGAGAGAGATAGCGGAGATATATATATATATATATATCTTTCTCTCTCTCTCTCTATATATATATATATATACCTCTCTCTATCTCCCTCTCTCTCTGTATATATATATATATATATATATATATATATATATATATATATATATATAATATATACATATATATATCTCTATCTCCCTCTCTCTCTGATATATATATAGATATATATATAGAGAGAGAGAGAGATAGAGAGAGGTATATATACTCTCTCTCTATCTCCCTCTCTCTCTGTCTACATATATATATATATATATATATATATATATATATATATAATATATATAGAGAGAGAGAGAGAGAGAGAGAGAGAGAGAGAGAGAGAGAGAGGTATATATATGTAGACAGAGAGAGAGGGAGATAGAGAGAGAGGTGTATATATATATATATATATATATATATATATATATATATATATATATATCACTCACTCACCTCTCCCCTCCCTCTTCTCTCTTCTCTCTCTCTCTCTCTCTCTCTCTCTCTCTTTATCTCTCTATCTCTCTCTCACTCACCCTCTCCCCCTCCCTCCCTACCTCCCTACCTCTCTCTCTCTCTCTCTCTCTCTCCTCTCTCTCTCTCTCTCTCTCTCTCTCTCTCTCTCCCCTTCCTCCCAACCCCTCTCTCTCTCACTCTCTCTCCCCCTCCCTCCCACCTCCCTACCCTCCCACTTGCTACACAAGAGCAATTGGGAGGGGTAGGGAGGGAGGGCGAGTGCACTCTCTCTCTCTCTCTCTCTCTCTCTCTCTCTCTCTCTCTCTCTCTCTCTCTCTCTCTCTCTCCCTCCTCTCCCTCCCTACCTCTCTCTCTATCTATCTCTCACTCACCCTCTCCCCCTCCCTCCCTACCTCTCTCTCCCTCTCACCCTCTCCCCCTCCCTCCCTCCCTCTCTCTCTCTCTCTCTCTCTCTCTCTCTCTCTCTCTCTCTCTCTCTCTCTCTTCTGCCGTTTTTTGACCTAGTAGACATCAGTTCACTCTTTTGACCATAACTTGCTCATCCGAACTCCGATTGAGGTGATCTATAGCCTCAATTGAAGAGCACGAAGCCCTCTACGCATTGATGTAAAGACAGAATTTTTTTGTGTAATGGAAGGCTTTGCTGTAACAGCATCTCAGAACTGAAAAAACTGTCAAAACTTTGCGTTTTTGTTGCCGACTTGAAGGCAATGTCAGACAAAACTCGCAAGGGTGGAAAAGCCACACTCGCCATGGAGAATGATGCAAAATCTCCAAGGAATTTGGATGCTAATCCAACCACATCATCTACAACAACGGAAGCAATGATCATGGCTTACTTGATCTCGTTACAAGAAACCGTCAACAAACAAGGTGAAGAGTTGCGTGCACTTGCAATGGAGAATGGTACTTTAAGAGTTCTCGTTGTGGAGAATGAGCACCTCAAGAAGGTTCTTGAAATGCAAACAACACGCTTGATGCATCTTGAGAATGAAGTTCAAGAATGTAAACGCTCTCTTGTTGACATGAATGTATTGAAAGAGCGCTTGAGCAAAGTTGAGAGTGATCATGTATTGAAAGAGGAAACAATAGATACAATACGACATGATGTATGTGAGATGAGAAATTCATCCAAATCATGGGCTGATATATGTAAGGATAATGTGGTTTCTACATCTCCTATCACGCAAGTCGTTGTCCAAGAAAAGAATGTAGAGAATGTGGACACTCAAGAATTGCACGAACGACAAAAACGCTCAAAGAACATCATCATTCGTGGAATCAAGGAGGAAAGCATGGAAACACCCCAATCTCTTGCAGTTGCTATTGAAGAGTTTTTTGCTACACACTTTGGCATGTCAGGAATCATGGCTTATGGTGCACATCGAGTTGGAAAACAAGGAGTCCCTCGCTCGGGAGAAAGACCTATTGTATGTACCATGGCTGATGAGGTAAAGAGAAAGATCATCCTTGACAATGGTTGGATCTACCTCAAAGGAACAGGTTGTAATGTATACGAGGATCGCACTCTTATGCAACAAAATGTACGTCGCAAAGCATATGAGGAAAGAAGCAAGAAGGTTAAGGTATCACCTCAAGAAGAAAAGCCACTTAAGGAGGATGTAAGTCTACCCAACAAATAGGGACACATGATCTATGAGACCAACTCACGCTTGCGAATAAGCTTTTGGAATTGTAACGGGTATCCATGGAATGCGGGAATTGGCATTGATGAGCTTACCAATGACTCCGATGTGATACTTCTTGTCGAAACATGGGAGCATGATGCGCAACGAATTCTTGGATTTGACAAATACAATGTGCATTCTTTGATGTGGGCCAAAAATGCAAAGCAACGAAGAGGCCAAGGAGGCGTAGCATGTATGACCAAAAAGGGTTTGAAAGATGTTTCCATTGTCAAAGAAGATAAGTATAAACGCTACTTATGGCTGAAAATCAGCCCACCAAATGGTCAAGTCATGTTTGTGGCCGGTTGCTACATTCCTCACTATGACTCCAACTTTTATGCTTGCTTGAATATGGATAGAGATCAGCCCTTTGTTGAACTAGAGGAAGACATTGCTCATTACAAGGATCAAGGTGAAGTCATTGTTTTTGGAGACATGAATGCTCGCACAAATATGTTACAACACGACACACAACAAGTAGACATGCCGCATGTCTTAAGAAGAATGGATGACTCATACATGTATAATGGAAGTTCTAATGATGCAAAAGAAGTGGATCTCTATGGAAAGTCACTTCTACATATGTGCAACAGTACCGGAATGCTCATTGCAAATGGTATATCTCTATGGCAAGGCACCAATGACTTTACATGTAGAAAGCACAACGGTGCTAGCGTGATTGACTATATGTTGTTCTCGGAAGCCACTCTAGAATGCATACAAAGCTTTACACTTGGTGAATGGAATCCGGAATCGGATCATAGGATGTTATGTATTGACCTCAAGTGTGGTAAACGGCCCAAGCATGTAGCCTCCAATCATGATGTGAATCATTTGTACCTACGTCTAGACCTCAAACGAGCACTTATATATGCTGATATGGTGGACCAAATGTTAAGCATGATAGAGCATCAAGAGAGCCCAACATTAGAATGCAAGTGGAAAGTTTTCAAAGAAGTAATTTTCTCTTGTGCGAAGGAATGCTTTTCGGTGAAACACATGTCTTGCAAAAGGTCTAAGAAGGGTAGCACCAAGAAGAAATGGTTTGACATGGAATGTAGTCAAGCCCGAAAACACTTGCTAAGATTGGATGCAATCAAAGACAAGGAAGTTTACTTGGAATGTTCACACACATACAAAGCACTTGTTCAAAAGAAGCGGAGAAGGTGGGAAGTCGAAAAACAACTTCTTTTAGCACAAGAGAAAGCACATGCATGTGGCAAGTTTTGGCAAAATCTAAAAGGCAAGCGCGTTGAGAGCTTTGGTGACTTTACTCTTGAGGATATGTATATGCATTGTAAGAACCTCTATGAGCAACCCAATGTTGATAAGATGGAGTGTTGTAGCTCCCTTCCGTTTATGTCTCCCTTCTTTACCTATGAAGATGTATGCCGCGCGCTTGAGAAACTTGCTACTCGCAAGGCAGGTGACCTTCAAGGTGTCAAGGATGAAATGATTAAATGGACAAGCAAGAAAACACGATATTGGATATGCGATATGTTTAACCTTGCACTTCAGTATGGCATGCCTCATGATTGGAGTGCAAATTGGATCAAACCTTTGCACAAAGGAGGAGATGTAAACAATGTGAACAACTATCGCACTATAATGGTTGGTTCTTTGATGGCAAAGTTATTTGGATGTATCATGGAGATGAAGATAAGTGAATGGGCTGAAAAGAATGGCAAACGTGCACTTGGCCAAGCAGGTTTTCAAAAGCATCATAACACTATTGATCACCTTGTCACTCTTCGAGTTCTTATGGAAGCGTCTCGATTGAAAGGAAAAAAGTTGTATTGTTGCTTTGTGGATTTCAAGAAAGCTTTTGACATGGTACCGCGAGGAAATCTTTGGAGACGTATGCAAAGCCTTCAAGTGCCGAGAGAATTTATGCATGCAGTCTTTCGCATCTACCAAAAAGTGATATGTCCATTACGTATGGGAGATGGAATTTCAGAATTTTTTGCAAGCACTATTGGTGTCAAACAAGGATTCCCACTTTCCCCAACCCTCTTTGGGCTACTCATTGATGAATTGGAATGCATGGTTCTTGACTTTATGTAGCAAGAAGGCATAGAAGAGGTTAAGATCGGAAATGCGGTGATCATGCTTTTGCTTTATGCCGATGATGTAGTGCTCTTGGCACATACCTTAGAAGATGCACAAAAGCTTATGAGTGTCTTGGAACGCTTTTGCCTACATAGCGGGCTGATCGTGAATGGATCCAAATCCAAGGTTATGCTTGTAAAGACCCTCAATGATGAAAATCCATGCATTGTATACAACAATGAGAAACTTGAAGTGGTAGATCACTTCAAGTACCTTGGCCTTGAGGTTCCATCCAATCATAATTGGAAGGATTGTGCAATGCGTCGCTTGGAAGACGGAAAGAGGGCCTATTATGCATTTGAGAACATGTGCAATGCAGGAGAGATCAAGTGTTGGGCTCTCAAAAAGTACCTCTTTGACACATTGGTGACACCAGTGCTTCTTTATGGAGTGGAGGTGTGGGGTGGAAGCATCGGGAAGTCTACTTGGAAAGAGTTTGAGAATGTCCAAAAGCGTTTTCTCACCAACTTTCTCCAAGTCAAGACACAAACACCCTACATGCTCTTACTTATTGAGTCCGGATTGCTTCCCATTGAGGTCTTGGGCATGCAAAGGGTTGTGGAGTACATGCGTAAGACACAACGTAGCCCTTTGCATCGACTTCCTAGAATCGCATATGAAGCAAGTCAAATGGTTCAAAAGACATGCAAGAGCAAAATACTAAGTTCGGGGTGGATGCTTGATATCAAGAAATGGTTTGGAAGATGGGATGCATGTCACTTGGTCAAGGATGCATCGATCGACTCCCAAGTTAATGAGGCCTTCTTACAACGCCAATGTATCATGGCTTGGGAGAAATCCGGAGGTTCTCGCTTCAGCCATTACACCACACACGTTGCCCCAAACTACAAATCTCTCTTCTTCTCGGAACGAGGTAACCGAACCCATTCCTACATCCTTGAGCCCATCCCGTTGAGTGCAATCCGCACCATTGCCTCCATTCATCTTAGCTCCCATTCTCTACGCTGCGAGACAGGACGTTGGGGCACTGGCGAGGAGTGTCATCGACTTTGCACCTTATGCCCTCGTCAAGTGCGAGAGAGTGAGTACCACACACTACTTGAGTGCTCAGCTTTTGACCACATTAGGTCCTCTTTTCCACATATATTCAGCCATGATCTCTCCCTACATACCTTCCTCTCCCAACCACGATGTGGACTCTCTATTGCGACGCTCATTTCAACCATTTTTGAGCATCGAGAGTCACTTATGAACTCCACTCACACCACGTGACATGTTCATTTGGTCCCATAGGTCATATTTGACCTCCCAGGACGATAATAGAACTATCTATCTATCTATCTATCTCTCCTCCCACTTGCTCTTGTGTAGCAAGTGGGAGAGGGGTAGGGAGGAAGGGGGAGTGCTCTCTCTCTCTCTCTCTCTCTCTCTACCCCTGTCCCACTTGCTACACAGGAGCAAGTGGGAGAGGGGTAGGGAGGGAGGGGGAGAGAGAGTGTAAGAGAGAGGGGTTGGGAGGAAGGGAGAGAGAGAGAGAGAGAGAGAGAGAGAGAGAGAGGTAGGGTGAGAGAGAGGTAGGGAGGTAGGGTGAGAGAGAGAGAGGTATGTAGAGATAGATAGATAGAGAGAGAGAGAGAGAGAGAGGGTGTGTGTGTGTGAGTGAGAGAGAGAGAGAGAGAGAGAGAGAGAGAGAGGTATATAGAGATAGATGGATAGAGAGAGAGAGAGAGGGTGTGTGTGTGTGTGTGTGGTGTGTGTGTGTGTGTGTGTGAGAGAGAGAGAGAGAGAGAGAGAGAGAGAGAGAGAGAGGAGAGAGCGATTGATGGAGGGGAGGGAGAGAGAGAGAGAGAGAGAGAGAGATTGGTAGGGAGGGAGGGGGATATATATACATCTATATGTATATATATATATATATACACACACATAATATATATAGATATATATATATATTTATTTATTTATTTCTATATTTAAATGCTTGTGTTAATTGATATAATCATGTCTGTGAGTACATGGACTACTTATTGATGGGTATTGTTTATATTGCTTCATTTATTGTCCGTGGATCTACATGTTGGTGATACACGTCTCTTCAAATGGTACATTGTATAGATATCTTACTCACTTGCATATTAAAGGGTTCTACAATAGTTGTAACTCAACACTTGGTTTGGATTTTATTTTACTTTGTTTATTCAACCTTTATCCATCCTCGAAGTAGTAGTAGAGTAGTTAGACTAGTCATTTTGGCTAGATTAGCTTACTTGAGAGTAGATAATATGTAAATAGCATGTGTTGAGATCATTAGTACTCTTAGATGCATGGCATTGTGGCTAGACAACCCACCAGGGCCTCCGATGATGATTGCCCACCCTTTGGGTCACGCTCCCTCGATATTGACATATCATTTATTGATGGTCTACTGACATCCATGATATTACATGTGTGACGTTGATGCCTGCTTCATAGTACGGTTGTCTTAACATCGTGTAGATCATTGTTGGAGTTGCATCCCAAGCTCTTGACTTACTTCTTGCCTCATTTTATTAGATATTTTGCTTCTGTGGCTTATCTAGTGTTGAGTGATGACTTGGAGTTATGTCTTGTGTGTCGCGTGAGAGCATCATTTGGCACCGCTATCGAGGAGTAGTCGACGTAGGGTGTTGACCACGAAGACGAGAGATGGTTGATAGCGGACTTATTGTTGTCTTTAAGCTTCTAGAGAGTTTAGTCTTAGGATTAGGCTTGCGTTTTGCCATAGGGAGAGAGTCCTTGTAGGTGAGCGTTAGGAGTGAGGATTGGAGTGTTTTTGTGGACATTGTGCATTAGCTTTCAGAGATCGAGCGCCAGTGGCTTCAGAGAGGTCTAGGATTAGCTTTTTTCCTTGATATTTTAGGATTATCTAGGTTAGCTTATCCTATCATTTCATGTTTTTATCTTTGTTTTTAGGAGTAGGGTTAGGTAGATATCTGGTGCGGTACGTAGCCGTCGAGGCTTGCTTTAGGTCGCTTTGGCCATATCGCATCTAGGAGCTTTACGACTAGGTTTGTGGCATTGTATTGATCTTTAGTGTTTTGCTTGCATTGATATATGTAATGTCCCCAACTAGAAAAGCTGAGGGAAAATCGATAAATACTAGACTGGATGACACTCGGTCCTCGCGCCGAGTCCGAAGATACGAGCCAGAGGAGTCTAACTCCTAGTTTCATCAACTTATCTAGCATAGTCTCCTAGAGCCCATAAAATCTAATTTTCGTGTATGCGTTCGCTACGTACGTCGTATGCACGGGATCGCAGAGGTACTCATCTTGGGCAACCACAAATCGTTTAGATCCATAATGTACAAAATTGGAGCTCTAGCTATTGCTACTTCTAGTTTTTCCATGCTTTGATTTTGTTCAGTTCCGGATTCTTTGGTGTAAAGGGAATGGTCTTGAAACACTTTCAAATTCTCCAAATGTTTGGTTTTACCATAGATGAGAATGTCATTAAAAAAAACCACTATAAATTTTCTTCGCTAGGATTGTAAAATGTTATTCATTACCTTCATGAAAGTAATTGGTGCATTGGTAAGGCTAAAGGGTATTATCAAGAATTCATAGTGCCTATATTGTTGGATTTAGGGTTGCAAAAATGCACACACAAAGCTTGAAGAAGAAAAAGCTCAAGAGCACACAACACAGGAAGTAGTATTGATAGGTGTGCCAATACAAAGTTAAGATAGCCCTAGAATGATGGACGTATATACAATAATCGGGCGAAAAAACCTTCTAGTGAGGGAAAAGGTGCCTCGACGGTCCTAAGTGTGTTCACACACATCACTACCTATATATGGCAAAAAATCCCCCCTGGGAGTGATGGTGTGAACAGGAGCTTATGTATAGGGAAGTGCCATGCGCTATGAAGATCAATCCACAAAGGGGAGCAAGCCCAAAGCTTTCTGGAAAGCTTCAAACTTCCCACGAGGAAGCACCTTTGTGAAAAGATCGTCGAGGTTGCCCTGTGTTGGCACATAGACCAAGCTGATCTCTCCCACTAAGAGCCTCTCCCCCCTGATGTAGTGATAATGCACCTCGATGTGCTTTGTGTGATACAACCAAAGCATAACAATTTGATGCATAAAAACCATGTTGAAAACCTGAACGAGTACGACTAGACAAATACATATCTACCTTACTATCACGCAAAGTCTGCACCAGCCATCTTGGCATATTTCTAGCCTGCTCATTTTCAGCCATCTCCTCATCAACTACATGTTGTAACTCTGCATCAGAAATAGCCTGATCAGTAATATCATTTAAAACCTACGTAGGTTGTACATGTGCCTCATTTTAGGACTTACATTTGATGTTCCGTGGATCTTCCACAACATCTTCCACAAAAACAACATCCCGACTAATCAAGATATGCTTTGATTGTGGATGATATAACCTATATCCCTTGCTCTCAGCACTATAACCAACAAAGATACATTTGACACCCTTGTCATCCAATTTGTGGCGTTGGTGCATAGGCACTAAAGCATAGGCCAAGAAACCAAATACATGCAAGTGACGAATAGATGGATTCTTGCCATGCCAAGCCTTATATAGAGTGATAGATTGAAGAGCTTTTGTAGGACACCTGTTTCAAATTTATATTGCACACATGAAAGCCTCAAGCCAAAATACATGTAGCAATTGTTCGCTTTTAACCATACATCGTGTCATTACCATTAAAGACCTGCTCTTTCTCTCAAAAACACCGTTTTGCTGCGGTATATATGGCACTATAAACTGGTGTTTTATCCCACGACTAGCCAGAAATGCATCAAACTCTTTAGACATGCTCACCCCCTTGATCAGAACGGAGGGTGCCCAGAGTACAACTAGATACATTTTCATCCATAAGAAAAAACTGTTTAAAGCACAAAAACACTTCGAATTTTCCTTCAGTGGATATACCCATGCATGCCTTGAGTAACCATCAATGAAAGTCACGAAGTACAAACGATTCCCAAATGACCACATACATCACTATGTATAAGCTGCAATTTGCGAGTGGCCCGCACAGAACTATCCTTTGGAAAAAGAACACTACATTTCGCCCACAATACAACCTTCACAAACATGTTTCAATGGTGCCTCAAGAAGGGGCAATGAAGCAACCATATCAGATTTTTGCAAACGCAACAAACTAGCAAAATTAAGATGACCAAAATGAGCATGCCATAGTTTTACATCTGAAAGTTCCTTGGAATCAGAAACTACATTTGTTGAATCTTCCACACACTTTTCATACATGTTGAGACTGTACAACCCACAAAACAACGTGCTAGATACAATAATCGTATACCCACAAGTCAAATCATGAACAATACATCGGTCATCCACAAATTTGACTACAAGTCCAAGTCTAGCAAGTGCAAAGACAGACAAAAGATTCTTCTTTATCCTTGGTACGTACAAAGCATCTGAAAGTGTGAAAGAGCTGCCATTCGTAGCAGTAAGAAGCACAATTTCACCAATGCCCTTCACTAGGTAAGAAGCATTGTTGGCACATGTGACAATATTCCCGTTAGGGACAGGCTCAAGATAAGTGAACATATCATGATGTGAGGTAATGTGCTTTGTAGCACCACTATCAAAATACCATACATCAGCAAACTACCATACATGCATCATGTACAGATTGGTCATATTGACAATGCAAAGTAAATGCCCATTCTGCATCCTACACAACATTTGTGGAATCTGAAGTCGTAGATGTACTCGCTATGGTGGCTGCATTTGACTCCTTCTTCTTTGCCTAATACCTTTAGCTTAGGGAAATTCTTGATGACACGATCGTTTGCCTTACAATAGTTTCATCTTATCTTTTTCTTGTCTTTGTCACCTGCTTTCTCAGAATTATTGCGGCTACCTGTGGAAGGAGATGCACTAGTAGGCCTACTGGTAGGAGAAGAAACATAAGAGTTGGCTGCCTTGCCACTTCTTCTCTGTTGTGTAGTCACAAATGCCTAATTGACTGCACGTTGTCTAGCCCTATTTTACCTAGATTGCACCTCTTGTAAGAGCTTGTTCACTGAAGTATCATACTTGACAACATCAGGTCTGTCCTCAGTAACAAGTCTCCAAGTAGAAGCAAAAGTCTGATACGACTTCGATCTGGAATAATCTCACCTGTAGAAATCAACTGCTCTTTGAGATCTTTAATCTCAGCAAGAAAAACATTCATGTCATCTTCCGCCTGCATAACCTTCGATTCTAGCTCTTTATGCAGGTAGAGATTTTTGCCTCATTTCGACCTGCATACAAACCAGCTAGAGTATCCCAAGCCTATTTTGTTGTTTTAGCTAAACGAATGTGTGGAGTGATCATTAGGAAATTTTGGAGGTCATTTGGAGGGCCATATGAAGAGAGAGAAAAATAGAGCGCGTCCAATGAGCATGAAGGCTACGTTACGTAGAAAAGTACCTGGAAAGACTCAAAAAATAGGAAAATAGCATAAAACTTTCACGAAACTAGGATTGTAGCATAGTAATTTCCTTACTTTTACCGAGCTTTTAGGTGCTTGCGTGTGGTCCCACTTCTGATATTCTCTCATGGTCATTAACGTACTGGAGGGTGACCATTAAGCCCGCACAAGATATTGGAATTTTAAAACACTTTCCCTCCATTAGAATGCTTTCAAAGTGAATCTCCCTCCACTAAAGCTTTTCTCTGAGAGTTATGGCATCCACGTCTTCTCGCCCAAGAGCCTCAAGGTGTTTACTGTCTCTCACACCAACAAACAACAACGGCACTTTGCCTAGAAGGCCAAGTAGTAGCATATCCTCAATTACAATACCAGCTTCAATAAGTGCAGACAACCAATGGGTTGGACAAAGGATAAACAAAGGTTCATGGGTCCTCATGCAACCAAGAAGACCCAAGAGGTTTAGTGGTATCAACGTTTACCGCTCAGCATGGAAGGCCAGGGTGTTGGATTTCAAAGTTGAGATCGGCAAAAGATCTGTAAAGGAAGTTCTTGTTCAGCATGTGTTTACCCATCCAGAGGTGATAGCAAACGGTGGAAATGTATCAAATATACATCAACCACGTTGCAATTGTAAGTACTCTTGACATGTGAACTTACTCATACTCTCATTATAACTTTTCTTATATATTTTGCAATGTTTCTCCCGCTTGTTATGAGTAATGTCTCTACTCTTCACAACTCAATTACATTAGATTTGTCATTTGTACTTATTGATACTCTTAGTTTAACTCTTCTTATATATATTGCAGATGTTTATCCCTCTTCTTATGAGCAATGGGAGCCTGTGGAGTGCATAATAGGCCTCTTCCATGTTGTACATGCCCATATTGGTTCTCTACAGTATTCAGAGAGGAGCAGCAAAAGATTGGCTGATGAGGGAATCTTTTTTTATGACCACTTTTACCAACTTAGCTCAGGCAATAAGAATGGCATGTTGGTGAAACTACCTCTACCGACCGATTGGAACACTATGGACTGGCCAGTTCCCGAGGAAACAATGGTGGAGGCAATGCGAAGTAAGCTCTACAAGGATATACAAAGGTCTCTGCGTAGCTCTGTTCCTACCAAACTGGTTCGAATTGCAAACTTTTGTCCTGTTGCACTCTTCATAGAGCTGTTTCATAGCTACAACATCAGAGTTACAAAAACTATGTTCATGTGCAAGTCATTTCAGTAGTCATCCTGTGACAAACTTCTTGACAAAGGATGGTATGCAAAGGAAGAGATTGGTTTACGGTGCGAGGTCGCGCTTGATACTCTAGTTGTCAAGTACATGATTGCAAGCCAATCACTATTACTCTCATTTTGGTATATGCGATCACAAATGCTAAACGGTAAGTACATTCCTATGGACCAAGTTTCTGCAGGTTTGGAAGATAATCCTACTGTGGATGTGGAAGTGATTGATAAAGAGAATGGCCTACTATTGGTGGTTACAATAAGGGAGCTATGCAGTCTTCAGCATTTGCGAAATGACATCATTGAAGAGTCAATGGACAAGGAACTATCAGATTTTTTCTTTTTCTTAGCTGGCCGTAAGGTGATGCGGCGAAGAGAAAAAGATATTTTGTGCAAAGAGTTGGATGGTCGAGTTGAAGTAGTGTCAATGTAGCAGATATTCTTGTAAACCCAAGTGTATACAAATGACTTTCAAGACATGAAGTTTATTGATCTCATTTTTCAATTGTGCCCTGTGAAAAAGTGTGCTTGAAATACATTTGTTTACCACGTCAAATCTCTCTCTCTCTCTCTCTCTCTCTCTCTCTCTCTCTCTCTCTCTGTCTATATATATATATATATATATATATATATATATATATATATATATGTGTGTTAGACAAGACAAAGACAGATAGAAGAATCATCTTAATTCATTAGAAAGTACAAACTCGTCCATGAACAATGGACTGAGATACAATTTCTGTAAGTATGGAATCAGAATGTCTTCAAGGTAAAAATCGAAGGAATGCCCCTCGAAAGAAGGTGGTGAGATAGTTGTTCCCGGCGGATTTAGTTCTCCCTTTTCGGGAGTATCATCAATTAGTAGTGTATTAGTTGCATCAAAGGGTACACCGATTTGGCTAAACGGTTTGTACAAAAGAGGTAATCCTGGTTTTTTAGGGTGGTAGTGGCCCTCAACAGTAACGCATTTTCTTTGATCATACAAAAAGGCAAAATCTGACGTGTGAGC
>NC_140956.1:123754181-123819181 GCF_014529385.1 Adiantum capillus-veneris
CTACTATGACTCTTGTGCATTTAAATGACTGTGGTGGAAAGGGACAGGGAGTGAAGAAGTATAGGGAATTACCACCCTCTTGCCGACATTCAGTCTGCCCTTTGCACCAAAAAGAATGCAAACTCATTCAGGAAGCCTTTGGCTTTATGATTTACCTCAACAGCCTGTTTGGATTCCTCATGCAGAATCCTGATGAGGTGTTAGAGGAGCAGGATGCAGCACTAGAAGAGGAATGCGAGGAGACAACTCATATGCAAGAAGTCGAGGAGGTTGAAGACACAGTCGACCTTGAGGTTGAGGCAATTGAAGTACAAAGAAGTAAGATGCTCTCTGTGAAAACCACAGAAATCAAACTTCCATTGGATGTCAGTAACTTCACTGAGAAGCATGCTCAGATGATGTTGCCAGCTGTGCCTGAGTTCAGGATTGGAGACAGGACCTATATCTTCTTACATGATGTGCAAAGTGTGTTTTATTTAAGGGAGGATTTCTCCCTGGCTATTATTTCCAGAGTCCAAGAGGAGAGGAGTGGATTTGTTTCAGAGGATAGTAGTGATGATGAGGCAATGGAAACATCCAGCAATCCAATGGAATGCCTTCGAAGATGCTTTGAGAAAGCTGAAAAATACAAGGAGACACTACCTGATGAAGCCACCTTCCAAGCAATAAGACAAAGCCTAAGACCATCGAAAAGTAACAAAGAAGTGGAGGATTGGTTTAACCATTCAGGTCAGGGGTCAACTACATCTGTAGACCTGTGGCAAGAAAACCTCTTTCTGCAAGATGAGAGCTTCATGGTATCTCTCTCTCTCTCTCTCTCTCTCTCTCTCTCTCTCTCTCTCTCTCTCTCTCTCTCTCTCTCTCTCTCTCTCTCTCTCTGTTTGTGTCATTTCTGACATTGTATGTGCAGTCTTGGATTGCTGACAAGGATGACTTCCTTCGGCGCCGGACAAGAGAGTATCGAGGAAGGGATGCGGCCCTAGCACAGTACCTTTCAAAGCTCTGCGAGTCGCCGATAGTAGTTTTTCACAATTCCATGTCACAAGAGGGTTCAATAGCAACTTACACATTCAAGACACTATCACGCTTCTTGGGTGGACCGGTGCTGCCCAAAAGTGCAGATAAAGTCATTCTTGTTGACAAAGTGTTTGCTAGAGATTGTTTTGGTTACTGCCCAGGCTATACAGGTGGTCGGGCAGCGTATTACTACACCTACACAGCAATGGCACTAGCTCTTGGTAGACAAAACCCAGATGAACTTTTAGAGTATGGCAAACATCTCATGATTCGTTACAAGGGTGACGTGCCAAAAAACAAAATTGAACCTGCAAAATCTTGATACACTTCAAGTACCAATTGTATAAGATCATGTATTACATAAATTTTTTACAATGCCATCCACTCAGAGTATCTTTCTCCACTTGTGATTCACATACACCATTGTCTCTCTCCACCTTCGTTGACTTTCACGAGCTCCGGAGTTGTTGTATGCCATTGATCTTTTAGCTTTTTGTTGTTGTAAATGTCTGATGGCTTGTGCTGTTGCTGAATTTGCCAAGACTTCTTTTGCCTGCATTCGATGAATGATTCTACGATAGAACCATTCAAATAGTTCTCTCAAACTGTTAGCCTTGATTCGAGAGCCACCATGTCGTGTGTGCCTGAAATAAGCATTTCTCGCCATGTAATGAGACTTTTCCATCCCTTGGGTATTCCATATTGCCGGGTTCCCATACTTCTGTATAAAATATGGCAAATGATTGAAGATGATGTGCTGGATATGAAAACAGATTAGTTAGAATGTTTTACACTCACATATTTGCACATAAGAGAGAAAGAAATACATGATAATACCATGTAGTGAGTAATATGGGTGTCTGTCCATGCTGTCTTGAATGATTTTTTCAGAAGGTTGAGATTTTCCTTGAACTTGTTCATATCACCTTGTGACCAGTCATCTTTGTCGCACATCAAAAATAGGATGTCTATTGATCGCCAAACCTCAGCCTTCGCGTTACGAGTAGTTGGTTCGTGGTCTTTGACTGCAATATGTAGCTTTTTCCAGCTCTGATACTCTACCTTGCTAACATAAGATGTGTTATATATTTTTCCATGTTTTGTTAGCTTTGGATCTCTTGTACCTTGGGGCTTAGATAAAAACCTCCGTGCCTTCACCCCACCGATGGATGGTTTGCATGGGACATCCTTCTCAGTAGTTGATCTCTTTTCATCCCGCTGGATTTTCACATTGCCACCATGAAGCCCCATATCCGACAGTACCATTTCTAAGCACTGCAAGGCTACTTGTCGTTCTGCAGAGTTCTTAATCTTCCAAGCAAACCCGATGTATAAGTAGACCAATTTCTCTACAATTCTACAAAGGGCATGCATTGTACAAATGTGAACATTCACAAGTGGTATTTTCAAAACTGGTCGAAAAGCAGGATCCTCAATGTGACGTGTTGGAGCTTTTCTCCACCACTTTGGGTCCATGACCTTTGCAGGCTCCATGCAGAACAAACACGGTGACTTTGCCATTGCACCCATTCCACAATTATACATGCACTTTAATGTTTTAAGGTCACCTGCAAGATGCCACTGAACTTGAAAGTCTCCCCTTCCATCTAGACGTAGTACCTCTCCCTGGTTAGTCTGTCGATCAATCAGCTCCGGAATATTAGTTCGATGGAACACCCAATATAGAATCTCATGATCTTCTTTCTTTACCTGCAACACAAAATAAATGAGACTTAAGTAGATCTGAATATTTGAGCTTACTTGAGAATATCGCTTACCTCAAACGCACCAAGCCACCATATGTTAGATTCTGATTGAACACTAAAATATAAAGGATCATCACTGGGACACTTTGAGAGGGCTCTATTCATTAAAGTAATAGTAACACGCTCTAGCTTTTTCTCTTTAACAAGCTCACACTCATCCAGTTTTAACACAAAATGTAATAGTCCACGTGACTCTTCAAATGTGATGTTGTAAAACTCCACCATTCTCTTCTGTAGTATCCGCAGGTCCATAAAAATATTGTTGAACTCATCATATGCCATGTTGGCTCCATGGCCACTGTAAGTTGCTTTAATATGAAAGGGCTGTCCAAGATAGTCTCCCTGTGCCTCGTTAAGCTGAAGCCTCTCTTTCCAAACACTTGAGGCTGATGGTAGAAGTTTGGATTTTATACCCTTCCTAACAAAGATGGATGAGACAGACTTTTGGATAGCCGAATATCCTCTTTTGCTTACACCAAGTGAATTAAGTGTGCCTTGTATCTCTTTTGCAGGCACTGAGTTCTCTGAAATAAAGCGGTCCACTACATTTCTTTGTAGAACCTTAAACTTCTTGTCATGTACTATATCTGCTGCCAGGCTTCTACTTATAAGTGGCTTCAATCTCTTTCCTATATTGGCTTTGGGGTCAATGTTTTCCTTGTCAGGATAGATTGAGTCTCTACATGAAGACAATGCATAAGTAAATAACAGAAAATTTGCTTAACTAACACTATTTAGGCACATGAAAACAATGCATAACAAGAAAAAACAAAGAGATTACTTAACTAAGACAATGTAGCCAACCAAGAAGCATCACCTTAATGCTCGGATTCTTTTCTTGAGACCTCCTGATGCAACCTGCAATGTTTCAAGATTGCGCAATTTCTTCTTTCGGATACGACCACCCAAGATGGTGTCCTTCATTTGACAACTTCGCACCTTTCCTTTCAGTTCTTGTACCTCTGTTTTATGTTGCAAAATGGTAACCTGATCTGTAGAATGTAAATGTGAAAGGCGAACAATCTCACATTGTTGAGCTTGGAGAATGCTCTTGTAAGTTCCAGCTTCTCTTGTAAGTGATTTACAATAACCCAGAAGGCCGTTTTCTCCATCACCAGCAAAGGTCAATAAGCTTGTAGGATTGACAAACGGTGGAGACGCATTAGTTATTGGATTCTTAGGGTAGAGAGAGCCTCTCGTCCAGATATCTATGTGTTTAGCTCCTTGAGCTCTGAGCGTGTCTATGGAGGTGGGAGGTATATGTGTGTTTGTTTTACTGCGCTTAATCAATGGTTGGTACTCATTGTCCAAATCAATGTGAAGGTGATATTTGGCTCGTTTGTGGGTAACATTTGTGCCATTTGAGGAGTGCGCCATTAGCCAAATGTGCAGGTTTAATGGAAAGTGAATAGCGGCTGCGGATTCGTCCCTCCATGTTAGCCTCATTCCCTCCGTATTGACGTTGTTCATTCAATACAACTAAAAAGAGTATTATCCCTCAATCACTACGAACGAATGTTCAGAGGGGTAAGGAATCTACTTAAAGTACACTTTTTGAAGTTTTACTATGAAAGACCCAGCTCTTTTATTTGTCATTTTTTCTAGAGAGAGAGTGCAAAAAATACATTTTCTTAGAAGGCCCTCCAAATGACCTCTGAAATTTCCTAATGATTATGTTTGACAAAAAGTGCAATCAATGCATGAGCATGTGCATGTTTATCATCCCAACATGGCTGTTTAGCAGCCTGTAAAACAACATGTATATATATATATATATATATATATATATACATATATATATATATGTATATAGATATATATGTATATGTATATATCTACCTATATATATATATGTGTGTCAAGGCAATGTTCTTGCATGGTGACCTTCATGAAGATATTTATATGTAGCAAATAGAAGGGTTTCTGGATAAAGGCAAGGAGCACTTGGTGTGTAAACTAAAGAAGAGTCTATATGGTCTTAAACATGCACCAAGGGAGTGGTATCACAAGTTCCATGCTTTTATGCTCTCTCAAGGTCATCATAGGAGCGATGTTGACCATTGCCTCTATAATAAGCAAGTTGTGGATGGTAGTTTGTTGATTTTGATTGTTTATGTGGATGACATGTTAATTGTAGGAAACAACAGTGGTGAGATTTTAGCACTGAAGTTAAAGTTGAGTGATAGCTTTGACATAAAGGATATGGGGGAAGCAAGCCACATTCTTGGTATGCGTTGTGAGTGCGAGAAAATAACACACACAAGGCCTCTATAGCTACTCAATCCACAACCTTGCAGGAAACACACACATACTACGGGCACTATAATCAAGCCCAACTTAGCCCAATTTCCACCACATACACACAAGAATCCCACAGAAGAAAAGGTTGGAGCACCCAAACACTCGAATAACAACCCTCAATGAAATACCCAACTCTCTCTCTCTCTCTCTCTCTCTCTCTCTCTCTCTCTCTCTCTCTCTCTCTCTCTCTCTCTCTCTCTCTCTCTCTCTCTCTCTCTCTCTCTCTCACACACACACACACACACACACACACACACACAAATTCACTTTAAGTTTATGACAATACTAACTAATCACTACATTGACTTGGACATTTTTTAACCTAACTTACATATGTGGGACCTCCCTCCATTTACTTTTTTGGGACCTCCCAATATTTTCTCTGCACCTACTAAACCTGCATGAAGTCTTGGCGGTCTACTCCCCTGATTTCGTCGCCTGCACTATTTTAATGGCTTGCATTCGAAGCATGGCACTCTTGCCTTCATCGACAAACAATATCCGGACTTCATTCTTAAGGTAGGCAGTCTCTGCGTACTAGAACATGCCTCTTGTTTAATTTTAGCATGGTTCTGATTTATTTTCTTTTGGGTTTGAATTTGTTGACTCTTGTGTGGGTATCACAATATTGTATTGGTTAATGCCTATTCTCTAATGGTAAGCTATTAAGTTGAGTTGAATCAGGATGGTGGGCTGTGATAATATGGTATGTACTTAAGGTGGTTGATGGATACCCTGAAAATATTTTATTCAACTTTGGTGAGTTCTCTGCTTATAATTTGCATGAAGATGACCTGTTTGTGAATGATTATAGGGTAAACCTCTGATTTTTTCAGATTGGCTGAGAAGGCTTTTCTCAATCTCATCTTTCCAAGTGCTATGGTTTATTTTAATAACTAGACACTGTAATGGATATTCTGCACTACTTGGATTGACATGTACATGATGTATGCAAAATAATTATGGAGAACCCTTTTGTTTTTGCTGCATTATGGGATGACTTACTGGTGGTGTGGTACCTGGAATGATACTCCACTGATTATTGGTTATTATTGACTGGCTCTGGAACACTTTGCACAATAATTTACAAGCATTTTATGGGGTTCTCATTGCTGCTGACCTATCACCATATAATGGGTTGGCATAGCATTATACAATACTGATGACTAGGATGAATTGGTTCTTCTGAGTGTTGTTCTTGACTGTCTTTGAGCAGGCTGATGATTTTCTTTTTGCTCTGCTGGAACCTAATGGTATTGAATGCATATTGACCTGGTTGTGAACTTGAACAACACTAATACATAATCGTGATTATGTGTTATGCATTGTTTATCTCCTGCTAGTCAATGCTAGTTGATATTGGTAACTCACCACTCATTGTTGCTGGAATGGCTATCTAGCTTGATGGAATTGAGTTGATGACTAGCTTGGTTGTTGTACTATTTAGGATGTTGCTATTGTATGCTGGAATTGAAGTGCATGACTACCTCTGTGCATGGCTGATGGTGATCTTTTTGCCTCGTCTGACCTTAATGGTATTTGAGTGCCTTTTGATTTGGTTTTCACTATTGGCAACACCAAAGCACACTCACAGCTATGTAATCTGCAATGTTTATATATGTCTCTGCATAATGTGACTCTGCATGTACATTATTTTGACATGAAGGATACTTCTACCTCCTCTGTTTTTTCACCTGACTTACTGTGAAAAGCATTGGCACTAAGAATGGTTCGCCTAGGTGGGGAGGGAGGGGTAGTGTGCTATTGATGCGGTGGACGAACAATGTTTATGAATGAACTTTTCGGTTTACTAATCACCAATTGGTGATAGCCTAGTGGGGAGGGCCCACGCGACTAAATCACACGGGCCGTACGGGAAGCCCTTTCATGGGATCGATGACTATGGACACTCACGCAGATCTCGAGGGAGCACTACGAGATGAAGGAGGGAGGGGCAGCCATCAAGGTGGTGTACCTTGAATCCGACTTCGAGTACTTATGCCCTAGTGTTGGTGATGACTTGAACGCATCGATAGCTGCTGCCCGAGTCGGTGGCATGGCGGAGGCCGCAAGAGTGTTGAAGTTGCCCCTCAGGTCTCTCACTGCTAGACCGTTAGGGCCCCTCGCCCAAAGTGATGGCTCACCCTACACCGTGGCTAAATGAGCGAGGCTCTTTGTCGTGGCAGTGGAGGCAAAGCCACACACAGGCTTATGGCAAGAAATGTGAAGCAGAAGGAGATTACCGACCAATTTTGTTCATGGTCCATCTTGCTTGAATTCACACCTGCGTTCACCAACCAAACAAGCCGAGAGAATGAGATCTTGATTGAGTTTCTTATCCGTCAACCACTAGGTTAGCATCTTAAATGTTTGAATTCTGCTCACACTTATGGTGCATGTGCCCCTATGCAATGCATCAAGAATGAGTGCGCTTACTGAAAATTATGAAGCATGGTGGCTGCAGTGACCAATCTTTCACACAAATCCATCGCACTTCAAATGCCCCAGAATCGGAATTAGAGAAGGCAAGAATGTTGTTACGCGGGAAAGAAGAAATACAGCTTGAAATTCCTAAATCTAAACTAGTAGGTAAGTTTTGGCATAGCCATAGGAAATTTCAAAAACGCCGCCGTAAACATTGGCATGACCAAAACATCAAGACACAATGATTCACATAAGGAGACCTAGTGCTCATGTATACCCTAAAAAGAAACACAAGCGTAAGCTTAAAAGCGAGGATTGGGACCATTTGTAGTAATTCAAATCTCCATGAGTGGTGTTTTCCACTTATTAGAAACACTAGAAGGAGCACAAATACCAAACTTCACAAATCATCACAAAAGTTATGAAGCACCAATGAGACAGATGAAATGCTACAGCAACTTCATCAATCGAAGATATACAAACAGGGTCAGCTATTGCTCAAAGAACAAGCTCAATTGGAAGTGCAAGAACAAAGAAAGCGTATGTGGCACGAACATAAGTGCCCACAGATCTTAACTGTCTCATGCATAGAAGAGGGGAGCAGTGATCCAGAATTCATACCACCATTCATGCTTCACCTCCAACTTGTCATGGCTAGTCAAGCACAATGTACTACTGCCTTAATCGATTTCAGAGCATACTGTATTGTTCTATCTCTTGAGATATGGGACTCATTAGGAATACCAGCACTAGAACCAAGTGACCTCACTTTTCATAGCTTTTATGGAACTCAAAATCCAAGCTTAGGTAAAATTTTCCTAAAGACCCGTGTACATACAGAAGCCATGCATGTAACTTTTTATGTGGCTAATAAAGATCACATTGGATTTGAAGTTTTGTTAGGGTGATCCTGGATGAGCTCAACCAACTGCCAAATCAACTTGGCAACTCAAAGCTATACGCTTGAGGTAAACTCTGTACACCTTATAGGCAAAAGTGCTGAAATGGAAGAGAGGCCAAAACCCAACAACTCTACACCACCTCTAAGAAAACCCTAGAACAAGCAACCATCGACAACACACATGAAAATGAGCTTAAACACATTTCATGGATACAAGATGTAGACAATCCACAAAAAGCATGGAGAGAATCCACCACCTCACTCCGGAGACAAGGCTATGGTAGAGGGGAGTCACAACCACTTTAGTGTTGGGTACCCAAAGCTTCTTATCAACAACTCCCAACCACTCTACTCTAAATTACCGAAGTCAAAACAAGTCATCACCCAAACAAGCCAATGAAGCAAAACCACACTCTGAAATGGCTTCCAAAGAATAGACCAAAAGCTACCAAAACACCACCCGCTGAGCCACTCCAATTCTTTTCTCACCACTTACACATCACACAGAGATGGGTTCCCAAAGCTACACTGAAATCCCAAGGGTACTATGAAGGTGATGCCAAAATCTGGATTCCAAAGTTGTCCTGCTGCATAACACCCAAACATTCACCATCTTCAACCTCAACAACCAACTTCATTCCGAAAAAAACCCAAAAAAACCAGAAACAAGCCAAAACTCAATCTAAATGGGTTGTTCGAGTAGAGACACACACAAGTTCGGGAGGCAAAAACAATGATAAATTATAGATCAAAAATCCACCAAGAACATCTAAGCGCTCTACTAGTCAAGCCAAAGCTGTTATAGCAGCTGTTGTCTCACTCAATAACTCCTGAGGCAGTCATAAATATTTTCTCTCAACAGGAGTCCTTTATACAAAAATTTCAGATTTTGGCTCTTGCATGCCAAATAGCACTGCAAAGATAGACCTTCAATTCCTACCCTTAGTACTTCATGTATTATGCACGAACCAAAGGTCCATTGCACCTATCACTGCATGTCAACACGAATATCCCACTCACATATACAACTATTTGATGAGCCTAAGAATGCTCCGTTTCCCACACTAATGTCTTGACCAATCAGGAGGGAGGAAGCCTCTACATCAAATGCCACTCAATGCTAGTGAATGACCACTCGAGTACCTTTAGGTTTCTCGCACAGCATTTCTTACCCATACATACTTTGAATGGCATACATAGGGCCAACTCGGGCCATACATTAGACACTTCGCTTTCCTAGACACCCAAACACATGCCCAGGAGTGCACAAGCAACAGCCAGGGGGGAGAAGGACAAGCTAAACAAGCAAATCGGGATGGACAAGAACATAACTCCAAATCAGCTGGAATTGACAAAATGGGGATATGTAGACAATCAAGATGTCCAGATGAGGAAGTGAAGCCATAAGTATGCTATGAAGGACAAGGAAGATCAATCAGTGCCCAAAAATGAGGAAAAACAACTAAGTTTGAGCAGTATGTTCACGGTTTAGATATATAGAGGATGTCGTTTTGAAAATCTAATATAATAGGAATGCTTAAAAAGATGAGAAGAATCATCCCCTCATGTCAAAAATCAGAAAAAAGTCAAGGAATTTAGCAATCATGTTCACGACTGTCATGTTCACAAGCTGGAGCAAACCAGACACTTTTTGCCAAAACTAACATGATAGGGTTGAAGAGTATAGCCAAATAAACAAGAATGACAAATCAAAGGTCAAAAATTTTGAAGATGAATTTTTGAGCAGTCATGTTCACAGTTCAAGTATATTGGAAGATTCAATTTGAAAATTTAATATGATAGGAATGCTTACAATGGTGAGGAGAATCATCCTAGCGTGTCAAAAAAATCAGAAAAAAGTCAAGGAATGAGCAGTAGGCGGGTTCATGCAGGCAGGGGAAAAAAAAAACCTAAAAATTCATTTGTGCATTGTGAGTTTGGTCAAAGTGAGAGAGAGCTTTCTGAGAGTGATCATTCATGCACCTCACGTGCATCGTACGATGCCTATGGATGACCATCTCGCCAACGGAAGCTCTCATCATATATGATCACGGTAGGTGCATTTATATTTTGATATACACGCATCGCGCCTTCGTGCGCTTGGATTTTAGGCTACGTACAGGTACCCGGGGGGGTGTGAGCCGAGCTATCCACTCTGCCGCATCTCGCCATAACCATTGTGTTGTGGAAGCGCTATCAAATTTTCTACAGCCATCAGACACGCTAGGGGCATGGGAAGAGTGCACATTCATTGCGCACGATCACTTGCACCGACACACCCACATGGACTCGGACACTGATTCCGATGTCTCTTGAGCTGAAGGACTCACTGAAGAGCTCACATGGCAGCACTAGATCCCCTGCCTACGTGAACCCGCCTACTGCGTGAACCATGTGCCAAGTCGTCGGGGTAACCCTCCCGCGTGGATACTTCATGAATGAAGAAGGAAAAAGTCTCGGTCGGACCACCCTCTGCCACTACGATGCCAGAGCCACCGCCATTCCCATCAGTCCCTGCAGAGACAATCAGAAAGTTAAGAGAGGAGGCGGCACAAGGCAGCCAAAGGGAGCTAGCAAAAGTCAAGCAGAAGGCAGTAGCACATACCTTCTCCCACTTTGATAAGAATTCAAAAGATGTGGTGATGTAATATATCAATATCATGCGAGATGAAGGACTGCGGGCAGCCGATCAAGTGAGCAACCCCAGTTACTTGCAAGATGCCATGAGGAGAGCTATGAAAACCATGACAGAATTGAGTATGGCGGTCATGTACAAAGATCATATGCAGGCCGCTGTAGAGAAGATGACTACTGAATATGTACAGAACACAGCTGAGGATCTGAAGTATTTACAATACCATCGTAATGTAGCCTGCACCACAGAGCCAAATTTTTTAGCAATAAGCTGCACGAAGAATTGCAAAACAGAAAACAAGCAGAAGAAGCACTTTCAGAACTAACAACAAAAATGCAACCCAAAGGTCATAAGATTGCTTCGCTGAAAGCTCAGATCAAAAAGATGCAAGCTAAAACCATGGAAGATGAAGTAACACACGTACACACAAAGAGTACTGGACTGCAGAGTAGCTAATGAAGTTAGCTCAAGATCACTTAGCAGTCAATGAAAAGAGCTTGTAAATTGCACTGGAGCAATCAACAAGAAGCATCCCAGCTGTGCCTACTTCTAGTCAAGCCTCTTCGGAGAGTGTGCAAGCACAACAAGCGCTGGAGAGATGCAAATAGCTAATTGAGGCACAGAGAATGGAAAGCTTCAGTATTATGACTGAGTTAATTGCAATAAAAGCAGAATTAGCTCAATTAAAGGCTAATCCTCCTCCTCTGCCCACTTCTATCCCTACCCAAGAATCGGTGAAGAAACCACCACCTCAATGAAGTCAACATCTTACCTCTCCCTAACAGTTTTAAAGGAACAACCTGAATGGAGACTACTGGACTACTTTAGAAAACATAAAGACGCCATCAAAGAATACGCGAAGGCTCCAAGGGAAATGAGGATTCCCAACCCCAATGCAATGAATTGGCTAGTCATGCCGACACCTCCAAAAGGCCAACCAATCACGAAAACCTGGTTCCTAGAAGCGTGTGCGAGTATTGAAGCAAAGTTCATGGACATTCCAGATCTCAGCTACCAGATGGTTTGTAAATTCATGAGGCTTTTCAAGGCATGTTTAGAGACATTCAAAGATTTTGAGAAGGAAAGAACAGATTGCCATAGATATGCAGATCCAGATAGAGGGCATCTTTCGACTTTGCCATCGGCCCAGAGGACTATCAACAATGGGGATACTTTGCTAGACTGCAAAATCTCCAGTCCCACTTCATGAATACCTGGGAGGAGATGTATGTTTTAGAATTTCTACCTTCTCTAGATCGTATCTTCAACCCCATCACACAACCCCTCATCACAAGATTTTTGGCATTTAAAAGAGCACAAATGGAGACTCTCATACCATGCCTCTAGTACACTGTTGATAAGGTTTGACAAGGGCGTGAGATCTTTGACAGATTGCGACCACCAAGGCCTTTGCAAGGACGCTCATGACAAGGCAGGGGAGAGTGATCCGATGGATCGGACACAGAATATAAGCCTATCTTGGGAGCTGGCCCGTAAAACAGCACTTGTAACATTTTTTGATATTATTTCAGTTTAGCCGAATGGGCTCATAAGAGTTCCAGTGTGTATCATCATGTTTAGCTCTTTATTTAAGTTTTGGCCAAATAACCGGGCACTTAGAGTGAATAGGAAATAGGGTTTAGGGGGAAAGGGGAGGAATCACTAGTTTTGGGCATCATTTTGGAGAACACACTAGTTGGAGAATCTTGAGAGCTCTACTCTCCCTATCTTGGTGAAGCTCTTCCCTCCTCTCTATCCTACATTGTATGAGCTAAGCTCTTCTATTTCAATCAAGTAATGAAGATGTCTATCTCCTTCTTCTCTATTACTTTCTCATTTGTGCACATTGAATAAGCCAAGTGTATGTGTGAAGCTTGTGGGCTTGTGTAAGCTCTCCATTGGAGCTTGTGGGTTCATTATAATGCTTAGCCATAGTGTTATGAATGCTTTCCAATGCTTGAATTCTTGATTTTGAGTGTGTGTGTGTGAGCTTGCATGAATTTCTAAGCTTTCCATTAAAGCTTGCTTATGTGTGTGCATGAAGAAGAAATGTTTGTGGGTAGAAAGTGAATCATTGGGCTTGGTAATGGGATTCTTAGAGTAGCAATGAAGTCTTGCTTGCTTGAATAGAATGAACATAGTGATTAGGAATGGGCATTAGCATCTCACAAGTGTGTTACGCAAGTGGTCTAGTTTGTGTGAGTTCACATCCTTTCTCACATTTAGTGATAAGCTTCCATGCATCGGATAGGGTAGAGTCTATCTCCTTGAGCTTCGATAGAGGTTTCCATCTCTTTGGATGCTAGTTTGATTCTCTCTGTTAGGAAATAAGACGCAGCTAAATAGATAATTGAGTAGATTACTTAATGGAGAAAGACAGATTTACATACACGAAATTATAGAGTAGAGAGAGAGAGAGAGAGTACACACGATATACGTGGTTCACCCAATGTGAGCTACGTCCACGGGAAAGCAGCCACTCAATAGTTTTAGTACTTCAAAACAAGAAGTAGTTTACAAAGGGATTATACCCTTAATGGAGCTCCCGCCTTGCTTCACTCTCACCACCTCACACTCACCTTGTTGCATCAACTTCACACTATGAAATGTGTGTAGAAATGGCCTCCTTTTATAGGCCAAAAGGGTTGCCGTCTCTTATGAGAGACAGCCATGTGTAGCCGCCCTTGTGCGAATAAGTCAAAATCGGACCCTCCAATCCGTCCATGTGTGGCCGCCCTTGAGAAGATAAGTCCGCTTTTGAATTCGGCCACCGGCCACCGGTCATTGACTTCCGACCACCGGCCAACCGACCGGTTGTTTTCCGACCACTTTCCGACCGTCGTCCGGCCATAATATTCCGGCAAAAAGGAATATTCTGACCAAAAAAAAGTCTCGGGGACCTCCACCTCCGAGGCCTCTAAAGTTGCCCCTGATTCTTGTCCGTGAAAATTTTGGTTTTCGGTGACTGATTTTCCTTCACGCACGATGGCTTCTCCTCATAATGGGAGCCTTACAAATGTGCGCTTTTACCACAGAAAATTACAAGGGTAAATCAGGCTCCATACTTAACAATCTCCCACTTGGAGACTGATCTCCAAACCAAACCTGTGACTGCTTTCCATTCTGGCTTCTTATCCTTGAATGCCGATTGAAGATGAGCAAAAGCTCAACTTCTCCTTGTTGACCACCTTTGTAAACATGTCTGCAGGATTTTCACTTGTATGCACCTTTCTTAGTTTTAGCTGTCCCTTTTCCAAAAGAGTGCGTATGAAGTGATATCTCACCTCAATGTGCTTTGTCCTTGAATGAAAGGCTGAGTTCTTCGCAAGATGGATAGCGCTTTGGCTATCACTGTACAAGACACAATTGTCTTGTTTGAATCCAAGCTCTTCTAAGAATCTGTGAAGCCACAGAATTTCTTTGCTTGCCTCCATCATTGCTACATACTCTGCTTCCGTGGTAGAAAGTGAAACCACTTTCTACAACTTTGAAGCCCAGCTTACTGCTGCGCCTCCAACCGTGAACACATAGCCAGTAGTGCTCCTTCGAGTATCTTTGTCACCTGCCATATCTGCATCAGCATACCCTTCTAGAAAAATATCAGTTCCTCCAAAATACAAAGCATTTGTTGTTGTCCCTTTTAGATACCTAAGTATCCACTTCACAGCTTGCCAATGCTCTTTACCTGGGTTGTCCATGAACCTATTCACAACTCCCACTGCATGTGCAATGTCTGGCCTTGTCCAGACCATAGCATACATTAGAGAACCTACCGCTGCAGCATATGGAACTTTAGACATATAGGCTATCTCCTCTTGTGTCTTTGGACACATATCCTTCGTTAGTTTAAAATGACCAGCCAAAGGTGTAGAAATTGGTTTTGCATTTTGCATTGCAAACCTTTCTAGTACCTTCTTGATGTAATCTTCTTGAGATAGCTTTATTGTCTTCTTCGTCCTGTCCCTTGATATTTTCATACCAAGTATCCTCTTTGCAGCACCTAAATCTTTCATTGAAAAAGATTTGGACAGCTCCTCTTTTACGTCTTTGATGTTCTGCATGTTAGCACTTGCAATCAACATGTCATCAACATACAACATTAGGATGATGAATTTCCCATCTCCCAAATTCTTCGTGTAGAGGCAGTGATCCGAGTTGCATCTTGTGAATCCATGATCCAACATCCATCGATCAAACTTCAAGTACCATTGTCTTTATGCTTGCTTTAAACCATACAAGCTCTTCTTTAATCTGCAAACCATTTTCTCCTTACCTTTTACTTCATACCCCTTTGGTTGAAGCATGTAGATTTCCTCCTCTAAGTCACCGTGAGGGAATGCCGTATTTACATCCATTTGCTCGAGATTTAGATCATGAGCAGCCACAAGGCTTAAGACAAGCCTAATTGAGTTCATTTTTACAACAGGAGAAAATATTTCATTGAAGTCAATACCTTTCTTTTGAGAAAAACCTTTTACCACAAGCCTAGACTTGTACCTTTTCTTCCCACCTTCTTCTTCCTTTAGCTTGTACACCCATTTGTTTTGAAGTGCCCGCTTACCTTTAGGCAACTCAACCAACTCCCATGTTTGGTTGCGATGTAGTGAGTCCATCTCCACTTGCATGCTCTTCGTCCATTCTTCTTTGGATTCATGTTGCATAGCTTCTTCATATGATTCCGGCTCTCCAGAATCTGAGATCAAGAGATGGTTGAAGGAAGGAACAAACCTTTCTGGAGGTCTACTTGCTCTTGTAGATCTTCGGGGAATAGGTTGAGGCCTGCTCATTTGGTTGACGTTGTTGCACATTGTCACCGTTTGCAGTCCTTGAGTCTTCACCGTCCTCAAGCTCCATGTACTCATCACCTGTTTCTTTTGTTTGTTTTCTTTTCAAGTAATCTTTGTACATATTTTGTTCGTTAAAAATTACATCCCTACTCCTTAAGATTTTACCATCTTCAGGATTCCATAGGCGATACCCAAAGTCTCCTTCTCCATAGCCAATGAAGAAACACTTTTTAGACTTTGCATGCATCTAACTTTGATCTTAGGCTTCTATCTATGTACATGAAAGTCTTACACCCAAACACTTTGAGAAATGCATAATTCACCGGTTTACCTGTCCATGCCTCTTCTGGAACTCCCCCATCCAATGCCGTTGAGGGTGACCGATTGATTAAGTACACAGACATACTTATAGATTCCGCCCAAAGCTCAAGCGGTAGGCCTGCATATAGCTGCATGCTTCGTGCTCGTTCCATGATTGTCCTGTTCATCCTTTTCGAAATCCCATTTTGTTGAGGTGTCCTTGGGGTTGTCCTTTGCCTTCGAATGCCATTGCTAGCACAAAAGCTTTCAAAAGCTTGGCTGCAATATTCGCCTCCATTGTCGGATCTGAGGCATTTAACCTTGGTACCTGTTTCATTCTCCACAAAGGCTTTCCACCTTTGAAATATGGAAAATACATCGGATTTATTCTTCATGACATAAACCCATGTTTTTCTAGTCGCATCGTCTATGAATGTTACATAGTACAATGAGCCACCAAGTGATGGTGTACTTGCAGGACCCCAAACATCAGAATGAACCAACTCAAGTTTTTTATTTTTTCTTTCATTTCCTGATTTTTGAAATTTTACCCTCTTTCTTTTACCATAAACACAATCTTCACAGAACTCTAAGTCCACTTCTTTCAAACCTAGTAGAAGCTTCTTTGTTTGAAGGATTTGCATTCCTTTGGCACTCATATTCCCAAGTCGTTAGTGCCACACCGCACTGTCAACTTCTGTAGTTGCTGCACAAGCTGAAGGTTGCGTGCTAACAGTACACAAGTAAAGTGTACCGACTTTTTCACCCTTGGCAACCACCAAAGATCCCTTTGAGATCTTCCACCGTTTGTTTCCGAATGCAATGTTGTGACCTTCATCGTCCAATTGTCCTGTAGAGATCAAATTTTTGCGAAGAGAAGGAACATGCCTAACATCTTTAAGCTTCCATTCATTTCCATTAGCAGTTTTGACAGAAACTGTACCTTTTTCGACAATCTCACAAGCTTCATCATCTCCCAAGTATACATACCCAAAATTACCTTTAGTGTAGTCTTGGAAATGTTGCTTGTGTGGTGTCGCATGGAATGAAGCCCCGGAATCTACTATCCAGGAATTAGACACATTGTCTAATGAGAGAATTAGAGCATCTTTCTCTACTTTACCTGCCACATTGGCCTCCGATGTTGGCTTGTTGTCTTGAGACTTTGTCTCCTTCTTCTTCTTGGACCAGCAATCCTTCTTGACGTGGCCCTTCTTGCCGCAGTTCCAACATTCAAGAACTGACTTTGTGCGTGACTTGCTCCGCCTTGAGCGATCACGACCCTTTTGGTTTTTGAACCTCTCCTTAGGCCTTCCTCTTGTTTCCACTGATAGTGCAGCACTTGATGATTCTCCTGTGCTTCTCCTTCGCATTTCCTCGCTTAGGAGAACACCCACAACATCATCAAACTTAAGAGTATTTGTGCCAGAGATGGAATTACTTACAGCCATCACAAGGCTGTCCCAACTATCCGGTAGAGATGATAGTATAAGGAGATCTCGCACTTCGTCATCGAAATTGATTTTCACTGATCGAAGTTGACTTATGTTTGTGTTAAAGTCATTTAGGTGTTCTGCAACTGAACCATTCTCTGCCATCTTTAGATTGAACAAGCGCTTCATAAGAAATACCTTATTGGATGCCGATGGTTTCTCGTAGAAGTCATCAAGTGACTTCATCAAGTCCTTCGTGGTCTTCATCTCCGAAACATTGAAGGCCACCGTTGACGCCAAGCTTAACCGGATTGTTCCCAGTGCCTTTCGATCAAGGACAATCCATGCTTCATCTGCCATTGTTGTGGGCTTCTTCGCAAGACTGCCTAGTGGCAAATAGAGGTCCTTCTGGTAAAGATAGTCTTCAATCTGCATCTTCCAATGTTGGTAGTTTCTGCCGTTGAACTTCTCAATCTTGAGCTTCCCTTCCTCCGCCATAACTCCCACTCAATTCAAGGAATTCTTTCCTTGAGATAATTTAGCTACGAGCAAATCTTGCTCTGATACCAGTTGTTAGGAAATAAGACGTAGCTAAATAGATAATTGAGTAGATTACTTAATGGAGAGAGACAGATTTACATACACGAGATTATAGAGTAGAGAGAGAGAGAGAGAGAGAGAGAGAGAGAGTACACACGATATACGTGGTTCACCCAATGTGGGCTACGTCCACGGGAAAGCAGCCACTCAATGGCTTTCGTACTTCAAAACAAGAAGTAGTTTACAAAGGGATTATACCCTTAATGGAGCTCCCGCCTTGCTTCACTCTCACCACCTCACACTCACCTTGTTGCATCAACTTCACACTATGAAATGTGTGTAGAAATGGCCTCCTTTTATAGGCCAAAAGGGCTGCCCTCTCTTATGAGAGATAGCCATGTGTAGCCGCCCTTGTGCGAATAAGTCCAAATTGGACCCTCCAATCCGCCCATGTGTGGCCGCCCTTGAGAAGACAAGTCCACTTTTGAATTCGGCCACCGGCCACCGGCCATTTACTTCCGACCACCGGCCACCGTCCATTGACTTCCGACCACCGCCCATCGGCCATTGACTACCGGCCACCGGCCAACCGACCGGTAGTTTTCCGACCACTTTCCGGCCGCCGTCCGGCCATAATATTCCGGCGAAAAGGAATATTCCGGCAAAAAAAAAGTCTCAGGGGGCCTCCGCCCCCGAGGCCTCTAAAGTTGCCCCTGATTCTTGTCCGTGAAAATTTTGGTTTTCAGTGACTGATTTTCCTTCACGCACGATGGCTTCTCCTCATAATGGGGGCCTTACAAATGTGCGCTTTTACCACAGAAAATTACAAGGGTAAATCAGGCTCCATACTTAACAATCTCCCACTTGCCTACAAGTGGAAAGAGACTTCAAGTCTCTCCACATGTTGCTAAAGATTGTTGCAAAAAGCAAATCCTTGCAAGCATTGCGGTAAAACAAATCATTTTTCTGCAAGTTGCAAACTTTGAGACCGAAATGGACATTCTTTTGAAGACAAAGACAAAGACAAAGCAAGGACCAATCATGACAAAGGCAAAGGAAAAATCAACCATATTTCTATTGATGATGAAGGTTCCTGACACTTTGTATATGACAATGATGGAGATGTTTTATAGAGAGCTCTTTGTTTCTCTCTACTTTTTTCGAGTCTATATTTGTTTGTTTGGAGTTAGAGTTATCTATCCACTTGTTTGAGGGGAGGCTCTAGGTGATGGGTACACCAGAACCCTTGGTTGGGGAGTATACCTAAAACTTTCTTCTCATTACCCTTTGTTGTAGAACCCACCTTTGATCACATGTCTATTTTCATATGGCTTGGTTGAGTCTATCTCTTAAGGGGAGGATTTTTGAGGTGAGCTATGCCTCGACCTCTCCTATGCATGAACCATCCCTTAACTCTACATTTATTGAGTCCACATGCATCCTATGCTAGTCTCTATCCCGGAGCATCAAAAGACCCCTATATCACGTGCGTTCAAGAGGTAATTAATAATACCCCAATATACATACTATACTTACACTGTGAGCCTATTTAAAAAACCCCCACCTCCCTCTGTATACATTTTTATACATTGTGGTCTTTTAATAATCCTCTCCGGTTAACTCATGTGATATCATACACATTCTAAAAAGTGACCGCCCCGGGGTCTCTATGCTTTCCCATGTGCTAGTGCACATGCTTTCCATGCACACATGCATCTCATTTCAATCCTTTATTTATAGCTCTATTCCATGCCTATATAATAGGCCCTCTATGTACTCTTTGTTTAAGCTTTTTCACTAATGCAATGTAATGCTCTCTTTTATTCTGAATGGTTCTCTCTCTTATCCTTCCTAATCCCTACACCGCCTCCCTTGTATGAGCAGGCCGACACTAGTACATATGGAGATTGCTTCTCTTACGAACGACGATGAGATGTTTCCTACTATGTCAGATTCTTGTAAGGTTCTTTCTCATAAGCCTAGGAGATCCGAAAGGATCAAGTGTAAACTGTAAACTTGTAAGAATGCAGCTCCTTAAGAGCTTTGAACCTAGGACTACTAAGTCTTTCTTATTTCTTTGGTGATACCGTAGATACCTCTATTGTAACTAACCTTGGGTCGTGCCCATGAGGTGTGTTTTTTTATAGTAATTCTCTTCTTTTGGGGAAAAAAAAGAGAAGGGTTTTTTGAAAGAGGAGACCACATCACTAAAGAGATGACACACCCAATGAACAAGAGGCTTGCCAAAAATATTGGCCAAGTAAAGATGGCACACAAGGTTTCCCAAAACCATATAAGGAGCAACAACAAGAAGAGAAAGGTGCCTTCAAAGAGGCCACCCCATCACCCCACATAGATAAACATTACATATGGGACCCAAAAAAAAGCTAAGAATATAATTTTCAAAGTGTAATGGTTATATGTGAAACAAAGGCATATAACTTGGAGAGCTCATGCATGATGATATGTTATACGAACACCACATAACACACATGGAATGGACAAGTCACATGTGTACTCACTAATGTGACCGAGGAATGCAAAAGAAAGGGAAAGACAATGGAAAAATATCATGTATGGTCAAATGTAGATTTAAACCTACTTTAACCCAAAAATAAATAATCAAAGAACAGAGTTTTACTATTAAAAAACACCTCAAGGACAAGACCTAATGTCACAATTACAAAGGTATCAAAGGTATCACCAACATGAAAGAGGCTTAGGCAGTCTTGAGTTCAAAGCTCTTAAAGGGACTCTGCCAGAATACAAACTTAGATTTTACATTTAATCCTTGTATATTTTCTAGGCTCCTTAGTAGAAGGCACTTTACAAGATTCTAATAAAATAGGAAAGGATTGCTCGAAAGAGGATCTACCTCCAAATGTACTCGTGTTGGCCTAATCCAAAGGATCGAACTTGAGTAAGTGGGTGGGTAGATGTAGGAGTATTCCGTTTGTAAACTTGAACACAATTTTGTACTAAGCAAGTCATCTATTAGCTATTCTGATGCCTAGCAAGTGTATGTGCATGAGAGAGAGAGAGAGAGAGAGACCTTGCAAAGGATATTAGAAGCAGTGTGTGAATGTGTGGGAGAGACCTTGTGAAGAAGATAGGAGGAGAAGAAGACACAATAAGCAGGGGTGTGTTTGTATGTGTGAAGATCAAGAGCAATGTGTGTGAGTGTGTGCGAGGCAGACTTTGCGAAGATTCAATAGGAATGGTACGCTAGTTGATATGGTTTTCAAAGACATGACCTACTGATGAGTACCAAGTCCATGGCAATAACCTTGCCATCTTTAGAGAGAAGCTTGACTTTTTTTTGTATATATGCATATCGATAAATGGAAAGAGAGTGAGACATCACATATACACACACACACACACACACACACACACATTTCTTATGGCATTACATCATTTTGGCTTTGCTTTGCTTGAATTGGCTCTCATGTTACACATGTTGGAATTAGGGTTGCAGAGAAACACACACAGCTTGGAGAAGACGAAGGAAGCTCAAGGCACACAATAGAGAGTGTGTTACTTAGTGCGCAATGGAAAGATAGATAGCCCTAGAGTGATGGGCGTATATACAATGCACGGGGGAAAAAACCTCCTAAAGAGGGAAAAAATGCCCCGGCGGTCCTAGTGTGTTCACACACATCACTACCACATGTATATGGTAACAAATCCCCCCTGGAGTGATGCGGTGAACGAGAGCTGGCGCATGAGTAAAGGGAAGTGCCATGCCCTGAGGACAGGATCAGTCCACAAAGGGGAGTAAGCCCAAAGCTTTGCGGAAAGCTTCAAGCTTCTCACGAGACAATGCCTTTGTGAAAAGATCTGCAAGGTTGTCCTGTGTTGGCACATAAGCCAAGCTGATCTCTCCTGCTGAGAGCCTCTCCCTGACATAGTGGTAATGCACCTCAATGTGCTTTGTGCGAGCATGAAAAACTGGGTTCCTCGCAACTGCCAATGCGCTCTGACTGTCAGTGTAGATAGTGTTGGCAGTGTCCTGTCCAACACCCAAGTCAGCCATAAGGCGTCTGAGCCATACACACTCAACCGTAGCTGTGAAGACTGCCCTGTACTCAGCCTCACAACTCGAAGTGGCCACAGTAGGTTGCTTCTTGCTCAACCATGATATACATGAACTGCCAAGCATGAAACAAAAACCACTTGTGGACACTCGCGTGTCAAAACAACCAGCCCAATCTGAGTCCGAAAAAGCATGTAAGTCTGGCGGCAATGATCCCCCCTTGGGATAAAACAAGCCAAGATGTAAAGTGCCACTAAGGTAGCGGAAAATCCTCTTGACAGCCTGCCAATGCTTAGACCCTGGGCTATGCATAAATCTGCTGACCTGCGAGACTGCAAACTGAATATCTGGCCTCGTGTTGCATACATAAATGAGGCAGCCAACAGCAGTTTGGTAAAGAGTGACATCAGCAGGATCGCCAGCATCATGTAGACTCAACTTCAAACCTGTTTCCATGGGAGTGGCAATAGGTTTGCAATCCTCAAGTCCAAACTTACATAGCAATGTCTCTATGTAACTTTTCTGACACAAAGCAATACCACCATCACACTGCTTAAACTGTATACCCAAGTAATGATGCAACAGCCCCAAATCTTTCATCTTGAAAGTAGCATTCAAATCAGCCTTAAATTCAGCAATATGTCTCTCATTTGGTCCAGTGATCAGCAAATCATCAACATAAAGAACCACAATGAGAAATACATCATCCTCACGCTTTACATACAATGTGCTTTCTGTTGGACTGTTACGAAAGCCTCGTTTAACCAAATGAGTGTCAGCTTTCTCATACCAAGCACGAGGAGATTGCTTCAACCCATACAAAGCCTTCTTACATTTGCACACTTTGTCCTCTTGTCCTTTTATGACAAAACCGCGAGGCTGCGTTACATAAACTTCCTCAAATATGTCACCATTCAAGAAAGCAGTAACAATGTCTGATTGATGTACATCCCAACCAAAATGAGCTGCCAATGCACATAGAAAACGCACAGTAGTCATACGACAAGTGGGAGCAAAAGTCTCTTCATAATCTATGCCTTTTTGTTGTGCATAACCCTTTGCAACAAGTCGAGCCTTATGGCGATCGATCTCACCATCCGGCTTGCGTTTCAACTTGTAAACCCACTTCGTACCAATGGCCTTTTTGCCAGGAGGCAAATCACATAAAGTCCATGTGTCATTCTCTATAAGTGCATCATATTCTGATTTCATGGCAGCAATCCAATTTTCTGAATTCTGTGCTTCATCAAAAGACAGAGGCTCCTCAACATCATGTAAACTAGACACAGCCAAAGCATAACAATCTGATGCATAAGATGCATGGCGAGAGCCTGAACGAGTACGACTAGATAAAGGTGCATCCAATTTACTGTCACGCAAAGTGTGCACCAGCCATCATTTTCAGCCCTTTCCTCATCAAGTACATCATGTACATCTGCATCAGTAATAGGCTGTTCTAAAACATTTTCAGAAACCCCCATAGGCTGTACATTTGCCTCATTGGAACTTACATTCGTATTTCCACCACTGAAAAGAGGCAACAAAGTGTCATAAATGTCCTGTGAGCTTACATTACTGTCTCTAGTACATGACAGCAAGGGTTGAACAGAATCTTCCACAAACACTACATCCCGTGAAACCAAAATACGTTTTGTTTGCGGATGATACAACCTGTAACCTTTGCTTTCAGCACTATAACCAACAAAAATACATTTGACAGCCTTATCATCCAATTTTCTGCGCTGCACTTGTGGCACCAAAGCATATGCCAAACAGCCAAAAACACGCATGTGCTCAATAGAAGGTTTTCTATCATGCCATGCTTCATATGGAGTAATAGACTGCAAAGCTTTCGTAGGACACCTGTTAAGTACATAAGTGGCACACATGATGGCCTCAAGCCAAAAAGAATGCGGAAAAGCTTGACTTTTGACCATACATCGTGCCATTTCCGTTAGTGACCTGTTTTTCCTCTCAGCAACACCATTTTGCTGAGGTGTATAAGGCACTGTACATTGGTGTTTTATCCCACGACTAGCCAGAAATGCATTAAATTCATGAGACATATACTCCCCCCCTCGATCGGAACGGAGGGTGCCCATAGTACATTTTGAGACATTTTCAGCCATAGCCAAAAATTGTTTGAAGCACATAAAAACTTCGGACTTCGCTTTAAGCGGAAATACCCACGCATGCCTGGAGTAATCATCAATGAAAGTCACGAAGTACAGGTAATTGCCCAAGGACGGAGTTTGCATGGGCCCACAAACGTCACTATGCACAAGCTGCAACCTGCATGTGGCCCTAACTGAACCATCCTTTGGAAACTTAGAACGCTGCATTTTACCCAGAATACAGCCTTCACAAACATGTTTGATAGGTGCTTCAAGAGGAGGCAAAGAAGCAACCATATCAGATTTCTGCAAACGCAGCAAACTGGCAAAATTCAGATGACCAAAACGTGCATGCCAAAGTTTTGCATCTGAAATAGCCCTTGAATCTGCAACAGCATTTGCAAAATTTTGTCCACACTTGTCATACAAAGTGAGCTTATACAGCCCACGGCACAAAAGCCCAGATGCAACAATTTCATCACCAAAACTGAGATCATGAACTGTACATCTGTCATCCACAAATTTGACTACAAGTCCAAGTCTAGCAAGTGCGGATACAGACAATAGATTCTTCTTGATCCCAGGTACATAAAGTGCATCAACAAGTGTGAAGGAACTGCCATTAGCAGCAGTGAGCACAATCTTTCCAACTCCCTGAACTGGATAAGAGGCGTTGTTGGCACAAGTGACTGAATTCCCATGAGGGACAGACTCGAGAGAGGTAAACAATTCATGATGTGAGGTAATGTGCTTTGTAGCACCACTATCGAAATACCACACATGTGAATCTGCAGCAACTGACAAGCATGCATCATGGACAGCAGGATTGTAAGTGCACTCTGCGCTAAAAGCCCATTCTGCATCAACATCAGCATCACAATCTCCTTTCACAGAAGACTCAACAATGGCTGCATTTGTAGTGGAACCAGCATTTGCAGTGGAACCACCCTCTTTCTTCTTAGCCTCTTTGGCCTTCAACTTAGGACACGACTTGATCAAGTGATCATTGGCTTTACAATAATGGCAACGCATCTTCTTTTTTCCCTTATCACCAGAATTGCCAGACGAAGTGCTGCCAGCAGAAGCATTAGGAACATAATTTTTGCCACTCGCAGCAGAACCATAAGAAGTGGCTGCATTACTGTTACCACCCTTTCTTTGAGAAGCAATAAAAGCCTGTTCAACTGCACGCTGCCTAGTCCTGTTTTTTCTAGAAAGTGACTCTTGCAACAGCAATGTGCATAATGCATCAAACTTGACAACTTCAGGATTTCCTTGGGTCATCAGTCTCCAAGTACTAGCAAAAGTCTGGTAGGAATCTGGTAAGGCATCAAGAACAGTCTGCACAAGGGAACTGTCAGAAATGACTTCACTTGCAGAAATGAGTTGCTCATTGATATCCTTGACACTAGCAAGGAAAGTGTCCATATCATCTTCCTCATGCATAATCTTCGACTCTAGCTCTTTACGCAGCAAAGCAATTTTAGCCTCATTGCGGCTTGCATAAAGACCTGCTAGAATATCCCAAGCCTGTTTTGCAGATTTTGCTGAACGGATGTGAGGAATAATGGTGCGCTTCACAGACAACGCAATCAATGCATGAGCCTGCGCATCCTTAACATCCCAACGAGCTTGTTCTGCTGTAGGCAAAACAACTCTAACAGCTGCAATCCTTGCAGCAAGACCTGCAACATCCTCAATATCGCCTACATCTTCAGAACCAGGACGTACATCAATGCCCTGCACAATGTTCCAGACACCTTTTGACACAAGAACGTGTTGCATCATATAAGCCCACATAGGGTAGTTGTCCCCATCCAACCTGTCCTCAGCAGCAAACATCTTGAACACATCTGTGTTGTTGTTGTCAGCCATGGTAAATGCTGCACCTGATGTGAAAACTGCCCGAAAATAGGAGAAATGGAGCGGGAACAACTTGTGCTATATAGCACAAACCGTAGAAGACTATAAGGCACCTGTTATGCAGAAAACGGCACTGACAGAAAATCTGCACAAAATGACGAAATAGCCTGTGCAGTACTGCCCGTAGTGGAAACGGAGGCCGAAATGAGCCCAAATCAAAATTCTGAGCAGACCGAGCTCTTCGAGCTCGCCCAAAATATTTGTCGACCTGCGAACGCTCGCCAAAGCTCACTGAAATCGGAGAAAGTGAGCAGGCGTGTGCTGGAGCAGCTGGCGACTAAGCCCGGGAGGACGTGACCTGCTCTGATACCAATTGTTGGAATTAGGGTTGCAGAGAAACACACACAGCTTGGAGAAGACGAAGGAAGCTCAAGGCACACAATAGAGAGTGTGTTACTTAGTGCGCAATGGAAAGATAGATAGCCCTAGAGTGATGGGCGTATATACAATGCACGGGGGAAAAAACCTCCTAAAGAGGGAAAAAATGCCCCGGCGGTCCTAGTGTGTTCACACACATCACTACCACATGTATATGGTAACAACACACCCATATGAGCCTCTTACATTTGGATATTATGTAGTGCTTGCCCACTGTTTATGGGTGAGGCCCCTTGTTGAGTTGCATTGTTTGGTAGGTGTGAACTCTCAGACTTACGTGCTACACCGACATATCTACATTCATGTGAGTGGCAGAGTCTTGGGAGTTTGCCATTTTTGGTGTACTCGTGTTGGCCTAATCCAAAGGATCGAACTTGAGTAAGTGGGTGGGTAGATGTAGGAGTATTCCGTTTGTAAACTTGAACACAATTTTGTACTAAGCAAGTCATCTATTAGCTATTCTGATGCCTAGCAAGTGTATGTGCATGAGAGAGAGAGAGAGAGAGAGAGAGAGAGAGAGACCTTGCAAAGGATATTAGAAGCAGTGTGTGAATGTGTGGGAGAGACCTTGTGAAGAAGATAGGAGGAGAAGAAGACACAATAAGCAGGGGTGTGTTTGTATGTGTGAAGATCAAGAGCAATGTGTGTGAGTGTGTGCGAGGCAGACTTTGCGAAGATTCAATAGGAATGGTACGCTAGTTGATATGGTTTTCAAAGACATGACCTACTGATGAGTACCAAGTCCATGGCAATAACCTTGCCATCTTTAGAGAGAAGCTTCACTTTTTTTTGTATATATGCATATAGATAAATGGAAAGAGAGTGAGACATCACATACACACACAGACACACACACATTTCTTATGGCATTACATCATTTTGGCTTTGCTTTGCTTGAATTGGCTCTCATGTTACAAACCCATATGAGCCTCTTACATTTGGATATTATGTAGTGCTTGCCCACTTTTTATGGGTGAGGCCCCTTGTCGAGTTGCATTGTTTGGTAGGTGTGAACTCTCAGACTTACGTGCTACACCGACATATCTACATTCATGTGAGTGGCAGAGTCTTGGGAGTTTGCCATTTTTGGTGTAGAGGGTTACCCCTTGGCAGGTTATGCATTCACACCTTTTGGGCTTGCTGTGAGAGAACCTTGACTACTTACTAGTAGCAGGTGAGTGGTGTTATCTCCACTCACTTAACTCTATTGTCTATTACGGGTGCCATGGCTCTCTTTTGAAACTATGGGGGCTGCTCCTTGTCCTTCCACAAAGGTGCTTCTTGGCTCTATTTTTTGCCTTTCTTGGTACACAATCTTGTTCGTTATGGTTTTGGCTCCTAATTGCAAAAGATATTGTAATATATGCTGTATGGAAACAACATATCACTGTTGAATGTGTATATGCATTCTTGCTATGACATACTAAGAACCTCTGATAAATAATGAAGCTCAAGGTATGTAGCAACAATATGGTATATTGGATATAACCATATGGTGATTCCAATGGCCTACACTGTTTATGTATGGACTCCTTGTATATGGATTACAATATGATTAGTTGAGCATGTAAATTGTTTGATTGAGAATTCTTGCACATCTTGATTGATCTGTTTGAATCTGACTTTCAATGTAGTTTGATAATAATCACATCCTCATGATATGTTGCATGATAGGGATGCTTGATTACCACTCAAGTTGAAGGAAGAATTTATATATGTCTATTTCTACTCACAATCATAATAACATAGATTGAGGGGTTGAATATGAGAGTGATGGGTATAGTCTCTCATCCATGTTAATCAATGAACACCAAGTAAAGCAATTTTTTAAACATGATGGTATTTCTTCTTTGCATTAAATTGATTCCTCTGTAGGACAAGATGAGTTTGATGTACTACTGCCTTGAGGATTGTGATCCATGATATGATATCTATGGTTAGTTTTATGGCTACACCATACAAGCTTAGAGCTTGTATGTATCACCAAAGTATTTGGGATATTGTACCATATAAAATACATGCACTATGTAGGAAGTATGCTAAGTATGGGTGTTGATACTATGTCAACAGACCTTGGAGAACTGATATTCCTTATCTTTGTAGGAATGGGTAGCAAAAGCTACTCATCACCGGCTATGCTCATTATGATATCTCTATCATGGTCATACAGAATGGATCTTTAACTCGGCTAGTACATGGAGTTTATCGCGAATGGGAGAGAACATAGACTTTGCACTTGCCAATGACTAACCACTCTTGACTTGACCAAGACTCTTGACTCAATCTATGCAACCAAATTACTTCTCATGCAAGAAATCAAAGCCCAAATGAGCTCGCAAATACCCTATCTAACTCAATCTTACTATCAATCCTACCTTTCAAGCTAAGCAAACAATCAAGGCTCAATCCATTAACATTTACTCTTCCATTCATGCACCAACCCTAGAAGCAAAGATACACTAACCATGCACTTAACTACTTCTATGCAATGTGTAAAGAGAGACCGTGCATTCTATTCTTCATTCACAAGCATGCTATGTCTCTCTCTCTCTCTCTCTCTCTCTCTCTCTCTCTCTCTCTCTCTCTCTCTCTCTCTCTCTCTCTCTCTCTACATATATATACCTCTCTCTCTCTTTATCTCTCTATCTCTCACTCACCCTCTCCTCCTCCCTCCCTCTCTCTCTCTCTCTCTCTCTCTCTCTCTCTCTCTCTCACACACACACACACACACACTGACTCACCCTCTCCCCCCCCCCCCCCCCCCCCCTCTCTCTCTCTCTCTCTCTCTCTCTCTCTCTCTCTCTCTCTCTCTCTCTCTCTCTCTCCTCCCTACCCCTCCCACTTGCTACACAAGAGCAAGTGGGAGGGGTAGGGAGGGAGGGGGAGTGCTCTCTCTCTCTCTCTCTCTCTCTCTCTCTCTCTCTCTCTCTCTCTCTCTCTCTCTCTCTCTCTCTCTCTCTCTCTCTCCCCTACCTCTCTCTCTATCTATCTCTCACTTACCCTCTCTCTCTCTCTCTCTCTCTCTCTCTCTCTCTCTCTCTCTCTCTCACACACACACACACACACACACACCCTCTCCCCTTCCCTCTCTCTCTCTCTGTCTCTCTCTCTCCCTCTCTCTCTCTCTCTCTCTCTCTCTCTCTCTCCCCTTCCTCCCAACGTCCCCCCCCCCTCGCTCTCGCTCTCTCTCTCTCTCTCTCTCTCTCTCTCTCTCTCTCTCTCTCTCTCTCTCTCTCTCTCACTTGCTCCTGTGTAGCAAGTGGGAGAGGGGTAGGGAGAGAGGGGGAGTTCTCTCTCTCTCTCTCTCTCTCTCTCTCTCTCTCTCTCTCTCTCTCTCTCTCTCTCTCTCTCTCTACCCCTCTCCCACTTGCTACACAAGAGCAAGTGGGAGAGGGGTAGGGAGGGAGGGGGAGAGAGAGTGTGAGTGAGAGGGGTTGGGAGGAAGGGGGGAGAGAGTGAGATAGAGAGAGAGAGAGAGAGAGAGAGAGAGAGAGAGAGAGAGAGGTAGGGTGAGACAGAGGTAGGGAGGTATAGTGAGAGAGAGAGAGGTATGTAGAGATAGATGGATAGAGAGAGAGAGAGAGGGTGTGTGTGTGTGTGTGTGTGTGTGTGAGAGAGAGAGAGAGAGAGAGAGAGAGAGAAAGCGATTGATGGAGGGGAGAGAGAGAGAGAGAGAGAGAGAGAGAGAGAGAGAGATTGATGGAGGGGAGGGAGAGAGAGAGAGAGAGAGAGAGAGAGAGAGAGAGAGAGAGAGAGAGAGAGAGATTGGTAGGGAGGGAGGGGGAGATGGTGAGTGATATATATATATATATATATATATATATATATATATATAAATGCTTGTGTTAACTCATCTAATCATGTCTGTGAGTACATGGAGTACTTATTGATGGGTATTGTTTATATTACTTCCTTTTGCTTCATTTATTGTCCATGGATCTACATGTTGGTGATACGCGTCTCTTCAAATGGTACATTGTATAGATATCTTACTCGCTTGCATATTAAAGGGTTCTACAATACTTGTAACTCAACACTTGGTTTGGATTTTATTTTACTTGGTTTATTCAACCTTTATCCATCCTCGACGTAGTAGTAGAGTGGTTAGACTAGTCATTTTGGCTAGATTAGCTTACTTGAGAGTAGATAATATGTAAATAGCATGTGTTGAGATCATTGGTACTCTTCGATACGTGGCGTTGTGGCTTGACAACCCACCAGGGCCTCCGATGATGACTGCCCACCCTTTGGGTCACGCTCCCTCGATATTGACATATCATTTATTGATGATCTTACTGACATCCATGATATTACATGTGTGACGTTGATGCCTGCTTCATAGTACGGTTGTCTTAACATCGTGTAGATCATTGTTGGAGTTCCATTCCGAGCTCTTGACTCCTTCTTGCCTCATTTTATTAGATATTTTGCTTTTGTGGCTTATCTAGTGTTGAGTGATGCCGTTTTATGTAAACCACATAGTAGCAAAACAGAGGCACCGCTATCGGGGAGTAGTCGACGTAGGGTGTTGACCACGAAGACGAGAGATGGTTGATAGCGGACTCATTGTTGTCTTTATGCTTCTAGAGAGTTTAGTCTTAGGATTAGGCTTGCGTTTTGCCTTAGGGAGAGTGAGCGTTAGGAGTGAGGATTGGAGTGTTTTTGTGGGCATTGTGCATTAGGTTTAGGAGATCGAGTGCCAGTGGCTTCAGAGAGGTCTAGGATTAGCTTTTTTCCTTGATATTTTAGGATTAGCTAGGTTAGATCTTATCCTATCATTTCATGTTTTTATGTTTTTTTTAAGGAGTAGGGTTAGGTAGATATCAGGTGCGGTACGTAGCCATCGAGGCTTGTTTTAGGTCGCTTTGGCCATATCGCATCTAGGAGCTTTACGACCAGGTTTGTGGCATTGTATTGATCTTTAGTGTTTTGCTTGCATTGATATATGTAATGTCCCCAACTAGAAAATCTGAGGGAAACTTGATAAATACTAGACTGGATGACACTCGGTCCTCACGTTGAGTCCGAAGATACGAGCCAGAGGAGTCTAACTCCTAGTTTCATCAACTTATCTAAAATAGTATCCTGGAGCCCATAAAATCTAATTTTCGTCTATGCTTTCGCTACGTACGTCGTATGCACGGGATCGCAGAGGTACTCATCTTGGACAACCACAAATCGTTTATTCAGATCCATAATGTACAAAATTGGAGCTCTGGCTATTGCTACTTTTAGTTTTCCATGCTTTGATTTTGCTCAGTTTCGATTTCTTTGGTGTAAAGGGAATGGTCTTGAAACACTTTCAACTTCTCCAAATGTTTGGTTTTACCATAGATGAGAATGTCATGAAGAAAAACCACTATAAATTTTCTTCGCTAGGATTGTAAAATGTTATTCATTACCTTCATGAAAGTAACTGGTGCATTGGTAAGGCTAAAGGGTATTATCAAGAATTCATAGTGCTTATATTGTTGGATTTAGGGTTGCAAAAATGCACACACAAAGCTTGAAGAAGAAGACAAAGCTCAAGAGCACACAACACAGGAAGTAGTATTAATATGTGTGCTAATACAAAGTTAAGATAGCCCTAGAATGATGGACGTATATACAATACTCGGGTGAAAAAACCTGCTAGTGAGGGAAAAAGTGCCTCGACGGTCCTAAGTGTGTTCACACACATCACTGCCTATATATGGCAAAAAATCCCCCCTGGGAGTGATGGTGTGAATTGGCACTCATGTATAGGGAAGTGCCATGCCCTATGAAGATTAGTCCACAAAGGGGAGCAAGCGCAAAGCTTTGTAGAAAGCTTCAAACTTCTCATGAGGAAGCGCCTTTGTGAAAAGATCGACGAGGTTGCCCTGTGTTGGCACATAGGCCAAGCTGACTGAAAGTCTCTCCCCCCTGATGTAGTTATAATGCACCTCAATGTGCTTTGTGCGAGCATGAAAAACTATTTTGTGCTTCATCAAATGATAGTGGCTCTTCTTCATCACACAAACTAGATACAACCAAAGCATAACAATTTGAGCATAAGAACCATGCTGAAAACCTGAATGAGTACGACTAGACAAATACATATCTAACTTACTATCACGCAAAGTCTGCACCAGCCATCTTGGCATATTTCTAGCCTGCTCATTTTTAGCCATCTCCCCATCAACTACATGTTGTAAATCTGCATCAGAAATAGCTTGATCGGTAATATCATTTGAAACCTACGTAGGTTGTACATGTGCCTCATTTTAGGACTTACATTTGATGTTCCACCTACACAACATCTTCCACAAAAACAACATCCTGACTAATCAAGATATGCTTTGATTGTGGATGATATAACCTATATCCCTTGCTCTCAGCACTGTAACCAACAAAGATACATTTGACACCCTTGTCATCCAATTTGTGGCGCTGTTGCATAGGCGCTAAAGCATAGGCCAAGCAACCAAATACATGCAAGTGACGAATAGATGGATTCTTGCCATGCCAAGCCTCATATACAGTGATAGATTGAAGAGCTTTTGTAGGACACCTGTTTAAAATATATACTGCACACATGAAAGCCTCAAGCCAAAATACATGTAGCAATTGTTCGCTTTTAACCATACATCGTGCCATTACCATTAAAGACCTGCTCTTTCTCTCAAAAACACCGTTTTGCTACGGTATATATGGCACTGTAAACTGGTGTTTTATCCCTCGACTAGCCAGAAATGCATCAAACTCTTTAGACATGTACTCACCCCCTTGATCAGAACGGAGGGTGCCCACAATACAAATAGATACATTTTCAGCCATAAGAAAAAACTGTTTGAACCACAAAAACACAACACTTCGGAATTTGCCTTGAGTGAATATACCCAATGAATAATCATCAATGAAAGTCACGAAGTACAAATGATTCCCAAATGACCACATACATCACTATGTATAAGCTGCAATTTGCGAGTGGCCCATACAGAACCATCCTTTGGAAAAAGAACACTACATTTCGTCCAAAATACAACCTTCACAAACATGTTTCAATGGTGCCTCAAGAAGGGGTAGTGAAGAAACCATATCAGATTTCTGCAAATGCAGCAAACTAGCAAAATTCAGGTGACCAAAATGAGCATGCCATAGTTTTACATCTGAAAGTGCCTTGGAATCAGAAACTACATTTGTTGAATCTTCCACACACTTTTCATACATGTTGAGACTGTACAACCCACAAAACAATGTGCTAGATACAATAATCGTATCACCAGAAGTCAAATCATGAACAATACATCTGTCATCCACAAATTTGACTACAAGTCCAAGTCTAGCAAGTGCAAAGACAGACAAAAAATTCTTCTTTATCCTTGGTACGTACAAAGCATCTGAAAGTGTGAAAGAGCTGCCATTCGTAGCAGTAACAAGCACAATTTCACCAATGCCCTTCACTAGGTAAGAAGCATTGTTGGCACATGTGACAGTATTCCCGTTAGGGACAGGCTCAAGATAAGTGAACATATCATGATGTGAGGTAATGTGCTTTGTAGCACCACTATCAAAATACCATACATCAGCAAACTACCATACATGCATCATGTACAGATTGGTCATATTGACAATGCATAGTAAATGCCCATTCTGCATCCTAGACAACTTTTGTGGAATCTGAAGTCGTAGATGTACTCGCTATGGTGGCTGCATTTGGCTCTTTCTTCCTTGCCTATTTAGCCTTTAGCTTAGGGCAATTCTTGATGACATGATCGTTTGCCTTACAATAGTTGTATCTGATCTTTTTCTTGTCTTTGTCACCTGCTTTCTCAGAATTATTGCTGCTACCTGTGGAAGGAGATGCACTAGTAGGCCTACTGGTAGGAGAAGAAACATAAGAAGTGGCTGCCTTGCCACTTGTTCTCTGTTGTGTAGTCACAAATGCCTAATTGACTGCACGTTGTCTAGCCCTATTTTACCTAGATTGCACCTTTTGTAAGAGCTTGTTTACTAAAGTATCATACTTGACAACATCAGGTCTATCCTCAGTAACAAGGCTCCAAGTAGAAGCAAAAGTCTGATACGACTTCGGTAACGCATCAAGAAGAGTCTGCACAAGAGAATGATCTGGAATAATCTCACCTGTAGAAATCAACTGCTCTTTGAGATCTTTAATCTCAGTAAGAAAAACATTCATGTCATCTTCCTCCTGCATAACCTTCGATTCTAGCTCTTTATGCAGGTAAGAGATTGTTGCCTCATTTCAACCTGCATACAAACCAGCTAGAGTATCCCAAGCCTATTTTGTTGTTTTAGCTAAACGAATGTGTGGGGTGATATTACGTTTGACAAAAAGTGCAATCAATGCATGAGCATGTGCATCTTTATCATCCCAACATGCCTGTTTAGCAGCTGGTAAAACAACATGTATATATATATGTATGTATAAGCACGTATATACGCACAGAAAAGAAGGTTAAAGAAATTTCATGATTCCCATATCATTAGTAAAGAATTCAAAAAAGGGGATCTAGTATTGGCATACACACTAAAACAACACACTTCGAAGCTTAAAAAATGGGGTATGGGTCCATTTGTCATACATGACTTATCTATGAGTGGGGAAAGTACACTTATCCACTCTCGATGGTGAACCAATGGCAAATTGGATAAGCGACTGTAGATTGAAAAAATACCATGAACCTTTGACGGAAGAAATCTTGGATCGGCTTCATAAGGCTAAAGAACGAAATCATAAAAAAGAAAACATCAAGGTACAAGCACAAGCCGAGGATAAGGAACGTGCAACCAAACTTAGACGAGCACGAGCAGGAATCCAGGAAATTGCAGGCCTCACAAACAGATTACGCATTTGTGCAATACAAGAAGAAGATACACAAACACCAACGATAAGGCCATTTGTTTTAGTAGAAATAGGAAACCAATTTAAAACTGAATATGCCTTATTCGATACAGGAGCAGATGTAAAATCAGTAAGCTATGAATCATGGGAAGCAATTGGTAAACCACTGCTCGAACCATCTAAGACCACACTTGCTTCATTTGTAGGAGATTCCAATCCTGTTGAAGGTTATCTTGAATTAACTCTCTTCATTGGCAATACTAATGTGCATCATAGATTCTATGTAATGAAGCCAGGAAAAGTGACTGTACCAGTCATTGTAGGACAACCATGGCAAAGGAGGTATATGGTATACCGAATTGGCAAAGGGAAGGTATCACATTTGAAATTGAAGGAGCTAAAATCTTCACCCCCTTCCTCAATGAAGATGGTTACACAACAGACGACCAATCAGATGAACAAGACGAGGAAAATGCTACAGAATCTAAAGCTGATACACCAAAGGACTGCAATTTACATCAACAACAGAAAAAACCATATGTGCAGTTGAAACAACGACCTACCAAACAAAATTCTATTTGGATACCCAAGAAATTACAACAAGCGCAAAAAGGTCAAACACAAATTTGGGTTCCAAAGAGGTGATATTTCAAGATTTGTAGGATAGGTCTAGTGGCATAACAAGTACCTGAGGTACCTGTCTCATGTTTGTCAACCACTAACTAAACTAATGAAGAAGAAAGCTGATTTTGTATCGAGAGATGAATAGAATAGATCTTTCCAGTTATTGATTTTGATTGGGCATAAAAAATTTGCATGTTATGCTCAAAAGTCACTTTGTCACCGCACAAAGTGTCAAAACCTAACTTGACATCAGACTAAGACTCCAATTGACCCCAAACTTCACCAAGTAGATAATCATCATGTGCATAAAGAGTTTATCAGGTCAAAAGTCATCAGTATGAAGGACAAATGAGATCACATGATCCTAACTCTGCATCACAGTATATAACTTTGACCTCATCTGTGCTTCATGAGCATGTTGGGTAGTGGTTTAATGCATTGGTTACACAAGTGAGCATCAAAAATTTGTATGTTATGATCAAAAGTCACTTTTCCACCTCAAAAAAGAGTAAATTGGTGATCTGACATCAAAGAAAAGCTCCATTTCATCCAAGAAAGCATCAAAGGACAGAGAAGGAGGTGGCTAACAAGGTTATCATGTCAGACCCTACCACTTAGAAGGACACATAGGATCGTAGGATCCTATCTTTGCTGCATGAAGGGGGGATTTGAACTTATCAGCTCCTAATGTATGAGCCAAGGACCGCAGAGAAGAAATTTGAGTCTACATAGACTAAAGGGTCACTTCTAAAAGCCAATTCTAGTGAAATCATCACTACAGGGTCAAATCCGATAAATTTTCATCAAGTTAGTGATCCGATAGGTACGGGAGATAGAGATAGTGATGCTAGAGCATAAGGGAACATGACCATATGTCTAAATCATGCTTTAGATGCTCACAAAGCACTATCTTAGAAGAATGGACTGATTCTGAGCTAAAATCAACCAAAGAGATGAACAACAGCTAATCACAGCCTATACAAGCTTACGGTGGACTAACAGGGCTTCTAAATACATCAAAGGGAGATGGGTGACTAACTACTAACCAACATGTGCAGGTATCCTAGAAACGATTCAGAAAAACCGTTGGAACATCCAAGGAATGAGTTTTAAACTAGTTAAACTCAAGTGTCGAAAGAAAGCGTCTAAGTTGCTCAAGAATTGCTTAAGGTCTCACCAAAACCCGACAAAAGCCATAACTCTTTCACCGAATGTCAGAAATTGGCTCTACCACTTCTAATGCTAGCTCCTAGATGACCATTACCTAACAAGTAGCCATGCTCATAGACTGGGCTAATATAGGGGCTTGGCGGGGCACGACAAAGATGTTCAAAAAATCATCTAATCGGCAAAAAGACTCAAATAACGTACAAAAGCGTCAAAAAATGCTAAAAGAGTCTAAACTTGACATGAATTGTTTACTGCACTCATGTACTAACTCATTACAAGCAGATGACACCACCAAGAGAGTCTGCGATCAAAGAAGCCATGTCATCACAATCAAAAGCATCCTCACCATGTGTAATTCTAAAAGGAACCACTACAAGAGGTTGTGTGCTCTTGTGACGCTGTTAGCGACGGAAATACACTGGGTTTTTATAACCCCCGGCGTCGCTAATAGCGTCGCTATAGGCGTCGCTATATAGAGACGCTCATAGCGACGATTATAGCGACGTTTACACAGAAGTCTATAGCGACGCTACAGAGCCATAAATAGCGACGGTTATAGCGACGCCCGAGAGAAATTTTTTTTTGGTGACAGGGCATTGAATGCCCTGCCACCCATCAACCATATTGTACTTGATTCACTTTTTAAAAAAAGTGCAAGGGTAGATAATAGACCCAAAATAGTCACCCACAAGACGCATTGTTTGCAAAATTGACAATTGTACACATCATAGGCAAAATGAATTGATTGGCAAATGTAATAATGACAATTGTACAACATCATAGGCATAAAGAATTGATTGGCATAAGGAACTGCGGTGACAAATGTAATAATATACATGGTTCAAAAAGACGTATAAAATCCGTCTCATGATACATAAGCTATGAGAAACCCTAAACTAATGCTATCTAGCTACGGCTAAACTGACGTTGTCTGGTCAGACATCTCATCGCGTCCAAGCGGCGTATCTGTCGGATTCTGCAAAAAAAGACAATAAGACAGCTTTCAGTAAGTATAAACATATAACGACATTTATAAAACAATACAAAAAATAAAAAAGCGTAAACCCTAATACTAACCATGCCGCCGCGAGAACTGAGAATGTCCATCAGGGCATTTAAGCCCTTCCTGCCTGCGTACTCGCGCTCGTACGGTGTGGGATCACGTCCTGTCATCGACCACTGTCAAAACATACAAAGATTTCATTATGTTGGAATTAAAAAACTCATAAACCCTAAACTATCCAACATAAAGAGCAATGTGAAAACACTTACAAAATCGGCCTCAAATGATGCCCATCCACCGCTCCCCAAGTGGTGCGAGCTCCCTGCCTCTACTCGCGCTCTGGCTGCATCCTTTTGTTGCTTCCACTTGTCGGGATTCTCGCACGCTGCTTTCTTCGCATTCTTCCAATCTTCTTTGGCCAGCCAATCTGGCCTATTCCACCCATTCTTGATTGCTTTTTGCACTTCGGAACGCTTGTGTTTGCAGTATTCGCGCATTCGAATCTTCATCAGGTCTTCATTGAAGCGCTGATCCCGTGTTGGAACGGGAACCTCATCATGAAGTATGCTGATGACTCTGTTTTTTAAATCACTTGGTACTTCACTCCATTTGTTTAGTATGTAGTGTCTAAACAGCTGAGAGCAAAGACCACGCATGCGCGAGATCACCTTCTTGCCGTCATCATCCATGATGATGCCGCCGCTGAAGTTGATGGAGTAAGACAAGCCCCCTGGCCGGTGACGCGTGAACCTGGGTGTCCCGGCAGGGGTCTCTAGCGGCGTGTCGATGGGGGTACGGACGTCAGGTGTCTCCACCGGCGTCTGGGCCCCGAAGCGAGGAGTGTCGAGTGGGGTGGCTCCTGGCGGAGTAGGTAGAGGTGTATAGCTTCTAGGAACAGTCAGCCGTGCAAAACTTGGCATAGATGGCGATGCTGTGGCTGGTGTGGGGGCGGGCAAAGAAGGGGAGGGTAAAGAGCCTCGTCGAACACGAAGCGGTGTGGAGGCATCGGTGGCGGAATCCCCACAACAACCGCCACCGCCACCACTAGAGCGCCGGTGTCTAGACGAGTGTGAAGCTCGTCTCGTCGACGCCGAAGCTTCGGAGCGCGCCGAATGCTCCGAAAGAGAGGGAGATGCGGATGGAGTTGGAACGCGCGATGATGCACCAGAGCGATGACGCTCCACGTACCACTGTCTCTGCTGCGGTGACAAAGAAGAAAGAAACTCCTCATCATCCATACCTGCATTAAACACACGAATATTTAAACTTAATATTGAATGAATAGAGTAGACAATGACGCAAAGACCATTAAATACAATGACGTAATGACGCATATAAATACAATGACGCAATGAATTGAGTGATAGAAGAGGCAAGTCGAAAACTCAGAATTTTCAATCAAAAGATGTGAGCGCGAGTAGAAAAGAGCGTTATACACCATGGAAGGTACTTAGAGAGCCAGAGCTTTTACAACACGGAGCAAAATTGTTCAAATACAATATTTGTGGCTTTAAGAGATCTCTCTCTCATCCTCGCATAACTCAGCATAACTTCCTATATCTATATAGAGCTCTCCGTTTAAACACATATCCTCTGTTTCATTTTGTAGCTCCTCTGCATGCACCCCATATAGAGTAGTAGCATCTTGATGCTCGTCTGGCACCACCGCAGCGGCTTCTGATTGAGCATCTTCTCTAATCTCCTCCATTGATGCCGTTGTGATTGGCACATGGTAGCCTTCATACGTCCTTGCACTACGAGGGGCTACCTCTATGACGTACCACCAGTTTGATGTAGACTTTGTAGGATGAAATATTACCTGCCAGAGCCACATAACTTACATGAGAGCTTTCAAGCACCTAACTTGTAAAAGGGGGATGTTAACTATTTACATACTTACTTGTTCACAATGCTCGGGTAGTACGAAAGTGTCTCTTAGGTCAGTCCATTTCTTAGTAGAATCCACCTCAAGAAAACCAGACTCTCCTCTACGCACAGTAGCGTTGCGACCCTCCATGATTATCTTGAACCATTGCACGTCGAACAAGTCGACAAAAAATCCTCTGTAATCGATCCTCAAAATCTCTTGCAGCGTGCCGAAGTAAGTGAGTTCCGCCACCACAAGATCTGCATCAGAGGAACGTCGTCGACTAGACTGTTCAAATTTTGCCATGATTCCATAATCTTGAGTAAAACGCTTTTTGTCGATTCGTTCCACCCTAAAATGTTGACCTTTACACCATGCTGCTGTGTATGACTTATACTACAACGAACAAAGATTATGAGTGGCCGTTCAAACGTTTATAAATGAAGTCACTTGCTAGTCGTACATTGCAAACTTACCTTGGTCGTGCAACCCCGAGAGTACTCCCACTCTTCTTCAGTCACTTCGTCACTGCATTGTTGTGCGCTTTTCAATTGGTTGTGCAACCATCTTAAGCTCATGAAGGTTGGTAGGCTCTCCAGAACCGCTGGATAGTGCATCGGTGGTCGTCTTCCCCGTCTCCACTCGATTCGTGCCCTTTGTCGCTCTTGCTTTGCATCCTCATATTGTGAAATCCACTTTTGCATCACTGGATTGTGAAGCATGCAAAATCGGTTGATTTTAGCCTCTAGATCTTCCGTCATCTTCTTCTCAACACCGAGATTGCACATGACAATCCCAGATATGTGCTCATCATCTATGGTTCGCCATAGCGTGTCCCGGGATTTATCAAATCCGTCTAGCCACTCTCCAATGTACACTAGGGACTCTGATACCAACCAACCTTCTGCCATGCTACCCTCCGGACGTGCCTTTTGACGCACATATCCCTTAAGCGTTTTCATGAAACGTTCTAAGAAGAACATTCATCTGGAATGAACTGTGCCAGCTATTTCCACCTCATCAACTATGTGAACAAGAAGATGCACCTGAATGGTTAGCATTGTAGTAGGAAAATGTTTCTCAAACATGCACACAAGCTCCGCAGCATTTAGTTTGGCAAATGGTATGGAGTCTACGTTGATCTCCTTTTGTGAGATCCATTGCACCAGCTTTGCAAGTTTGTAGATTGTGTTACGGATGTCGAGAGACAAACATCCCTCAATGGCAACCGGTAAAATAAACTGTAAAGTATGTGCAGCAATGATATTAAAGTCCACATTTTATGCAATGATATTAAAGTCCACTATGAACGTACCTGACACATTTTATGCCAATCGTGTGACTTCAAACCGATAAGCTTTCCTTCTTTAGTAAAACACGTTCGGAGCGAGTGCATTACGCCAGTGGGGGTCCGCAAAGATCGAATGGTCTCTTTTACTTTGCGTTCTTGGGCTCCTGTGAAAATCCATGGTGCTTTAGGGAGTTTTATCGATCCATCAGACGCTGTTTGCGGCCAATATTGCTCCATACGATCCACATTTCTAAGGTAAACTCTAGCTCTCAAAGTATCTTTCTTGCCAGTCAGATGGTCCCATAGTAGATTACCCACATTCTTGAATATGTGCATTGGATCGAGCAAGTGATTGATCATGAGTCGGGGCCAGTATGGTAACTCGTACCATAGAGATAGTCTCTTCATCCCTGGAGGCAATCCGACATCGCACATCTCCTTCTGCTCTAACCATGCTTGTGCAGACATCCTTGGTGGCTCTCTTCCCAAAAAGCCGTCGCGTAACACATGATTCTCTGGAAGATACGCTTGATGACCTTCGTAGATTTGCTTCTTCAGTGAGGGTGCCCTACGTGCATTCAGTCTAGGTCCACATGTGACACATGCTCTGTATCCGCTTGTTTGAAGCCCTGCATGTATACACATGATAATAGATCAACTATGGGAAAAAACAAGATTTACAGTGTCTGAGTGAGGAGTGTCAATAGATCACCTGAGCATTCTGTTAGCCCGGGATAGTCATGCATGGTCCACATTAGAATGCCTCTGATCAAAGCATTCCGTCGTCCTGTGTGTCGGCTCATATCCACCACCTCTATGCCAATCCACAATTGTTGTAGCTCTTCCAATAGTGGACGAAGATACACATCCATATTCCCCACTTTATATCGCCCTGGCACAATCAAGCTTAGCCATAGGTGCCCCTTCTTCGTAGTCAACCACGGGGGAATGTTGTAGTTGACGATGACAACGGGCCATACACTGTAAGATGTTGATCTTTGACCAAATGGATTTACGCCATCCATAGCCAGGCCTAAGCGCAAATTTCGAGCTTCCTTGGCAAAATCCGACCATGTTCCATCTATATGTTTCCACGCTACGCAATCTGCAGGAATTCGTAGCACACCATCCGAAGATTTATTCTCCTCATGCCATGATGCTAGGGCGGCCATGGACTTACATTCGAAGAAATGTATGATGCGAGGAAGCAGAGGGAAATGTCGCAAAACCTTTTGTGGAATTTTTGTCCCGTGGAGATCTACTCGATATCTTTCAGAATCACATTTCGGGCACTTCTCCATGTCTATGTATTCCCCTCTGAAAAGAATGCAGTCATTAGGACAAGAGTGGATAGAATTGTAATCCATCCCCAAGTTTCGCAAAATCTTTCTTGCTTTATCTCGGGAATCTGGCATCACATTGTCAGCTGGTAGTATGTGCTCTTTCAGCAATCTACACAACATAAAAATATGATACAGTCGTGTAAAACTCTATCAGATCATTATACATTTAGAGTTTTATTAAAGTAAACTAATTGTAATAGATCACCTGAAAAGCGCTGTGACGCTAGTGTCACTCCATCCAAACTTTGCCTGCATGTTGAGAAGAACCAGGAGTGCTTTCAATCTAGACATACGTGCTCCATTATACAATGGCGTATCGGCTTCACTTTTCATATCATCATAGATAAGCCTTTCTGAATCCATGATCGTCTCGATCATTTCATCAATCTCGGGCTCAAACATTGCCTCGTTGGGAATGTGCTCTGCATGATCATCACCCGAGCTGTCAGAGGCTACATCTTGTGGCCTCACATATGCTGCTTGACCAGAGCGCCTGCGAACACGTCTATTGGGTTGCAAGATTGCTGCTTGTTGGCCAGCGTCAGAGTCCGACGAGTTATAATTGGCAACAACTCGATCTATAATAGATGGATCGAACTCGTCAAATTCGCGAACGTGCTGCAAAAAAACACGTCTTGTCCGTCGCACATCATGCTTGCATTGATTACAAGGACATAAGACCCTCGTTGAGAGATAGGTGTTTCGGTTGGACGGTCCCACATCCTCGTGACTACTCATAATGAGGATAGAAAACTTATAACCTGGACAACAAATTTAATATTCTATTGGCATTCTTCGTCTTATCTCTCTCTCTCTCTCTCTCTCTCTCTCTCTACCTCACATTCTCTAGTCATGTCCAATCCCTGCACACCTCGGTCTAGAGGTGCACGGAGATCAGAACCACCGGGTTATAATCTCGTCTTTATTGGTCAATACCTATATTTGTGGGTACAAGAAATCTACACACCCACGTCTACATGATACTGCATGTAGTGGACAAAACCCCTTTGCCTCTTCTCTAGCTGTAGCACTTCACAGCATCTTAACATCTTTTCACAGTAGATCTTTTCACTGTTCGTCTAACTCTAAACCCTAAACCGTAAGTAATTCTTGCATGGACTCGATGTAACGTAAATAAGCGTAAATCTAAATAAACGTAAATCTAACTAAAAATAAACCTAAATCTAATTTAACGTAAGTCTACATCTAACCTAATCTTTAACTTCTTTTGGGATAGTTTCCTACGACGTTAAAACTCTCTTCTTCTTGTGTGTGTGTGTGTGTGTGTGTGTGTGGGTAAACCTAAATAAACCTAAGTCTAATCTAATATAACATAAATCTAAATCTAACGTAAATTATGTTATATTAAAAACAAAGAACTAAACTAACAGGGATTATAAGAACCTTAAAACTGATTTAACACATAATTTTTCACATAACTCGGCAAGAGTTGGCATTCTCATCACTAAAGATGTGAGAGTTAACTTTCGGCGGTGACGCTGCCTCATCTCCATCCACATCTGACGACAGCAATTGGCCCTTTAGACCGTTCTTACTCTTGTTACTAACTTTGAAGTTGCTGTTGAATGACTAGAGGTTGTGTAGATGGTCATTGTGTCGGGGATGTAGTGACTCTTGCCGCCCTGAAGATCCACCTTCTTCCCTATCTTCTGAAGACATTTCACCAGTACTTATGGATCGACGGAGCCCACCATGAGTGAAGGCAGCAATACCCTATATTCCATTGAGGGCTTTCTTCGCCCGCTTCATGCAGGCATCGCAGTCTATGGAGACCTAAATCTAATCTAATATAACGTAAATCTAAATCTAGCGTAAATAAACATAAATCTAGTTAAAAATAAACCTAAATCTAATTTAACGTAAGTCTACATCTAACCTAATCTTTAACGTCTTTTAGGATAGTTTCCTACGACGTTATAACTCTCTTCTTCTTGTGTGTGTGCGCGTGTGTGGATGTGTGTGCCAATAAAAAGAGATAAATGGTATAACCTTTCTATCACCCATGCCAAGTATGATAGATTGATTATGCCATTTCCCTCTTGAATAATAGGTCTTGAGTTCAACTCCTCGTCGGCTAGATCTTTAGGTCTTTTAATTTTAATTAGTTTCCTACGACGTTAAATTAGTTTCTCTCTCTTTCTATCTCAATGTGTGTGCGTTTTTTTGGATCGTATTCATGTTTTCTCTGTCTTTTCCTCTCTCAATGTGTGCGTTTTTTGTTTATGCATGTTCTCTCTCTCTTTTCCTCTCTCAATGCGTGCGTTTTTTGTTTATGCATGCTCTCTCTCTCTTTTTCTCTCTCAATGTCTGTGTGCATTCTTTGTTTATGTATGTGTGTGTGCGTTTTTGTTTTTGTTTGTACTCTCTCTCTCTCTCTCTCTCTCTCTCTCTCAAAAACACTATGTGTGTGTGTGTATGTGTGTGTGTGAGAGAGAGACAGAGGGAGAGAGAAAGAGGGGAAGGGAACATGAGAATGAGGAGAGGGAAGGAGCATACCTGGCTCTCCTTCCTCTCCTCGTGTGTGTGTGTGGAGAAGAAAAAGAGAGAGAGAGAGAGAGAGAGTGAGGGAGAGCGTTACCTGCTCCTTGCTTGAGGGCGCCGAAAAACTCAGATCTGAGATCTGAGTTTTTGGGCGCGCTCGGTTTATTTTTTAGCCTAGCCGGCGTCGCTATGAGCGTCGCAAATTTACATAGCGTCGTAAATTTCTTTGTAAATTTGCGACGCTCATAGCGACGTCGGGAATTTTTTTTTGAGCGTCGCTGTGTGAGCGTCGCTAATATGAATAGCCTCTTGTAGTGTGGCAAAATGAACTGCGGTGACAAATGTAATAATATACATGGTTCAAAAAGGGTATAAAATCCGTCTCATGATACATAAGCTATGAGAAACCCTAAACTAATGCTATCTAGCTACGGCTAAACTGACGTCGTCTAGTCAGACGTCTCATCGCGTCCAAGCGGCGTATCTGTCGGATTCTGCAAAAAAAGACAATAAGACAGCTTTCAGTAAGTATAAACATATAACGACATTTATAAAACAATACAAAAAATAGAAAAGGATAAACCCTAATACTAAGCATGCCGCCGCGAGAACTGAGAATGTCCATCAGGGCGTTTAAGCCCTTCCTGCCTGCGTACTCGCGCTCGTACGGTGTGGGATCACGTCCTGTCATCGACCACTGTCAAAACATACAAAGATTTCATTATGTTGGAATTAAAAAACTCATAAACCCTAAAGTATCGAACATAAAGAGCAATGCGAAAACACTTACAAAATCCGCCTCAAATGATGCCCATCCACCGCTCCCCAAGTGGTGCGAGCTCCCTGCCTCTACTCGCGCTCTGGCTGCATCCTTTTGTTTCTTCCACTTGTCGGGATTCTCGCGCGCTGCTTTCTTCGCATTCTTCCAATCTTCTTTGGCCAGCCAATCTGGCCTGTTCCACCCATGCTTGATTGCTTTTTGCACTTCGGAATGCTTGTGTTTGCAGTATTCGCGCATTCGAATCTTCATCAGGTCTTCATTGAAGCGCTGATCCCGTGTTGGAACGGGAAACTCATCATGAAGTATGCTGATGACTCTGGCTTTTAAATCACTTGGTACTTCACTCCATTTGTTTAGTATGTAGTGTCTAAACAGCTGAGAGCAAAGACCACGCATGCGCGAGATCACCTTCTTGCCGTCATCATCCATGATGATGCCACCGCTGAAGTCGACAGAGTAAGACAAGCCCTCTGGCCGGTGACGGGTGAACCTGGGTGTCCCAACAGGGGTCTCTAGCGGCGTGTCGATGGGGGTACGGACGTCAGGTGTCTCCACCGGCGTCTGGGCCCCGAAGCGAGGAGTGTCGAGTGGGGTGGCCCCTGGCGGAGTATGTAGAGGTGTGTAGCTGCTAGGAACAGTCAGCCGTGCAAAACCTGGCGTAGATGGCGATGTTGTGGCTGGTGTGGGGGCGGGCAAAGAAGGGGAGGGTAAAGAGCCTCGTCGAACACGAGGCGGTGTGGAGGCATCGGTGGCGGAATCCCCACAACAACCGCCACCGCCACCACTAGAGCGCCGGTGTCTAGACGAGTGTGAAGCTCGTCTTGTCAACGCCTAAGCTTCGGAGCGCGCCGAATGCTCCGAAATAGAGGGAGATGCGGATGGAGTAGGAACGCGCGATGATGCGCCAGAGCGATGACGCTCCACGTACCACTGTCTCTGCTGCGGTGACAAAGAAGAAAGAAACTCCTCATCATCCATACCTGCATCAGACACACAAATATTTAAACTTAATATTGAATGAATAGAGTAGACAATGACGCAAAGACCATTAAATACAATGACGTAATGACGCATATAAATACAATGACGCAATGAATTGATTGATAGAAGAGGCAAGTCGAAAACTCAGAATTTTCAATCAAAAGATGTGAGAGCCATGGAAGGTACTTAGAGAGCCAGAGCTTTTACAACCGGGAGCAAAATTGTTCAAATACAATATTTGTGGCTTTAAGAGATCTCTCTCTCATCCTCGCATAACTCAGCATAACTTCCTATATCTATATAGAGCTCTCCGTTTAAACACATATCCTCTGTTTCATTTTGTAGCTCCTCTGCATGCACCCCATATAGAGTAGTAGCATTTTGATGCTCGTCTGGCACCACCGCAGCGGCTTCTGATTGAGCATCTTCTCTGATCTCCTCCATTGATGCCGTTGTGATTGGCACATGGTAGCCTTCATACGTCCTTGCACTACGAGGGGCTACCTCTATGACGTACCACCAGTTTGATGTAGACTTTGTAGGATGAAATATTACCTGCCAGAGCCACATAACTTACATGAGAGCTTTCAAGCACATAACTTGTAAAAGGGGGATGTTAACTATTTACATACTTACTTGTTCACAATGCTCTGGTAGTACGAAAGTGTCTCTTAGGTCAGTCCATTTCTTAGTAGAATCCACCTCAAGAAAACCAGACTCTCCTCTACGCACAGTAGCGTTGCGACCCTCCATGATTATCTTGAACCATTGCACGTCGAACAAGTCGACAAAAAATCCTCTGTAATCGATCCTCAAAATCTCTTGCAGCGTGCCGAAGTAAGTGAGTTCCGCCACCACAAGATCTGCATCAGAGGAACGTCGTCGACTAGACTGTTCAAATTTTGCCATGATTCCATAATCTTGAGTAAAACGCTTTTTGTCGATTCGTTCCACCCTAAAATGTTGACCTTTACACCATGCTGCTGTGTATGACTTATACTACAACGAACAAAGATTATGAGTGGCCGTTCAAACGTTTATAAATGAAGTCACTTGCTAGTCGTACATTGCAAACTTACCTTGGTCGTGCAACCCCGAGAGTACTCCCACTCTTCTTCAGTCACTTCGTCACTGCATTGTTGTGCGCTTTTCAATTGGTTGTGCAACCATCTTAAGCTCATGAAGGTTGGTAGGCTCTCCAGAACCGCTAGATAGTGCATCGGTGGTCGTCTTCCCCGTCTCCACTCGATTCGTGCCCTTTGTCGCTCTTGCTTTGCATCCTCATATTGTGAAATCCACTTTTGCATCACTGGATTGTGAAGCATGCAAAATCGGTTGATTTTAGCCTCTAGATCTTCCGTCATCTTCTTCTCAACACCGAGATTGCACATGACAATCCCAGATATGTGCTCATCATCTATGGTTCGCCATAGCGTGTCCCGGGCTTTATCAAATCCGTCTAGCCACTCTCCAATGTACACTACGGACTCTGATACCAACCAACCTTCTGCCATGCTACCCTCCGGACGTGCCTTTTGACGCACATATCCCTTAAGCGTTTTCATGAAACGTTCTAAGAAGAACATCCGTCTGCCAATATTGCTCCATACGATCCACATTTCTAAGGTCAACTCTGGCTCCCAAAGTATCTTTCTTACCGGTCAGATGGTCCCATAGTAGATTACCCATACTCTTGAATATGTGCATTGGATCGAGCAAGTGATTCATCATGAGTCGGGGCCCATATGGTAACTCGTACCATAGAGATAGTCTCTTCATCCCTGGAGGCAATCCGTCATCGCACATCTCCTTCTGCTCTAACCATGCTTGTGCAGACATCCTTGGTGGCTCTCTTCCCAAAAAGCCATCGCGTAACACATGATTCTCTGGAAGATACACTTGATGACCTTCGTAGATTTGCTTCTTCAGTGAGGACGCCCTACGTGCATTCAGTCTAGGTCCACATGTGACACATGCTCTGTATCCGCTTGTTTGAAGCCCTGCATGTATACACATGATAATAGATCAACTATGGGAAAAAACAAGATTTACAGTGTCTGAGTGAGGAGTGTCAATAGATCACCTGAGCATTCTGTTAGCCCGGGATAGTCATGCATGGTCCACATTAGAATGCCTCTGATCAAAGCATTCCGTCGTCCTGTGTGTCGGCTCATATCCACCACCTCTATGCCAATCCACAATTGTTGTAGCTCTTCCAATAGTGGACGAAGATACACATCCATATTCCCCACTTTATATCGCCCTGGCACAATCAAGCTTAGCCATAGGTGCCCCTTCTTCGTAGTCAACCACGGGGGAATGTTGTAGTTGACGATGACAACGGGCCATACACTGTAAGATGTTGATCTTTGACCAAATGGATTTACGCCATCCATAGCTAGGCCTAAGCGCAAATTTCGAGCTTCCCTGGAAAAATCCGACCATGTTCCATCTATATGTTTCCAGGCTGCGGAATCTGCAGGAATTCGTAGCACACCATCCGAAGATTTATTCTCCTCATGCCATGATGCTAGGGCGGCCATGGACTTACATTCGAAGAAATGCTTGATGCGAGGAAGCAGAGGAAAATGTCGCAAAACCTTTTGTGGAATTTTTGTCCCGTGGAGATCTACTCGATATCTTTCGGAATCACATTTCGGACACTTCTCCATGTCTATGTATTCCCCTCTGAAAAGAATGCAGTCATTAGGACAAGCGTGGATAGAATTGTAATCCATCCCCAAGTTTCGTAAAATCTTTCTTGCTTCATCTCGGGAATCTGGCATCACATTGTCAGCTGGTAGTATGTGCTCTTTAAGCAATCTACACAACAGAAAAATATGATACAGTCCTGTAAAAATCTATCAGATCATTATACATTTAGAGTTTTATTAAAGTAAACTAATTGTAATAGATCACCTGAAAAGCGCTGTGACGCTAGTGTCACTCCATCCAAACTTTGCCTGCATGTTGAGAAGAACCAGGAGTGCTTTCAATCTAGACATACGTGCTCCATTATACAATGGCGTATCGGCTTCACTTTTCATATCATCATAGATAAGCCTTTCTGAATCCATGATCGTCTCGATCATTTCATCAATCTCGGGCTCAAACATTGCCTCGTTGGGAATGTGCTCTGCATGATCATCACCCGAGCTGTCAGAGGCTACATCTTGTGGCCTCACATATGCTGCTTGACCAAAGCGCCTGCGAACACGTCTATTGGGTTGCAAGATTGCTGCTTGTTGGCCAGCGTCAGAGTCCGACGAGTTATAATTGGCAACAACTCGATCTATAATAGATGGATCGAACTCGTCAAATTCGCGAACGTGCTGCAAAGAAACACGTCTTGTCCGTCGCACATCATGCTTGCATTGATTACAAGGACATAAGACCCTCGTTGAGAGATAGGTGTTTCGGTTGGACGGTCCCACATCCTCGTGACTACTCATAATGAGGATAAAAAACTTATAACCTGGACAACAAATTTAATATTCTATTGGCATTCTTCGTCTTATCTCTCTCTCTCTCTCTCTCTCTCTCTCTCTCTCTCTCTCTCTCTCTCTCTCTTTACCTCACATTCTCTAGTCATGTCCAATCCCTGCACACCTCGGTCTAGAGGTGCACGGAGATCAGAACCACCGGGTTATAATCTCGTCTTTATTGGTCAATACCTATATTTGTGGGTAGAAGAAATCTACAGACCCACGTCTACATGATACTGCATGTAGTGGACAAAACCCCTTTGCCTCTTCTCTAGCTGTAGCACTTCACAGCATCTTAACATCTTTTCACAGTAGATCTTTTCACTGTTTGTCTAACTCTAAACCCTAAACCGTAAGTAATTCTTGCGTGGACTCGATGTAACGTAAATAAGCGTAAATCTAACTAAAAATAAACCTAAATCTAATTTAACGTAAGTCTACATCTAACATAATCTTTAACGTCTTTTGGGATAGTTAATTTCCTACGACGTTAAAACTCTCTTCTTCTTGTGTGTGTGTGTGTGTGGGTAAACCTAAATAAACCTAAATAAACCTAAATAAACATAAATAAACCTAAGTCTAATCTAATATAACATAAATCTAAATCTAACGTAAATTATGTTATATTAAAAACAAAGAACTAAACTAACAGGGATTATAAGAACCTTAAAACTGATTTAACACATAATTTTTCACACAACTCGGCAAGAGTTGGCATTCTCATCACTAAAGATGTGAGAGTTAACTTTCGGCGGTGACGCTGCCTCATCTCCATCCACATCTGACGACAGCAATTGACCCTTTAGACCGTTCTTGCTCTTGTTACTAACTTTGAAGTTGCTGTTGAATGACTAGAGGTTGTCTAGATGGTCATTGTGTCGGGGATGTAGTGACTCTTGCCGCCTTGAAGATCCACCTTCTTCCCTATCTTCTGAAGACATTTCACCAGTACTTTTGGATCGACGGAGCCCACCATGAGTGAAGGCAACAATACCCTATATTCCATTGAGGGCTTTCTTCACCCGCTTCATGCAGGCATCGCAGTCTATGGAGACCTAAATCTAATCTAATATAACGTAAATCTAAATCTAGCGTAAATAAACATAAATCTAATTAAAAATAAACCTAAATCTAATCTAATTTAACTTAAATAAACCTAAATCTAATTTAACGTAAGTCTACATGTAACCTAATCTTTAACGTCTTTTAGGATAGTTTCCTACGACGTTATAACTCTCTTCTTCTTGTGTGTGTGCGCGTGTGTGGATGTGTGTGCCAATAAAAAGAGATAAATGGTATAACCTTTCTATCACCCATGCCAAGTATGATAGATTGGTTATGCCATTTTCCTCTTGAATAATAGGTCTTGAGTTCAACTCCTCGTCAGCTAGATCTTTAGGTCTTTTAATTTTAATTAGTTTCCTACGACGTTAAATTAGTTTCTCTCTCAATGTGTGTGCTTTTTTTTTGTTTATGCACGTTTTCTCTCTCTTTTCCTCTCTCAATGTGTGCGTTTTTTGTTTATGCATGTTCTCTCTCTCTTTTCCTCTCTCAATGTGTGCGTTTTTTGTTTATGCATGCTCTCTCTCTCTTTTCCTCTCTCAATGTGTGTGTGCATTCTTTGTTTATGTATGTGTGTGTGCGTTTTTGTTTATATTTGTACTCTCTCTCTCTCAAAAACACTATGTGTGTGTGTGTGTGTGAGAGAGAGAGAGAGAGAGAGAGGGAGAGAGAAAGAGGGGAAGGGAACATGAGAGTGAAGAGAGGGAAAGAGCATACCTGGCTCTCCTTCCTCTCGTCGTGTGTGTGTGTGTGTGTGTGGAGAAGAAAGAGAGAGAGAGAGAGAGAGAGAGAGAGAGGGAGAGCGTTACCTGCTCTTGCTTGAGGGCGCCGAAAAACTCAGATATGAGATCTGAGTTTTTGGGCGCTCTCTATTATTTTTTTAGCCCAGCCGGCGTCGCTATGAGCGTCGCAAATTTACTCGTAAATTTGCGACGCTCATAGCGACGACGGGAATTTTTTTTTTGAGCGTCACTGTGTGAGCGTCGCTAATATGAATAGCCTCTTGTAGTGAACAGACTAATGCCATAAGGATGTTTAAACTATGATACTGCATTCAATGATATAGATTATAAGATATGCATCGTTCGGTGATTTCATTATCTAATGTCTTTCACTGTATTCAATTCTTATTCAAATAATTGAAAGGCTTTGGTTGCTTTTCTACAATCTTACAGATCATGACATCCTCGAGTCAAAGGAAGAAGAAGGCAAAGGATCCACCGGGATGGGAAGCTCTCACGCCTTTTGAAGTGGGAAAGGTAAATGTAGCTGAACATTGCTACATTAACAATGAAGAGCTCAGAGCCTTCAAAGTCACTTTGTTTATAGGAAAGTTCAAGGATGATCAGGATCGGCCATGGACAGTCACATTAATGCCGTAGGAACTCAACTGACTACAGCAGTATAAGGCGACAATGGATGAGTTCAGAAAGGTAGGATTGTAGCAATACTTCCAAGTACTTGTTCATCTGTCTCATGAAAGGTCTCCCTAATATTATCTCATAATTAGGATTTTTACCAAAATCCACAATGGCAAAAGTATGTTCATACTCTACGCCATAGGATTCAATGGTAATGTCTCTATCTTTCCAAGTGCTATGGTTTTTTTTTTATAACTAGACACTGTAATGGATATTCTGCACTACTTGGATTGACATGTACATGATGTATGCAAAATAATTCTGGAGAACCCTTTTGTTTTTGCTGCATTATGGGATGACTTACTGGTGGTGTGGTACCTGGAATGATACTCCACTGATTATTTGTTATTATTGACTGGCTCTGGAACACTTTGCACTCTAATTTACAAGCATTTTATGGGGTTCTCATTGCTGTTGACCTATCACCATATAATGGGTTGGCATAGCATTATACAATACTGATGACTATGATGAATTGGTTCTTCTGAGTGTTGTTCTTGACTGTCTTTGAGCAGGCTGATGATTTTCTTTTTGCTCTGCTGGAACCTAATGGTATTGAATGCATATTGACCTGGTTGTGAACTTGAACAACACTAATACATAATCGTGATTATGTGTTATGCATTGTTTATCTCCTGCTAGTCAATGCTAGTTGATATTGGTAACTCACCACTCATTGTTGCTGGAATGGCTGTCTAGCTTGATGGAATTGAGTTGATGACTAGCTTGGTTGTTGTACTATTTAGAATGTTGCTATTGTATGCTGGAATTGAAGTGCATGACTACCTCTGTGCATGGCTGATGGTGATCTTTTTGCCTCGTCTGACCTTAATGGTATTTGAGTGCCTTTTGATCTGGTTTTCACTATTGGCAGCACCAAAGCACACTCACAGCTATGTAATCTGCACTATTTATATATGTCTCTGCATAATGTGACTCTGCATGTACATTATTTTGACATGAAGGATACTTCTACCTCCTCTGTTTTTTCACCTGACTTACTGTGAAAAGCATTGGCACTAAGAATGGTTCGCCTAGGTGGGGAGGGAGGGGTAGTGTGCTATTGATGCGGTGGACGAACAATGTTTATGAATGAACTTTTCCGTTTACTAATCACCAATTGGTGATAGCCTAGTGGGGAGGGCCCACGCGACTAAATCACACGGGCCGTACGGGAAGCCCTTTCATGGGATCGATGACTATGGACACTCACGCAGATCTGGAGGGAGCACTACGATGAAGGAGGGAGGGGCAGCCATCAAGGTGGTGTACCTTGAAGCCGACTTCGAGTACTTATGCCCTAGTGAAGGTGATGACTTGAACGCATCCCGATTCCCGATTCCCCCACCATTGATCCCATGAGCGGGCATTGATGAGGAGAAAGTATTGGTTCCCTTCTATCGGACACACATTTGGGCGAGGAAGTGAAAAGGCATTGGCTAATTAGGGTTTGCGTTTCTACTAGGGCGTTTCTTTCAGGGCTCAAGGGCGCGCTCTCTCTCGATGACGAGCAGAAGCAGAAACAAGGGCAAAGGGAGCACTACGATGAAGGAGGGAGGGGCAGCCATTAAGGTGGTGTACCTTGAAGCCGACTCGAGTACTTATGCCCTAGTGTTGGTGATGACTTGAACGCATCGATAGATGCTGCCCGAGTCGGTGGCATGGCGGAGGCCGCAAGAGTGTTGAAGTTGCCCCTCAGGTCTCTCAGTGCTAGGCCGTTAGGGCCCCTAGCCCAAAGTGATGGCTCACCCTACACCGTGGCTAAATGGGCGAGGCTCTTTGTCGTGGCAGTGGAGGCAAAGCCACACACAGGCCTTATGGCAAGAAATGTGAAGCAGAAGGAGATGACCGACCAACTGTTGACATCTGGTGTTGAAGATGTACAGATTTCAGCGCCATCTCCAAGCATTGACGCAGAGCTTATGCAGGAAAATGCCCTTCTCAAGCAGGAGAATGCTCAATTGAAGGCACAAATCTTCCTTCTCGAGGAGAAATTGGCTTCAGCGCAAGGTACTTCCTTCCAGTAGGAGATTGCTTCACTCTCATCTCAAAATACTGAACTGTCATCTCAGGTTGCTACTCTCACAGTTGAACCTGAGATGACAATTCAGTATTTTGAGATGAGAGTGAAGCAATCTCCTGCTGGAAGGATGAGCTGAAAATAGCTCTCTCTGTTTCGAGAACAAGCGCTTAAAGATAGAGAACCTAACCCTTCAGGAGAAAGTGGCAGGCTTAGAGCGCAGGGTTGCTACACAAGAAGCCGAGTTGGCAGATTTGAGGACTACAGTGACTACAATTCAGGCCACACTGGCTACATTCGACAAGGTTTTGATACGAAAGATGGTCGAGCAATGTCGCAAGAGGGCGAGAAATGTAGCCAAAGGCGCTAATGTGGAAGTCAAGGCTGATTGGAATCAAGCATGTGTCGATCCTGCCTTTGTCTCTTTGCTCAATGAGCATGGCTTAAATGTAGGTTTGGTCGCCACACGCTATGGAGGCAGCAACTCAGCCCAAGAGCAAGGTAATAGAGCAGCACATGACATCAGTGAGGATCTCGAAGTTTATGTTGCCACTGTATGCAAGATAAAAGCGGGTGCTAGGTGGGATAAGTAGCTAACATTTTTGAGTTTTTGTTCAAGATGAAGCCCGAAGATGTAACCTTTGATTAAGTTAATTGTTTGATGCGATATTTTTTGCTTGTAAGCTGTATCGCATATTTGATGATAAATGTTATGTTGCTAAACATTTTGTTCAACTAAAGGCAGGGCCACTAGCAGGTGATAGGTTCCAACTCTGAGATGTAATGGAGATACCAATGGCGAAAGATAATCACTAAAAAGTAACAATATCAGCCCACACATCTGCCACAACAACATGTGCTGCTGCCACATCATCAAGCTGCTTGATGCCGTTGTTTTCTGCAGGTTCTCAATCATCTCTCTCTCCCCCGAAACCAACCCGCCATCGACTCTCTACACACAGCGCATGTGGAAAGAGCCGTGGCTCAAAGGGTCTGCCCACATGGGCTGACATGACATGGCCTTAGCACCCTCCTGGACCATGTGCTCCTCACAAGCATGCCATGTCAGAGATACACAACATACATTGTCCGGTAACAATCAGGATCTTCAAGATCCATAGTTGTTGCAGGAGGGGAAACAGGCGCTTCAGAGACGGGGACTTAAGTAGACAGCTCCTTGGAAGTCGACGTCTTCTGTACGCCTTCAGGACCGTATTCTCTCGAGAGAAGCAAGAAAATAGTCACTCCAAACTCTGTAGATCAAGAGGGCGGTGAGTGAAGGTGCACTGCTTTAAAGCAACCCTGGAGGACTCTCAAACCAAGAGCTCCTAGGAGAAAAAGGAAATGTTGCTTTCGACTAATTCTTTATATGTGGGGAAGGTGAGCATAGCTAGCCAATTGTTTGTAAAAAGGTTCTAAGACAAAGACAGGTGCCAGCAAACCCAGGGGGGAGCCAAAGAACAAGAAATTAAGGACCTCTGCTGGATTGACCTCATTGGAGATGAGGAGGGTGATGCTTCATCAGAGCTATGTAGAGCTTGGGACAAAGTGAGAGATCAAGAAATCTTGATCTTCTTTGACCCAGGAGCAAGGGCTAACTTCATCTGTCCAGAGCTGGTGGCAAAGTTGGGAATCAAAACAGAGGAGATGAGTATCGGCTCATGAGGCCACATTTGCTTGCCCAGGGTATGAGATGCTGCTGGTAATGCCAGTCATTGGGAAGCTACATCTTCATGTGTCAGGATATGGGGACCGAGAGGATTTCTTTATCATGCCTTTGGGGTGTGATGCTTTGTTGGGTGGTCCATGGTGTTACATAATAGTGTTGTGATAGATATCTTCAACAAGATGTTTACTATAAACCATTAGAAGAAAGTAGTGCTTGATGTAAAGCTTTGAGAGAATCTGTCCCTCTTGTATCAGCTTCTGCTATTTCTTGAGTAATGAAAAAGCATCTTTCTGCATACTTGGTTTTTGTTAAAGAGAAACAAGAGTCATCTAATCTAGGAGAGCTTGATAAAGATCGTATGGATTTCCTTCAGAGTTTTGAAGACTGCTTCTCTGAGTCCTTGCCATGGGAGTTACCACCAGAAAGGCCTGATGATCACATGTTTGACTTGACCAAGTAGGTGCAACAAAAAGAAATTATGAGCCAAGTACATGAGCTTTTGGAGAAGGGTCGGATCCAGCCTAGTTAATCACTTAGTGCTCTCTGGTGTTACTGGTTCAGAAGAAGGATAATCCTTGGAGGATGTATATTGATTCTAGGGCACTCAACAAGATCACCATCAAGAATAAGTCACCTATTCTGAGGATTGATGATATTTGCACCCTTTTGTAGTCCCGCATAATGCCTGCAACTCAAGGTTGTAGAATGATAGGTTTGTTGCGAGCATCATGGTGATTAGGCTATTTTGTCCATCTACATCAGGTGAGGATGCATATATGACAATAACAGGCAAATGGTGTAGACATCCCTCAGTATCTGATTCACTCATCCTATGTGAAAACCTCTTAGTCTTCTATTTATTAATAGGCTGGAGCTTAGTGGAGTTAGAGGAGAACTATTCCTCCATCGCAACACATTTTACTGGTATCAGAGCCTTGGCAGTATTTTCTTTACCATAAGCTGTTCTTGAACTGTTGCAAGGCATTGTTAATCTATTTCAAGGTACATGTTCTAAAAAGTGCAACCTTTGTTGATCTAACAGGAGCTACACCGAAGGGAGTTTTAAGGGCCATGGGTGTTCAAGGTCTTACGATTTATCATGTTAAGAGTCATCTCCAGGTAAACATGGCTTTAAATTCTGACGTTCTCTCTCTCTCTCTCTCTCTCTCTCTCTCTCTCTCTCTCTATTTGTGACACAAGTGCTTGTGGTTTTCTTTAACAGAAGTACATGCTTGCTAAGTATATTCCTGATTCTGGAAAAGAAGGTAATTGTAAGATGCCATTCGTGGTGTGTGCAACTTGGGTTTGTGCTGCGCAAATACACATCTGAAGAGTTGTGGTGCATTCACATTTGCTTCAAATACATAGTGTGTGCATGTGTGTTTATATGTGAAGGTGAGTCTGTGAATAACAGCCTCTGGAGCTGCAGAAGGTATATATACATATATGTATATATATACATATACATATGTATATGTATATATTCATATATATATATATATATATATATATATATATATATATGTACATATATATGTGTGTGTGTGTGTGTATACTATTGTTTCCTCATCCAATAGCTGAAGTGTTTGTGACGCTTTTTAATTCTTTTGATGAGTACATGTAGCTAACAGCTTATCATCCACTTTTCAATGCTTTAAACTCCTTCCAACCAGGTTTTACAAAAATATCAGACCCTTTATGCCACCCAAAAGTTGTTGTATAATTGACCACCTGCAAGTGCTATCTAAACCACTAGCAGCCGGTTCAGAACCACTTACAAACCGCTTTCAAAGTGCTTGCAATGGGATTAGAACCTTTGCAAGTTCTTCAAAACCTCTTTCAAGTGGTTCTTAACCACTTTCTAGTGGTCCTCAGCTTACATAATACAAATGGTTATCAACCACTTGCTTGTATACGTACTTTCGATATCATAGACCACCTGCAAGTGCTATATGACCCGTTGACAAGTGGTTCATAACCACTTCCAAATCGCTTCAAAGTGCCTACAATGGGAGTAGAAGACCTAGCAAGTGATCTAGAAGGCCTTTGCAAGTGCTTAAGAACCTCTTTCAAGTGGTTTACATAATGCAATGGTTATCGACCACTTGCTTGTATACGTAGTTTGGATCTAATAGACCACTTGCAAGTGCTATCTTACTCACTATGAAGTGGTTCAGAACCACTTCTAAGGTGCTTGCAAATCTTTTGCAAGTAGAGCAGATGACGAGTGGTCTGGAAGGCCTTTGCAAGTCCTTAAGAACCTCTAGCAAGTGGTTTTTAACCACTTGCTAGTGGTCCCCATTTTACATAATGCAATGGTTATCAACCACTTGCTGGAATACGTAGTTTGGATCTCATAGATGACTTGTAAGTGCTATCTTAACCACTATGAAGTGGTTCAGAACCACTTTCAAAGTGCTTGCAAAGCTTTTGCAAGTGGAGCAAATGACCTAGCAAGTGGTCTAGAGGGCCTTTGCAAGTGTTGAGAACCTTTTTCAAGTGGTTCCTAACCACTTGCTTGTAGTTTTGATCTCAAAGACCACTTGCAAGTGCTATTTAAGTACTATTAAGTGGTTCAGAACCACTTTCAAAGTGCTTTTAAAGCTTTTGCACATGAAGAAGATGACCTGGCAAGTGGTCTAGAAGGCCATTTCAAGTGCTTAAGAACCTCTTTCAAGTGGTTCTTAACCACTTGCTAGTGGTACCTATTTTACATTATGCAATGGTTATTAACCACTTGCTTGAATACGTAGTTTGGATCTCATAGACCACCTACAAGTGCTATCTTAAGTACTATCAAGTGGTTCAGAACCACTTTCAAAGTGCTTGCAAGTAGAATAGAAGACTTAGCAAGTGGTCCAGAAGTCCTTTGCACGTGGTTCAAAACCTCTTTCAAGTTGTTCTCAACCACTTGCTAGTGGCTACCAGTTAACATAATGCAAATGGTTATCAATGACTTGCATGTGGTCCCCAATTACACAAAAAATTCGAATTCTTATTGTTGTTAACGTTTCTTAACACTTTGTGATCACGTAAAATTTTTAAGTGATTATGTTAATATACAATCCTTGCTTGAAGTTGCACTTCTTTCCACTTACCAATGATTTTTCTCTTCTACAACAGTAGTACGAAAAACTGCTAAAACACTTTGAAATCAACTTATAATAAGACGACTTGCAAGACACAGAATAATGGTCCATTGAATAGCAAATCAGGTTTCTACATTAGAAATAAGTATAGAATTCCGCTACAATGTCGAATCTTTTCCCATTTTACAAATCAAGAGTCCTCATCAGAGTTACACTATTAAACTCATGATGGGTATCTACAAACATGATCACAGGTATTCAACTCTTAGGATTTCTATTGATGCCGGCGGAGACCACAAACCGACCTTTCGTAACGTTGGTGTGGAGGTAGCACTTTGCCCCTACCGCTTGATAATGTATCCCTCACAAATTCAGCATTCCGAGACTGCCGTCAGCTACTTCTTCTAGCATCCACTTTACAAGCAGTGATAAGCTCTGATCGATTTTCGACATCTTCCATTCATAGAAAAATGGCAAAACTTCATGATGCATAAACTTCTTCCATTAGTCTTCCGTCTGGTCCTATAGAGAAGGCAGGATAAGGAAGGAGTCTTCGTCGTTCACGCAACACCTATGATACTTGTCATCCAACAGGAGGGTGTTGCCTTTGTTGAATTGTGGAAATTCTTTCCAAGACTAGAAAGAGCTTATGTTCCCCTTTCTTGTAAACCCAAGAGCTTTTACTGCATGCCTCCTTTGCAAGCCACCCATTCAAGCATCGGCGCGACGGGCTTGAGGCAAGCAAACTTCTAACCTCTTTTCCAGGTCTTGGTAGGGGCTTGTGCTCCAGACATACACTTCAACAATCTTGCTAGCCCCAAGAAGAAACCACTCTTCAAAATGGTGCACATAGTGGTTCACATCACGGTCTTGCTTCACATTCCAAAAGTACAGCATGTCAAGGTCAGGCGGGATTAGTTGTTCCTTGCTCTTGTCGTGAGTGACAATAAGCAGATCATTAATATTAATGATTAGGGCAGGCCTATTATCCTTTGAAAGGTGAGGGACACGAGATTGAGTTACTCGGAGGTCTTCTTGAGTACAATGTAGGTGTCCAACATTACCAGTCACTTGCATTTTTACTACAGCGCCCAAAAAACCACGCCCAGTAAATTGTAGTGGAGATTGACACCATGAGACAAAAAATATGTCTTATATTCAAAATAAGTAAAGAGAAAAAAAAGCACATGGAACTTAAAGTTTTCGACATGCACGGGTTTTGGGGGGGTCGTGGTGATCAGTACTTTTCTTTAGATCTAGATGATGCAATCCCTCCTCCTGCTATCGCTTGCATTTCTTCCTCAGGGTCTCTGCAATTACTCGTAACGTTTCCACACCCTCCGTGTCCTCCTCCTCCTCTTTATCCGCGGTTTTCGATTCTGGGATCACAATAAGGTTTAGGGGGAACAAACAGAAAGCTGCTCGAACAAAAATGAAACACTACATATATGCACTTCATTACCTTCGTGGTTGTCGGTTGAGCGCTTGCTGGAGTCATCTCCAATGATTGCCTTGCCATGGTTCTCAACCACGAAGGGTTTAGCCTCCGGGTCATCCACTCTATCCCCACTTTCCACAACAGCCTTGCCATGAAAACCATCAGATAGCTTTATGTTGTTCTCGGCAAGCTCAAATAGTTTTGTATTGTTCTCTTTAAGTTCAAACAAACCAGAACTTTTGTTAGCATTGGTTTCTGTGAAGAAAAAAACCATGTTAAGACTTATCTCACGACAAGTGGATTTAAGCTGAGTATAATGAAGCTGAGTATAATGAACCCACCCTCCAGCTCTATGTATGCAATTCCGAGTATCCAACACTAGACAATTTCTGGAATCTTTACTGTGCACAACGGGTGAGTGCACTCTGCCATGGTGCCGCATAGAACTGCAAAGCAACATGGGTGATATCGGTGTTGACATTCCAGCGAGAAGACCCCTGCCATGTGGTTAGCTGAGAGTGGTTTCCCACATGTGACACAGTCACCCCCAATACACATAAATGGTTTCAAAACAGAGGCTTTAGTCGGTGATGAAGGGACAATGATGCCTCTGCCCTTTTCCTAGATATATTGGATGGCTGTATCTCTTTGAGACATCAAGGTTCCTAATTCAAATTCCAAATCCATCTTCCTTTGTTGCCAATCATAGCATAAACAACAGCGGAGAGTAAGATCATTTCATGCTTAAATGGACTTAAATGCGCAAGCTTGAATGCTTTTATGCAGTTTTTTCAAAAGAATTCAAAGCAAATAAAAAAATTCTCGACAAATCTTATCAAAACGCTTTCAAGGGCATTTTCTAACCACTTGTTCAACACTTTTTAACCACCTATTGAGCACCATTGAGCACTTCAGAGCACATTTCAACCAACTGGTCACCACTTTCTAAGCACCTGGTCACCACTTTCTTGGAACCAAAAAGCATTTCAAATCACTTTCTAACTACCTATAAAGCAACATTGAGCAACATGTACAAGAAGAAGTTGCTTATGTATAGATAGTAAGTAGTCATGAAGTAGATAAGAAGAAACTAAGAGTAGTGGAGAGTAAAAGAAGAGCAAAACTATATCTTGTGAACCGTTGCTTTGATGAAGCTTTTGACCATTCCGTTGGCTTCAAAAGGGGTGTAAAACTCTAGCTGTTCATAATACTCTCGGCTTGTTCCTCTTCCTTATTAAGTCCCCGAAATGTGATTCATGCCTGAAAAAGTACGCGCACGAGAAGACACAAATTCTAGAGCCTTAAATAACAACTCTCTCTCAAAAGTGAATTGATTTTTCTTCTAACGGCTATTTTTAGAGTACTTTTTGCATACACAATGAATTAAACTCATTTACATCGCTTGACACCCATTTAAATTTCTCAATCGAAATCAAAAGAATAACATGAATAAAATATGTCTTGGAAATTAAATTAATGTCCAAAATTATTCGCATAAATAATAAAATCTATCAATTCTAAAATTTATAACACTATCAATCTTACAATATACATAATTTCTTCTCTAGCTAACTATCAAACCCACACTCTAGATTTCTATATATTTATCTCTCTTACTATCTACATAACTCTCAATTCATCCCTCTAACCCCATATACTATCTCCCAAGATTTAATGTATCAACCTAGCTTTTCACCTATTGTTTCTCTAACTATTTGCTCCCAATAAACTTTGAGTAGTTAGCATGTATAATTATCCTCTATCAGTACACTTTCCAACATGGCCGATCACCATTTGACCACAACATCACTGCATATGATGAATGGCCACAATCAACTTTCACAGTGTGCTAAACAATTACATAGTCAATAAAATCATCTTTTTATGAGGACTTATACGAACTTTGACATATGTGAAAGCTAAAATTTTACATAGTCAACAAAGTCATTTTTTAATGAGGACTTGTACAAGCTTTGGCATAGATGTGTTGGTTAGATGCATGTGCTTTTGGTCAACCCCTACTATGGAAAATTTAATAATTCTATCATTTATTTGCGAGCAAGGATTTATTAAAAAAAACTTGTTCTTTACATTCTAAAGTTATAATGAAAAAAACAAAATCAATCGTGAGTTTCTTTATTTATTCACTTCTTGTAAACTTTTTCATATATTCATTATCAAAATGTATAAGAATGTTTGTGAATAAGAAATTATGTATGAAGTATACATGTACATGCCTCTTCCTATGTGTGTGTGTGTGTGTGTGAGTGAGAGAGAGAGAGAGAGAGAGAGAGAGAGAGAGAGAGAGAGAGGAATGAAATGAAATGTCATATTAACACCTACAAAAGGCCATAATGACCTATGAAACTAAGCAAATACAAAATAGATGGTCACATGATACAATTCTTCAGTGTGAGAAATGAAATGGGAAAATACTAAAAAGCCAAGAAGCTAAAAAATTCTAGATGTGTGGAGTAACACATCATCAATGAGATAGGGAGTGAATCCCAGGTACAAAAATAGGTGCATATACATGCTATTAGTATAGTGAGAGGAGTACAAATATGGAAGCATCAAAAGATCGTCAACTGATGAAACCATTAAGAAGTAAAAACTATTAATAGAGACATATATAAAAGCACTCTCTATTAGCTTACACGAGATTGCTCCTTTTGTAACCTTTTCATGTAGCTAAAGAAATAATTTCCTTGAGGATTTTGACTAAAGTGCATGTTAATATTGTTTGTGTGTGTGTGTGTGTGTGTGTTGAAGAAAAACTTAGACTCAGAGGTTCTTTTTACAGCTTGCCTATCACATAGAAATGAGAGCAAGACATGTTCTTGAAAAAGACTAGCATGGCCACACTGGCTCAGAGGCTTAGAACATGGACTTAATCACTGCGCGCTTAAAACATAAAAATGTATACGAGACACAGTCTCAGACAAGACTAGCATGGCCACACTGGCTCAGAGGCGTATATCTTCAGCTCAGCCGTTGACTTAAGAAGAAAAGACATTATTTTTGCAAGAGAACGAAAGAAAATCTGAGAGCATCTTTATTTATCTTGGAATATATACAAGGAGTATGGTGATGGTTATTTATATACAAAAATGGATCTGATGAGGTTTAGCAGATCTAGTCTCCATTAATGAAGAAGTCCTTCTTAAGGCAGCTTGTAGTTCCTTATGATAATCTCTCCATTCCATCATCTGATAAGTGGGAGGGTTGGCATTTTCATTTAGGACATTATACCTCTCTGGTAAAGGAGGTAGTCCAAAGAGCAATCTAGAGTTTGATCGCCCTACAATTGCCAGGCGATTAGGAGAGATCACTTTTGTAACCTGATCATAGACCCATCTATTCATTAACACATTACCATCATGTGTCTTAATGACTATATCAGAATTAGGATGGGCAAGGAATAGGTAAAGTCTAACAATTTTTAATTTCTCTATCCATCCCAGACGGACAAGATCCTGTTCTATGGTTGTCGACTGAGAGGCTTCAATGAAGTAGTAGTGATCATTGAGCAATGGAAAAGGGCTTAAGCATAGTTGACTAAAACTCCTTGGAAGGAAGGTCTTTTCCAAAATTCTCAGCATGGAGAGCTGAAAGGAGTAATTCGAGGAAGTCCAAGCGGCTTGTTCCATAAGCATAAGGACTAAGACCTTTTCATAATTATGAAGACCATTTTGAAGAAAAAAGTGAGTTTTAACTTCAAAACATAATACTTTGAAAAAAAACAAGGATCACAAAAAGACACCATCTTTATTTATATGCAAAGTATACATACAAAATGTGACCAACAACCGTGGCCTCAATAACAGTAGGGTGTGTACTCTTCCTCCTCAAGAGGTGTAGAGTCTGCTAAG